>NC_143555.1:119531346-119847884 GCF_054136105.1 Typopeltis vanoorti | reverse complement strand
AATTTAACAAGGGCTTCTTTTAAGGGTGCCTGGCTATCGGTCCCTGTTGACAGTTACAGAGCTTGCAACAACTCCCATTTGTTCTTCCCAGTCTTGTTTTAGTTTTCTGGATGATTCACCATGATTTCTGAGGCAGAGCCACTTTAGAATTTGATCTTGGCATGCTGTAGACAGTGACTTTCTTCCTGTTCCCTTCTTCCTTTCAGCAGATCTTGTTTCCTTCACTTTTGACCACAGTAGATTGATTACAGGACAACCTTTTAGCTATTTCACAAGAGGAATAGCCTTCTCTATTCAAAGCTTGAATCACACTTTTTTGCGAGGTGTTAACTGCACTTAATTAGTCATAGCGATCTCATCACAAAAATGCAAAAACTAGCTCTTGCTGTATAGCATAAAAAATTTTGATGCAATAGCAGCAACAGCCAGCCTGGTTGGCCGAGTGGTTAGAGTATCTGCTCTCCAGCCAAAAGGCTGTGGGTTAGAATTTCATTGTGGGTATGGATGTTTGTGATTTTCTGTGGAAATACTAGTGATGGTAGTTGGTGGTAGATGGCATTGGTATAGATGATGAAAGTAGTTGTGGTTGGTGAATTAGTGGAGTGGTGGAGACGGAGAGTTGTAGAGTAGGTGCCCTCCCTCGATGAGTCTTTGGACATCCTGGAGGTGTTATGTAATAATGATAATAATAATTACATTATACAGAAACCTGTGGGAATGATAGATGATGCAGTAATGATAAATGACAAACCAATGGCAATGACCATTTAACTACTAACAACTATATTTATGTAAAGTGATGCAGTTTATATACAGAAAAGGAAGATTGAAAATTATCTTAAAGATAATTGTGAAATGCTTTATTCTTAGTTAGTTATTAGGATTATATGGTATTTTTGTAGGCATGTGAACAATTGGTTAAGATCATTGATGATAGCAAAACTTCTCAATCTCTCCTAACTGGGATCAGAGGAATTGAAAAATAGAAGCCAGATGGAACATTATGAACTTTATAATTTCTAAGAAAAATGGATAAAATCAAGATTTAAATAAATAGTAAAAATGTTTGGAAAATTGTTGGCGTTATTAAGAAAGCAACTATGATAGCAAACGCATTTGAAAGGTGTAATTATTCAAGAAACAGGTAAAGAGATTTCCAGCTGAAAAGAAGAAGTGCTAGGCTGGACAGTCTCTTATTTGAGATATCAGAGCAAACTTATGTACAAATGCCACATTTGAGATGACAAGGGGCAAAGATGGTAAGCGGTGATCGAAAGAGCTTATAATTTCTCTGAAAAGTGGGTACAGTTTGAAAATGGATATCATTGCATTTGGTACTGAGACCACATATATATGTGGAAGGAAACTAGAAGATTTTGAAAGCCTTCATTCTCCCTTCTCACATGTAATTTATTTTTGTGCTGGACATTTTTGATTAGTTAAGGTAACAAATCATTGAAACTAGGGACATGGAGTATGTAATAATGGTATATGGAGAATTTCATCCAGTTCCTCTGGTGGCTTGTGGTCTCAGTATTTTCCCTCCACATTCTACTACTAACTCTGACTTTTTCTCAGATCATCATCATCATGTGTCGTCTCCATCCAGGAGGTTGATTATCATATCTCTCCACTAACTTCGTTCCTGTGCTTCCCTTGCACATATTTCATATGTCAGATATGTCCAGTTCTTAAAAAAAAATATTGATTCTGTTCATCAGAAAAAAAGATGATTAATAATACTTCTCTTAATTCAGTCATTCCATACTCTTCATCATATCTTTTCCCTTTCCCTCTATTTTATGTACTTCTACAGTACAATATGTGCAAAAAAAAAAAAAAAAACAGTACTAAATAACAATAATGCTATTTAGTACTGTTATGGAGTAAATGGGTTTACTTACAACGAAATATATTATTATTATTATTATTTCACACCTCCAGGGAGTCCAAGGACTCATCGAGGGAGGGCACTTGCTCTACAACTCCGTCTTCACCACTAGTATTTCTACAGACAATCGCAAACATCCATGCCCATGTCAGATTCCAACCCGCAGCCTTTTAGCTGCAGAGGCAGACGCTATCCATTTGGCCAAAAGGCTGGCTAATATATGTTTACACATGATGATATGTACATCTATTGGTGGAATCTTGGTTGAATAAAGCATGAATGACAGCAGATTATGTGCTCGAAATGGGCACTTTGTCTTTCAAGACAGGCGTCATAGCACATGCGAAACTTCTCTGTCATCTTGAAGAACAAGGATTGGGACATCTGCTAGACATATTGTGTGTAATTTTATCCCTTAGCACATCAACATTTGAAGGCAGGTCATGGTGGAATACCCATCCCTTCAACATATCATATGTGTGCACAGTATTCTTGCCATGCAGTGTAAACCATTGCTGTTCAACACTAACCTACCTGAATGATGTATGAAAAGGTACCCACTTCCTTAACAATTCTCTGTAGTGACTGCCATGGTATCCCAAGTTTTACTGCTGTACTTGTTCTGACTGTGTTTTGGAGAATGCAACACTTGCTCCAGCATACACTTGTGATTCTCATTAGTGTTAACAGTTTGTGGTCTCTCTGAATGCTCTTCGCATTGTGGCAAACACTCATGGTACATAAGAACCTCTCAATTAAGGCAATGATGACATAATTGCTTGGAGCACACTTACGGAAATTATGTAAAAACTGCTCACAAACATGTCGTAGGCTTGGACCATTTGCTCTGCCAACTTCGTATGAATGAAAATAATGCTCAACAATAGACATCTTTTCTTCCAACGTCTTTCAGCTAAATATAATGGCATCTCTACACATGTTCTTCTTTATTGTACATGCAGTCAGAGGGCATACCTCATAGCGCATGTACTGAAGCAGATGTTGAAGTTCAGTACTGTTTTTTTTTTTTTTTTTTTTTTTTTGCGCCATATCATATAAGCATGTAGCTGTAGTTCTCTCCCAGCTTGTTAAAACTCAAGCAGCAGCAGCTATTATTAAGTAAGTTTACCAGAGTCAATTTCTGCACTAACTTACTAACTTATCTGTATCAATACTTCTTTATTTCATCCATTCTGGTTTATTTTCTGAATATTTGAATATTTGATGTTTATTATTTGAATATAGTAAACATCCAAACTACATCAGCTGTGTTTTATTTATTTCAAATGACGCCATCCTTAAATATGATCCTTGATTTCACGATCCTGTTTTTTTTCCTTTCTTTCTTAATGGTCTTTCTTGAAAGGTTATTTGTAAACCAATAGTACATTTTTCACTATGCGTAGACTGAGGATTTTTTATTTTATTTTATGAATTTTTATATATTTTTTGTATTTATTTTTTACTTAGTCCAGAAATACTGCTTTAGAGACCTTTTCTTTTTCAAGGTTATGGAACTTTTTCAAGCCCAATTTAGGCCTCCCATAAGCAGGGCAGTAAAATTCATCTCTCACCTAAAGACAATCACAGACATCCATGCCTGTGGTGGGAGGTGTGCTAACCACTCAGCCAACCAAGCCAGCAAATTAAATGCTTTAAGTAAAAACATCTGTTTCTGCTGTACTCATTCATATGCCCAATATTCAAAATAATTTATACTTTTCATAATTTGCTCTTTTTTCGTTTGGCATAGGTCTATGAAATGATGATTGTGCGCCATGGATTTATGATTGTGGGTTTTCCATTTGGCGGCAAGACATGTGCATACCGGATTTTAGCCCGTGCCTTAGGTGATATCCACAAAAAGGTAAACCACACTTTTTTAAATTGTGAAAAAAACTGCAGACTGATTACTTGATTAATATATTTTCTTTTTCCTCAGCTAGTTTTCTTAATGATATTTTGCAATAAGAAACATTTTTTATAGGAATTGCATGAAAGTTTGATTAGAGAAATGATTGGCATGTGGTACTGGTAGAGAAGGACAGAGAATCAAAAAAAGAATGAATGGGAAATGGGAAAAGCATAAAAGTGTGAGAAACTGGGAGAAAAAAAGATAGTATTGTATGGGGATTCGATGATAAGAAGTATACTTAATGAGAAAGTGATGAGAACATGTTTTCCAGGTGCAAAGATAAAGGATGTTGTTGAGTATTGGTGATGCTGTAAGTATACAAAAGAATGAAACAAATGAGTTGTTTTGGCTAGCACAAATAATTTGAAAGGTGAGAAATGTACAATGAGAGAAGATATGAATGAGTTGTTAGTTGAAGCAAAAATGAAGAGTAAGAAAATAAGGATTGTGAATCTCTTTCCTTGGCAAGATAGGACAGAACTGAGAAGAACGGCCGTGATTGCCAGTGAGTCAATAAGAAGAAGATTGTGGAGGAATGGTGTTCAGTTTATTGATGCATAGAGTGAATTTAATGGACAAAGGGACTTATATATATGTATATTCCCAACAGATACATTTAAATGGTTTTGGAGTTATGTGTTTGGAGAAAGTGTTGTTTAGTGAGAGTGTAGTAGTGCAAAACCATGGAAACTAGAGATATTAAGGAGGATGAAATCAAGCATGCGTATGGCCACCCCTGTGATAAATGAGCACGTGCACACTAATGATTATGCAATACCAAATGAAATTTCACAGGTCTTTAGTTTTAATAGGATTGGTATTGACATTACACAAGGGTAATTATGGATACAAAGGGATGTTGAAATGCATGTATACGAACTCAAGAAGTAGTAGGAATAAGGGTGAGAAGTTTTTGGCATTGATTAGCTCAGTTTGGTCAAAAATTATAAGCATCAGTGAGACCTGGTTGACTGAAAATGATATAATTACAGGGATAGAATGTAAAGGTTATTGTATTTTCAAGGAGAATAGAAAGAACAGAACAAGAGGCAGGGTATTACTGAAGATAGCTGCAGAATTATAACCAACAAAATTAAAAAGTTATAGAATATTTTAGGTCTGAGGGAGATAGTTCTTTTGAGGCTGTCTAGAATGAGATGGAGGCAATAGAAGGACAAACTTTGTTGTTGGGTGCTGCTACAGACCGGATGGGGGGAGGTTTCACAGGAAAATGCAGATGCCATGTTTCGGCAGATTACTACAATGAGTGTATGCTGAACAATTACTACAGGAGACTTAAACTATGGGGACTACAATTAGAGGAAGGAAAGAAGGCATGGTAAAATAGAATTGGGATTTATACAGTTGCTAAGGTATAATTACATGAACCAACATGTTATAGAGGGAACATGGGATTTGAGGACGTTGGATCTGATAATAGCATCAGAAGATGTATTTATAACCAAGTGGACACTCTGCCTCCAATTGGAGAGAGTGACCATGTGGTCTTGTTCTGGGAAGTTGCCAAACATATGGAGTTCTCTGTCAAGAAGGGGGTTTATGTTAAACTATAATGCTGGTGATTATGAGAGCCTCAGGAGTCATCTTGAAACAGTGCCATGGCTTGAGAAGCTACTTAACAAAGAATGTCAGTAGTGCATGGCAAGTGGTCTGAGATTGCTCGAGAGTAGCAGTATCAGACTGCATACCCAAAGTTAAGAGGATAAACCAAGTTGGAATTAAGTGGATGAGTAGAGATATAAAGGAAGAGCTCTGCAAAAAAAAAAAAGAAAAAAAGAAAACACTGTGGAGGAAATATAAAGAAAAAAGTGATCGTACTCATGAGCAGTACAAAATGCAAGCCAAAAGGGTGACTAATATGATAAGGAAGGCCAAATCAGACTGTGTGTGTGTGAGAGAGAGAGAGACAATTAGCCAAAAAGGCCAAACTAAACCCAAAAGAGTTTTTTCGTTATGTAGCAAGTAAGAGGAAAAATGACTATGGTAGAATGACTTTAAACAATGCTCATGGTAGGAAAGTGACTGAACCAAAAGAAATAGTTGAGTTGCTTGAGTGATCAATTTTCAAAAGTTTATCATCCAGGTGGTGATTTTACAGTTGCTAATGTTACAGAGATGCATATCACCATTGAGGTAGATGAACAGGAGGTGTTCAGCATGTTAAAAAATATGAATTGTGAATACAGCAGTGGGACTGGATGGCATATCAGCCATATACTACATGAATGTGCAAGAGAATTAGCATTGCTCCTGAGGAAGTTGTTCAGTCTAAGTCTTAGCTCTGGCAGGGTTCCAAGGAGTGGAAAGAGGGCAAGATAGTACCATTGCATAAAGGTGACTCCAAGACAGAGGTAGCAAACTATAGACCAATTAATATATTGGGAGTGGTTGTTAAAGTATTGGAAAGTTGATGAAAGGTAAAATATAACAGTAGGTGGATAGGGATGTGATACTCTATAGTGGGAAGCATGGCTCGTAAAGGATAGATCTTGTCTTAGTAACTTATTCACATTTTATAATAGTGACAGCAGAATTGGATAAAGGTAATCACCACACCATGATACTGCTCAACTTTGCAATTGCATTTGACAGAATCCACATGGAAAAACTATTACAGAAGCAAATGGGAATGGATATGAGGCTAGCAGCATGGATGAGGGGGGAGGGGTGACTGATGGACAGACATGGACAGAAGGAGCTGTATTATTATTATTTTATTATTATTATTCAGGCCTCCAAGGAGTCAAAAGACTCATCGAGGGAGGTCCTTCCTAAGACATAAAGTCTGTCAAGACTCATCGAGGGGAGGTCCCCCCCTGAGAAACACAAAGTTTATCATACCACTCTTTAAAGTCACTGACCGTTCTCGCTCCCACCACTCCATCAGGCAATGCATTCCATGGCTCAACCACCCTCCACACAAAGAAACCACTCCTTACCCTCTTGCTCACAGTTTCCTTTCGTAACTTCAAGGGATGGCCTCTTGTCATCACTCCTTCCCGCTGATCAACCAAGCGAAAGAACTCCCCAGTGTCAACCCTGTAACCACCTCTCAACAGTTTAAAAGTCTCAATCATATCACCTCTCCTTCTTCTATCCGCCAAACTCTGCAGTCCACATTCTCTCAGCCGATCCTCATAACTATCCTTGTACAGTCCTGAAACCATCTTTGTCATCCATCTTTGTATCCTTTCCACAGTTAATTTATCCCCTTCAAATCCTGGGGACCAAATCTGAGAACAATAGTCCAAGTGTGGTCTGATCAGAGACTTATACAACGGAATGATAACCCTCTTATCTCTGCAGGTCAGTGTCCTTCTCATAATAGCAGCAATCCTCTGTGTTACCTTCACCACCTTTGCAATATGTCCCCTAAACTTCAGGTTTCTATCAATCATCAACCCCAGATCTCTTGTCTCCCCTACTTCCTCCAGTATAACTCCTCCCATAGAGTCTGCAGCATCCCATCGATGTTTCCCAAACCTCAAGACCTTACATTTTGCTGCATTAAACTGACACCCCCATTCATTTGCCTATCTATCTAGCTTATTTAAATCCTCTTGCAGGGCTACCACATCTGCGCTATTACTAATAATCCTTCCCAGCTTCGCATCATCCGCAAACAACTGAATATCCCCCTACAATCCACTGGCTATGTCATTGATATAAAGGTTAAACAATATAGGTCCTAGTACTGAGCCCTGTGGGACCCCACTTGTAACCCTCTGCCTCCTGGAAACTGCTCCACCATACACAACTCTCTGATACCTATCAGACAGCCAATCCTGAATCCAGTTGACCAATCTGACATCCAGACCCATGTGCTGCAACTTAAATATCAGCTTATCATGTGGCACCCTGTCAAATGCCTTCGCCAAGTCTAAGAAAATTGCAGTATATGCCTTTCCCTCATCTAATGCTCTTGTAACTTTATTATAAAAGCCTGGCATATTGCTAAAACAAGAGCGTCCTTTCACAAATCCATGTTGATTCTCACAGATAACATTACCCTCATCTGCCCAATGCTGTACACGGTCCCTCACTACTTTCTCCAAGATCTTAACAACTACTGATGACACACAGACTGGCCTATAATTAGACACTTCCAGTCTGTTACCACCCTTATGCAATGGCACTATCTTACCTTCCTTCCATTCACTGTGCACCTTTGCCAAAGCCAGACTTTCATTGTAAAGCCACGTTAAAGGTATTGTCAATTCGCTAGCACATTCTCTCAAAACTCGTGGCGAATGTAATGGAGTGGAATCTAGAAGAATGATGGTGACTAGTGGAGTACCTCAGGGTAATAGGGCCAGTACTCTTGTAATTTGTATATCAATGACATTGGGAAATATTTAAGAGGGGATATTCAGTTGTTTGCTAATGATGCAAAACTGGGGAGAGCCATAGTTGATAAAGGTGATGTAGATATCCTGCAGGATGATTTAAATAAATTGGCATCGTGGACAAATGTCAATTTACTGTTCCAAAATATAAGGTTATGCACTTTGGGTTGAAAAGGTTACATTTTGCTATGAAGTTATCCCATGTTTCTCTATTCTTTTTTTAACATGCTTTTTTTTTGCTATTGTTCTTTTGTATTTATAATGAATTTTTGCTTCTAGTGATTTTGTGTTTATCCATTGTTCTATCTTTGATTACTGCTTCAATGTTTTCATTCCAGTTTTTATTCCTTTTCTCCTTTTCCATTTACTTTTTTGTTCCGAGGCCAATTTTTATATTACTACTCATCCATTTAACCCCTAATGAGTTTATCCTCCTGATCCCGAGAATGCTGTCCAGTGCTACTTCTCTCAAACAATCTCTGACCCCCCTTTCCATGCACTACTAACATTCCATCCTTGTAGCTTCTTATGCCATGGCACTACTGCAAGCCGCTGCTTGAATTTGTCATAATTGCCAGTTTTGTAGTTCTACATAAATCCTTTCTTGACTGAAAGTTCCACATGATGAGCAACCTTCCAAAATAAAACTGCATTGTCACTTTTCCCAATCATAGAGTTACTACTATAGTTATAGATAGATGCCTTTCCTCCTTCCAGTCTATATCCCCATAGTAGAAGTCTCCCATGATGACTTCTCAGCCTGTCTCATTGTACTAATCTGCAGACATATGTCATTCACATCTTCCTCTGGACTCCTAGCTCTGTAGCAGCACCCAACAACATATTTGGTCCTACTGGTGTCTTTCACACCAGATCGCCTCAAGTGAACCTTCTCCCTTAGGTCTAAAGTTCTCCTTAACTTCTATTTTTGTTAGTTGAAGTTTTTCAGATATGTTTAATAATACTCCTCCTCCTGTCATATCCCTCTAGCCTCTCTGAAAATACAGTATACTTTGCATTCCATACCTGATGCTGATAATTTTGGCCAAGTTGGGTGACCAGTTCCAAAACCCCCTCTCTTTTACTTCTGATACTTCTGATATTCATGTGCATGTATTTTAAAGTCTCCTTGGACCCACAATTATCCTTGCATAATGTCATTATCATCCCATTCAAGTTCAGTACCTTGGAAACAGTACCCAGCCATTCATGGTCATTTTTTTACTAACACTAATTTGTCTCATAACAGCTAAACACACCTTTGATTACATCCCCCTTAATACCTCTAATTTCCCTCAACTTTTCACTTCCAATCTTTCACTGAACCTCTCCAAACATCTAACTCCTAAACCATTCAAATCCAGTGCATCAGGCATATATAACTCCTTTTGTCCATCAAATTAACTCTATACATCTTTAAACTATACACCATTCCTTCTACACAATCTTCTCATTGAGTAGTAATCATGGCACTTTCTCTTTTTTTTTTTTTTTTTTTTTGCCATATCATACTGAGGCAGCAGTCTTGCAACCTTCTCCTTTTTACTCTTCATATACCACCATTCCTTCTACACAATCTTCTCAATGAGTAGTAATCATGGCACTTTCTCTCTTTTTTTTTTTACCATATCACACTGAGGCAGAAGACTTGCAACCTTCTCTTTTCCACTCTTCATTTTCACTTCTTTCAACAACTTTTCCATATCCTCTCTCATTGCATATTTTATTTCCTCCCCCCCCCCCTTTTTTTTTACCCTTCCAAAACAACCAACTCTTTCACTTGTCCCTTCTGCAGACTGACAGTTTCACCAGTATCATTGATGGCAAACAGGCTTTCATCGCTTTCTCATTAAGTACATCTCTTATCATTGAATCCTCATAAAATACTATCTCCTTACTTCCAGTTTCTCACACTTTTATATTTTTCCCATTCACTTTTTCTTTCATTCTCATACCTGATATACAATACTGCAATAATTTCTCCACCTGCTTGAGCTCATGTTTTATCTTGTGAAGGACACCATGTAAGTGCACTATTTCTTCCTCATCATCCACATTAGTTTCAGCCATTACATTCTCTACAACACTTCCACTATCTTGCTTTACATCAGTAATATTAGTTACATTCATTCTCCCACTTTCATCACAACTCGCATTACTTACACTTGCTCACAAGACACTTCCAACATACATTTTCTCTCTCTCTCTCTCTCTCTCTCTCGACATTTCCTCTCATACTATAAACTATTCACTCTCAGCAATGAGCATTGAACATACTTGCTTTGCATTGCACAAAATCCCTCATATTGAAATAAATCCCTCAAATTGTTCATATAGAATCCTTTTAAAACGAATCCTTTTTAAGACAGCAAAGGTTGGTTGATTGGTAGAGCCTCTGCTACTAATGGCTCATGCAAAAAGTTAAGCAAGTTTGAGTGTGGTTAGTAGTTGGAAGGGGTTCAATCATTTAATGCTCTTGGCACACTCTCCTTCGATGAGTCTTTGGACTCCCTGGAGGTGTCACATAATAAAAATAATAATAAGATCCACAATTTAAAAATAAAAAAAAAAAGACATTTAACTTCACAGTCTCAAATAAAGAAAATACCACAAATAATGATTAATGAAATTGCAAATATTTATTAAAATAGAGAAATGTTTTAGCACTTAGCTAGAGGAAGAAGAAGAAGAATGGATTGCCTAAAAATTGAATAAGAATGTGGTTAGCAAGGATATCAGGACTATTTAATTTGCTTGGAGAGTGGTGAATGAATGGAGTGGGTTGCCAGAATCTGCTTTGAGTGCATTCCAGGAGAGATATGACTGATATTGTATGGATTGTGTATGTGCATGCATGCATGCAGATGCACCTTACACTGAGCATTTCAATTCCTTGAGATTATCATGTATTATTAATAATAATTGTAATCATAATAAAGTTAGCTAATGGTTCTGTATGCTTGAGATGATCATAGTCTCATATACTTAATCCAGTACAAATTTAATGATTTTTCCATCATCAACTGATGAACCATGGTAATTGAAAATATTTAATAGACATCAATTTTTGAAATCACATGCATTTCTATTTGTTATTAGAAGAATTTATTTTAGCAGTGTATATATATATATATATGTTAAAGATACCAAGCAATTTTAAACCTGGTTTTATAAATATATAAATTATATATATATATATATATATATATATATATATATATATATAACTTTTTGTCAATGTTTCCTTTTAAGGGACTTATGAATGAAAATGCAGTACAGATAACTGTTATTAATCCAAAATCTATCACAATGGGACAACTGTATGGTCAGTTTGATCCTGTATCTCATGAATGGTCAGATGGTATCCTAGCTGTCAGTTACAGAGCCTTTTCTGCATCAAAGGTGTGTATTTTAAAGGTTGCCTGAAATATCCTAATATTATTATTATTATTATTACCCCAAGACCTCATGGAGTCAAAGACTCATCTGGGAGGTCCTTTAATCACACACACATCTCACCATACCATGTCTTAAACACACTCAAACTCCTTGCAGACATCACACTCTCAGGCAAGGCATTCCAATCATTCACAACTCTGCACGAAAAAAACCTGCCTCTCACTCCCCTACTCACACCCTCTTTATACAGTTTCCAGGTATGACCTCTGGTTCTCCCCTGATCTCCCACTATTCTCTGTAAAACTTCTCCACCATTGATCTTATAACAACCCCTTACCAACTTGTAGGTCTCTATCATATCTCCCCTCTTCTTTCTCTCAACCAGACTCTGCAAATTACATCTTCTCAATCTTTCCTCATACTCAACATTCCAGAGATCAGAAACTACCTTAGTCAGTCGCCTTTGGACCCTTTCCAACATGCCATCATCCTTCTAAAAACCAGGTGACCAAATCTGGGCACAATAGTCCATGTGTGGCCTAATCAAAGCCTTATACAATGGAACAAGGATCTCCCTACTTCTACTCGTCAGTGTCCTCCTCATCAATCCCAGAAGTCTTTGTGTTGTCTTCACAATTTTGGCGATGTGTCCCCTAAATTTTAGATCCTTATCCACTATCACCCCCAGATCTCTTATTTCCTCTACTTCCAACAATATATTCTCACCAAGCATAAATTCTGCATCCCATCTTTGTTTTCCAAATTTTAAAACCTTACATTTTGCAACATTGAACTCACATCCCCATTTGCTTGCCCAATCACTCAATTTATTCAAGTTTTCTTGCAAGGCCACAACATCTTCACTACTCTTTATGGTTCGTCCCAACTTTGCATCATCTGCAAACAACTGAATATCTCCATCCAAATCTTCGCCAATATCATTAATATACAAATTAAACAGTAATGGCCCTAAAGCAGACCCCTGAGGCACTCCACTAGTGACTTTCCTTTTCCTGGATATTGCAACTCCCATACACAACTTGTTGATACCTATCAGATAGCCAGTCTCCAATCCAATGCACTAATCTAATATCCAACCCCATTTGCTCTAGTTTGACTGTCAACTTATCACGAGGTACTCTATCAAAAGCCTTTGCGAAATCTAAGTATATTACTTTGCATCACTTTTCCTCTATCCAAGGAAACATTCACTTTATCGTAATAAGTAAGTAGATTACTAAAACATGACCTCCCTTTAGCAAATCCATGCTGTCCATCAAAGATAATACCATTGTTGTCAACTCAATTCTGGATCCTAGTTCCCACAAGCTTCTCCAACAACTTAACCACAACACCTGACACACAGATAGGCCTATAATTTGATGCTTGAGTTCGATCACCTCCTTTATGAAGTGGCACAATCTTGCCCTCCTTCCACTCTTTAGGAACTTGACCAAGTGCAAGACTCATTTTAAAAAAATATATCAAGGCAGGTGTCAACTCTCTGGCACATTCCTTCAAAATACACGGTGATATATTATCAAGTCCCACAGCCTTATTTACATCTAGTTTACTCAACTCCCCAAACACTTCTTGCTCACTTACAGTCAGACTCTCCCCCCCCCCATCATCAACTGCTCTTAATCTCTCCATGAAGTCACATTCACAAGATTGAAAGATCTTTATGAACTGCCCATTAAGTATCTCCACCACACATTCTGCAACAGCTGTCTTTATACCATTTCGTCCAGTCAATGCCATCCTTCCATAATCATTCTTTCTTTTGCTGGCTACACATCGAAAGAACTCCCTAGGATTCTTTTTGGCTTCATTAGCTAACTGCTGTTCATACCTCTCTTTAGCTACTCTCACCAACCAAGTCACCCCCCCCCCCTTGCCTGTTCTTTGTAAACCTCATGAAATTGATTACTTCTACTTCTCTTATGCTGCCTCCACAATGTCCTTTTTCTCTGTATTGCATGCTTAATCTCTTTATTCATCCATCTCACACCTACCTTATTTAACCTTCTCACCATGGTATACATTTAGACATTGCATCTACTAAATAGTTTTTGAAAATCCTCCAAGCTGCATTGATCTCTTTTCCAGCTAACTCCTCATTCCATGCTACACCTGCAAGCTGTCTCCTGAGCTCTTTATAATCACCCCCCCCCCCTTGTAGTTCCACATATACCCTTTTGTCACAGGTGTCCTTGCACTGCTGGCAACCACCCAGGTTTTGGAAGGAGTATAAAGAAAACAGTCTTTTCTTTATAAGAACTGCATTGCCCAAGAGCGGTACAAGGCACAGGCAACAAGTGTGATTGGTATAGTAAGTAAGGCCAAACCAAATTATTATTATCAGAGAAATACAGCTGATGAGGACAAAAGAAATCTGAAATTGTTTTTTTACTATGTTGCAAATAAAAGGAGGAATGACTATTGCAGGATGACCTTAAAAAGTACTCATGGTAGGGAGATAACGAAAGCAAACCAAATGGTTGAGTTACTGAGTTATCATTTTGCAAGGTGAACCATGTAAGTGTTAAGATTGCAATACTGGATGTGACACTGATTGATGGAGGAATAAAGGTCGAAATATTGGAGCAGTTTAGAATCTTGTGAATAATTGTATAGTGGAAGGTGCCAGTTGGTGGAAAGAAGGCAAAATAGTTCCAGCTCATAAATGAGGTTTCAAGACAGAAGTAGCAAATTATAGGATAATCAGCATTTCAGGAATGATGGTTAAGGTATTAACAAAATTGGTAAAAGACAATTCAGAACTGGGTGGATAGGAATATGATACTTTATAAGGAACAGCATGGTTTTGTGAAGGATAAGTCTTGCTTAATTTGCTTACTCTTTTATGATAAAGTAAGAATGGAGTTGATTTAAATAGACTGGCAGTAGGGGCAAAGTTAAATAGCTGTCTTTTTCTACATTATGAAAAAAAAAATAAAGAAATGGGGCCAGTGGTTTTGAGGCAGTATGGTGTGAGATAGAGGTGAATAAAATCAAATACTTCGTGGGATGTTGTTATAGACCTGGTAATGTGGATGGTGGTGATAGTGAAATGTATAGTCAAATAAGCCAAGCAAATAAGAAAAGGGTGATCATTATGGGTGATTTTAATTATGGCAATATAGACTGGAATGAAGAGATAGCAACTGGAAGTAAAGAAAATGAGTTTCTTGAGTTTTTGAGGGATAACTACCTCAGACAGTATGTAACAGAGGGCACAAGAGGATTAAGGGTCTTGGATTTGGTCATCTCATCGGAGGATGTAATTATCAATGAGGTATCAAATCATCCACCAATTGGTGAAAGTGACTATGAGGTGATTACTTGGGTGGTTGCCAGCAGTGCAAGGACCCCTGTGAAAAAAGGGTATATGTGGAACTACAAGGGGGATGATTATGAAGAGCTCAGGAGACAGCTTGCAGGTGTAGCATGGAATGAGGAGTTAGCTGGAAAAGAGATCAATGCAGCTTGGGGGATTTTCAAAAAATATTTAGTGGATGCAATGTCTAAATGTATACCACGGGTGAGAAGGTTAAATAAGTTAGGTGTGAGATGGATGAATAAAGAGATTAAGCATGCAATACAGAGAAAAAGGGCATTGTGGAGGCAGCATAAGAGAAGTGGAAGTAACCAATTTCATGAGTTCTACAAAGACCAGGCAAGAAGAGTGACTTGGTTGGTGAGAGTAGCTAAAGAGCGGTATGAACAGCAGTTAGCTAATGAAGCTAAAAAGAATCCTAGGGCGTTCTTTCGATATGTAGCCAGCAAAAGAAAGAATGATTATGGAAGGATGACATTGATTGGAGGAAATGGTATAAAGACAGCTGTTGCAGAATGTGTGGTGGAGATACTTAATGAGCAGTTCATAAAGATCTTTCAATCTTGTGAATGTGACTTCATGGAGAGAGCAGTTGATGATGGGGAGGAGAGACTGACTGTAAGTGAGCAAGAAGTGTTTGGGGATTTGAGTAAACTAGATGTAAATAAGGCAGTGGGACTTGATAATATATCACCGCGTATTCTGAAGGAATGTGCCAGAGAGTTGACACCTGCCTTGACATATTTTTTTAATACGAGTCTTGCACTTGGTCAAGTCCCTAAAGAGTGGAAGGAGGGCAAGATTGTGCCACTTCATAAAGGAGGTGATCGTACTCAAGCATCAAACTATAGGCCTATCTGTGCGTCAGGTGTTGTGGTTAAGTTGTTGGAGAAGCTTGTGAGAACTAGGATCCAGAGTTGGGTTGACAACAATGGTATAATCTTTGATGGACAGCATGGATTTGCTAAAGGGAGGTCGTGTTTTAGTAATCTACTTACTTATTACAATAAAGTGACTGCTTCCTTGGACAGAGGAGAAGGATACACAGTAATATATTTGGATTTTGCAAAAGCTTTTGATAGAGTACCTCATGATAAGTTGACAGTCAAACTAGAGCAGATGGGGTTGGATATTAGATTAGTGCATTGGATTGGAGACTGGCTATCTGATAAGTATCAACAAGTTCTGTATGGGGGTGCAATATCCAGGAAAAGGAAAGTCACTAGTGGAGTGCCTCAGGGATCTGTTTTAGGGCCATTACTATTTAACTTGTATATTAATGATATTGGCGAAGATTTGGATGGAGATATTCAGTTGTTTGCAGATGATGCAAAGTTGGGACGAACCATAAAGAGTAGTGAAGATGTTGTGGCCTTGCAAGAAGACTTGAATAAATTGAGTGATTGGGCAAGTAAATGGGGATGCAAGTTCAATGTTGCAAAATGTAAGGTTTTAAAATTTGGAAAACAAAGATGGGATGCAGAATTTATGCTTTGTGAGAATATATTGTTGGAAGTAGAGGAAATAAGAGATCTGGGAGTGATAGTGAATAAGGATCTAAAATTTAGGGGACACATCGCCAAAATCGTGAAGACAACACAAAGACTTCTGGGAATGATGAGGAGGACACTGATGTGTAGAAGTAGGGAGATTCTTGTTCCATTGTATAAGGCTTTGATTAGGCCACACATGGACTATTGTGCCCAGATTTGGTCACCTGGTTTTCAGAAGGATGAAGAGATGTTGGAAAGGGTCTAAAGGCGAATGACTAAGGTAGTTTCTGACCTCTGGAATGTCGAGTATGAGGAAAGATTGAAAAGATGTAATTTGCAGAGTCTAGTGGAGAGAAGGAAGAGGGGAGATATGATAGAGACCTACAAGTTGGTAAGGGGTTGTTATAGGATCAATGGTGGAGAAGTTCTACAGAGAATAGTGGGAGATTAGGAGAGAACCAGGTCATCCCTGGAAACTGTATAAAGAAGGTGTGAGTAGGGGAGTGAGAGGCAGGTTTTTTTCGTGCAGAGTTGTGAATGATTGGAATGCCTTGCCTGAGAGTGTGGTGTCTGCAAGGAGTTTGAATGTGTGAGAGATAAAAGGACCTCCTAGATGAGTCTTTGACTCCATGAGGTCTTGTTTAATAATAATAATAATAATAATAATAATAATAACTACCGTGTTAGAACAAAACTTTAGTTTAATATAAACCAAAATGAGCACTCAGCGGTTTGACCTTCATATAAAGATCATCATCTGGAGCATACACATATATACAAAGAAACAAGCTGCATTATAATCTACATGGTTTGCTAAAGTTACTGACCAACCATTACAACAATTATTGGCCTTCCCTCTGGTGGAAAAAAAAAAACCTTTACTACATCAAAGCTAGAGTCCTATTATTATTATCTATTAGGTTACAAAATTAAATTGGGCTGGAGAGCAACATAACTATATAAGTATACATATAAATTCCAACCAACTGGTATGGAATTGTTTCCAATAAAAGCTGAAAATTGCTTAAAGTCCTAAAGTCAGGGTATGCTGGAAACTAAGTAGGCTGAATGTGTGGCATCCAAATTCTTGGAATTTTTATGCCACCATTATTGTTGAGATTAGGTTTGGTTAATCAGAATTTCACAGGCTTCTTTAAATTTTTGTTCATACCAGTTTTTTGTATGATGTAAAGAGCAGGTACTTTTCCAATCAATTAGGTGTAGCTTCTGCTTAATCTGGCCAAGTGTAATGCGATGCACTTTGGAAAGAAGGCATCACAAGCTGTGTACTACTATATTGATGGAAATGATCTGCAGGAAACTGATGAAGCAGGGACTTGCTGTGGGGAGGGGGGTTGTGGACAGGGAGTTTAAAGGGCATATTGTAAAGGTATCCAAAACAGCACATCAAATTACGTGGGTTGTTGAAGAAACATACTAACAAGCAGGGATAGGGAGGTTTATTATTGCCATTGACAGTACTTTAATAAGGCCATATCTGGATTACTGCACACGAATATGAATTCTGTGGGAAGGAAGGAGTGGGATCCAGAGGCAAGTGACAAAGATTGTGGCATGTCTGTGGAATGCTCCCTATGAGAATAAAATGATAGTCTGTGTGCTTCATAAAACTAGCTAATAGGGAAAATGGTAGAAAATGATGGAAACGATAACAAATTATTAAAGGAGCTTTATAGGATTGACACTGAAGACTTTTTTTTTCAGTACATGCAAGAAGGTAGAGAATGGGAGAGTCACCCATGGAAATTATGTTAAAGTATGGTAAGCAAGGGTGTTAAGACGACTTTTTTGCTTGTTGGGAGGGAAATGGGTGGAATAGATTCCAGAGATGGTTATGAGTGGTTTGTCAGTAAAAGAGTTTGAGGTATGATAGGTATTGTGTGCATAATGGCTAGTGTGCGAATAATGAGTATACCATGATGAGTCCTCTGATTCCATGGAGATACCTGTATAATAATAATAACAATGATAGTAACAATAATAAAAAGAAAACAGTATTAATCTGCTCTACCTACCTAGTACCTAGGTAGAGCAGATTAATATTGTTTTCTTTTACCACTTTTACTAGATACTAGGAACTAAATACTGAACATAGTACTTTCTCAGGCTATTTTAGGTTTAAAATTTAACAGTGAGTAGTTCACAGCAGGCTATGAAGTATGCCTATCACCTAAAGACACTTATAAAATCTATGCCTGTGGGTGGTTAGATTCTAAACTGACAGCCCACAACCTACCACCAACTTCAAAAAATTAAACATCAGCCTTCATTAGTTATGTTTCCATGAGCAATATACAGATAAGTTTGATGCTTTTTTTTTTTTTTTTTTTGCTACAGATAACCATTTTTTAGCCAATGGGTACCACTCCCAACTGAATATAAATATTTCTAGATCACTAACTTGTCCCTTCCCCTGTATTTCTTTCAAATTTAGAATAAATACAGTTAAGTGCATAACTATCCCATTTATTTGTATGTACTGTTGTGTTATGTTGAAGTCAGCATACAAAAACTGATTTATTATACATTTGTGTGTGTGTGTGTGTGTGTGTGTGTGTGTGCATGCGTGTGTGTGTGTGTGTGTGTGTGTGTGTGTGTGTGCGTGCGTGCGCATGCATGCATACATGCATTTATGTTGGTAACAGAAAAATTATTTCTGTTTCTATATTTCTAATGTTTACTTATCAATTCCTTTTACTGTTACTTTTAGACACCTGATAGAAAGTGGCTGATATTTGATGGCCCAGTAGATGCCATTTGGATTGAAAACATGAATACTGTTTTAGATGACAATAAAAAACTCTGTCTAATGAGTGGAGAAATCATTCAGCTGGCTCCAACAACAAATCTTATATTTGAGCCAATGGATCTTGAAGCCGCATCTCCTGCAACAGTTAAGTGTCATTCTCTTTTTAGTAGTTTTTTTAATTATTATTATTATCATGGAGTCCTAAGACTCATCGTAGAAATCCCAAACCACCAACACAATATTAATCATACCTGTCTCTTTGAAACTGTTAACAGTCAGAGCAACACAACTGATGGCAACCCATTTCATTTATCCACCACTCTCCAAGCAAAAAATCTAGTCCTCACATACCCTTGCTAACCACACTCTTGACCAACTTCCAGGAATGACCTATTGTTCTGTCACCTCTAGCCAAGTGCTGAAACATTTCCCCTACATCATTCTTATAAAAGCCTTAAAGTAACTTAAATGCTTCTATCATATCACCTCCTTTTGCCTATCAACTAACTTTCACAGATCACTCGCCTTTGGATTCTCTGTGTATTACTGTGTATCCCTAGACTAGTTTGAACACTGTCTTGTATACAGATAATTTAGTGTTCCGACTAATTTCTCTCTTATTCCATATGAATTTATTCAATTGACTTTCCACTATACCAGCTTTGCTGAATCTGTTGTCTATTTCTATATTTAATTTACCATCTTCAGTAAAAATCGTGCCTAAGTAGCTGAAATGCTTTACTTGTTCCACGCGTTCTCCATTCACAACACAGTTGACATTTTCAATGATTCTGCCTATTTTCACTGTCTTTGTCTTTTTATTGCTGACCTTCATACTATATCTATTACAACAGCAATTGAATTTAGTCAGAGAATCTTGCAGACTTGTAGCGGATTTATTTAGAAGTATAACATCATCCGCATAAAGCAAAGAGCTGACATTAACATCTCCAATTTTGATATCATGTTTAATACCACATTCCTTCATAATGTTATCCATATAGATAATGAATAACAGAGGGGATAATGTACATCCTTGTCTCACACCAGATTTAACATTAAACCATCTTCCTGTACTTCCTTCAATTCTAACTGCTGACTTACAACTCGAATAAAGACTAAGTATTGCTTGATATAATGCCCCATTGACACCATATAACTGCAGTGTATTGAATAGCTTCTCTCTTGGCACCTTGTCATATGCCTTTTCCAAATTGACAAAACTTAAATACAGATCTTTGTTATATTCCCATGCTTTCTCGACTGTTTGTTGTAAAGTGAAGATTTAATCCTGACAGCCTCTATTTGGCCTGAATCTAGCTTGTTCTTCACCAAGCTTTTCTTCTACAATTCTTCTCAACCATTTCTCAAATATACTTGCATAGATCTTGCCAGGAACACTCAGTAGGGAAATACCTCTGTAATTCTCACATTCAGTTTTATTTCCCTTTTTATATATGGGTACTACAAGAGCTCTACTCCAATCATCAGGAATTCGTCCCTCTGTCCAGGCTTTCTGAACTGTGCAGTGCAGCCACTGTAAGACTCTTATACCACCATACTTCAGCATTTCTGGTCGAATATCATCTACTCCTGCTGCCTTTCCACATTTCAAGCCTTTGATGGCTTTTTCTACTTCAAGTATGGATATGTATTCCTGACTGCATGCCTGGTCAGTGTTTTTTACTACTGTGCTGTCATCACTGCTTGTTTCATTTAGCAGTTTTTCAAAGTAATTACTCCATACTTCAAGGATATCTTTTTTCTCCTGTTTTCATGTCACCTTTATCATCTCTAACTCCTTTTACAGCACTCTTTCCTCCATTCCTAAGCTTCTTCAACAACCTCCAGAATATTTTGCCACCTTCTTGATATTTATTTTCTATATTCTTGCCAAAGTCCTCCCATGACTTTTGTTTAGCTAGTTTTACACACTGCTTAGCTTTCTTCCATTTGCCTCTATATTCTGTAAGAGTAAAAGCTGACTTATTTGCCAGGAACTTTTGATGTGCTTTCTTCTTTTCCTTCACTGCCTCTTTAGCTTCCTTTGTCCACCAGGGAGTTCTGATTTTTTTATCCTTGCACACAACCTCACCACATGCCTCTCTGGCAGAATCAATCAATGTTTTCTTCAGAGTTTGCTACTGAATCTCCAAGGTTTGATTCCTGTTCTCAAACTCTTTTCATTTTTTCTTCAATAATCTTTGTGTATTTTAGCCTACAGTTCACATCTGAGAGCTGCTCAACTTTTATTCGATTTAAAACTTTCTTACATGTCATTCTTTTCAATATGAAATTCAATTTTATCCTGCTCAAGACTAAATAGTGATCTCTTCCAATTTCAAATCCTCTGTACACTCTGGTGTCCTGCACCAGGGAGAAAACATCACTATCAACAATAACATAGTCAATGAGACTTTTCTTATTCCTAGCCTCTTCTCTCCATGTGAATTTGTGCACATTTTTATGTTGGAACATGGTGTTAGTAATTATTAGTAATTATTATTAGCTTTGCTCTTTTCTCCAAATTTTCCCAAAATATTTTTGTATGTCTCACAATCATTTCCTACTCTGCTATTTAGATCCTCAACACGGACCAACTTTTCCTATTTCATTGTATCAGCTGCTTTCTCTAGCTCCTCAAAAAATTCCTTCACATCTAACTTAGTAGAACCTACTGTGGGAACTCTTAGGCACAAATAAGTCTCATTGTCCATTTCACCATTCTCATATTTGCCCACATTACTCTACTTGAGACTGACTGCCATTCAAGAAGATTAGCCTCGTATTTTGTGTTGAATACTATGGGTACTCCTTCTTTTCCTTGATTGTCATTGCCTGAATATAACATTTTGTATTTATTGCTCAGAAAGATCTCACCAGTTTTGGTCTTTTTGTTTCAGTCACCCCAATTATATCAATCTGGTACTTATCTAATTCCTCAGCTAGATCCCCTCACAACCATAATGTAGAATTATGTAATATAGAAGACAAATAAGAAGGCCTTGGCTCACGGGTTCCCTATTCGAAGATTGGCTTATGCATCACTTTGTTCCTGAAGTGAAATTTTATTGTGAGAAAAAACAAATTCCATTTAAAGTGCTTCTGATAATTGACAGTGTATCTAGCCATCCCTCATTAGTAGCTTACATTTGCCATAATGTAAAAATAGTCTTTTTACCACCCAAATACAACTTCTTTTTTACATCCAATGGATCAGGGAGTGATTGCGATGTGATTTAAAGCACATTGTCTCAAAGACACTTTTGAAATGTTAATAGAAGCAACTGATAAAGATGGAAACTTTTCTATCAAAAAGTTTTGGAAGAGATTCAACATTTTAAATGCAATACGGGTAATGCAGAGCGCCTGGCATAAAGTTTCCAAAAAAACTATAAAAGGATTATGGCATAAACTTTGTCCTCAATTTCATGATAATTTCGAAGGCTTTGAAGACCCAACAAAGATTGTAAATTCTGAAACTCAAGCAATCTTAGGTTATGGTTAACACATTCGCTGCCAACTACGAGTATACTTGTAGTTGGTAAACCAGCTACACAAGCCAGCTAGAAGTATACTCGTATGACGCTTACCGCCGGCAACGAGATTACTGTACTGACCTTGAAGAAGTGAAAATGTTTGTCTTGTGGAGCTAGCATCAAAACTGTGTATTCTCATAGATAGTATATACTCTGCACAAGCCAACTACGAGTATATTCGTATGATGCTTACCGCCGGCAACGAGATTACTGTACTGACCTTGAAGAAGTGAAATTGCTTGGCATATGGGAACATACTATGCCGAAGTAGCGTGGTAGCGAACGTGTTAACCAGTTGCAAATGGAAGTTTCGGAAAGGGATGTTAACGAGCTGCTTCAATCTCACACTGTGGAACTCTCACCCAATGATCTCCTTGAATTAAAGGAGCAAGAAATACACGAAGAAGAAAAAGACAAGGAAGATAACAAATATGAAGCTCCAACTCGGGTTTTCACTTTGAAAGGCCTAGAAGAAACATTTAAACCTCTTGAAAAAGTTCACGCAATCTTTGAATCACATGATCCAGACTTTGACCGATTTAGTAAATTTTCCTTTGCGAAACAAATAATGCTTCTGCTTGCTATTAAGCTATTTTAAATGAAAAGAAGCGAATGTCAACGAAGCATATGGCACTCGAGGCCTTCTTTGAAAAAAAAAATGCGCTGAAGCTTCCTAATGTTTCCTGGACTGTTTCAACGGCTGCCAATTCACCGGTGATATAGAAATGAGCTAATTTTTTTTTTCAAAAAATCTTTTTTAATTTTAAATTTTTCTTATGTTATTTTTTAAATATGTAAATCTTTGGCCAGTAAAGTCTTTTCTTATCATTTAGTATTCATTTTATATTTTTTATATTCCTTCTTACAAACGTAACTCTCTCTTATAGCATTATTTCTAAGGCAAATAAACTCCTGCTTTACGAATTCCCGATTAACGAATGGTCGCCAGGAACCATTTAATTCATAAAATGGGAACTGCCTGTAATTATCTCTTATTAAGTGTATAAATATCATTTTCTTCCTGCCGTATGATCTTTCTTTCTTCCAGTCTGTGTTTCTGAGTTGAAGTCCCCATAATAATTATGGCTTGCACTCATTGTACTAATCTACTGATTAGTACAATGAGTGCAAGCATGTCTTTCACATCCCCCCCCCTTCCCTGATATTTTGTTTTGTTGGTTTCAATCCCACAAAAGATTGACTCAGAAGAACTGTCGTCTGCATGGCTAATCTTATCATTAGAAGTATCCCTCCCCCTGTCCTGTTTACTCTATTCTCCCTGAAAATAATCCATCACATTCTATCCCTGTAACTACATCATCTGTTGTTATCTAAGTCAGTGCTCCCCAAACTTCTGGATGTCAGAGAACCCTTTGGAAAAATTTAAATATTTCACAGTCTGCCCTCGAAAAAAATCATAATATAGGCATATATTATTATAATATTTATTATATTTATATTCAATACAAAATATACACAGCAAATATTGCAAAAATCAAATGCAAATATTACATTTTTAGCATCTTACATACACATTTGACATGGCACATTATCTCATATTTTTATATAGATAGATAGATATATTGTTATTGTACATTTGCAGTACAAGCACATGAAATGTAAAACAATTAGTAATAAAGAAAGAATTAAAAACATAAAAGAAGTTTAATAACAATTTAAATGGATGTGTTTCAATACTCTACACCAATATCTGGTGAAATATTTGAAACTGCAATTCTTAGATTTCTGCTTTGAAATGAAACTTATATGAATAAGCATATATTTACTAATTTTCATTATGCACCGAAATATGCAGGAAGCAAGCTGTGATTTTTTTAAATTAAATGTGTGATTTTTTAAATTAAAATATAAAAAATAACAAAAAAGAAATAATAAATAATAAAAATTAAATACATTTCTTTTAAGATAAAAAACTACTTAGTCTTAAAAGATTTTAAATTTGTTTTTGAAAAAGATATTTCATTTTAAATTTGAAAAAAGATATTTCATGCCCCCCCTTCCTCAACAGAACCTATGGCCCACAGTTTGGGAAGCGCTGATCTAAGTCTCACTAACCTAAGCCAGCAAAGGTTGGTTGATTGGTAGAGCCTCTGCTACTGATGGCTCAGTTAAGTAAATTTGAGCATGATTAGTAGTTGGAAGGGGGCCAATCGTTCACTGCTCTTGGCACACTCTCCCTCGATGAGTCTTTGGACTCCCTGGAGGCGTCAAATAATAATAATAATAATAATAATAACCTTTAACTTTTGTCAAGGTTGAACTAACCAATTCCAAAAACTCCTCCCTCCTGTTCCCTGCAGCATCCCTGTTGGCCCCAACCCTCTTTACTTCTTAAATTGACTACCCTATTCAACTACCCTATTCAATGTGAGTGACTAGATTCTGCACGTGTTGATAATTCTCGTACTTATTTGCTTCATGGGCACCTTCACACAAAACATTCCTGCATCCACCCTAATTTCTTTAAAAGTTTCTTTCTTTGAGCTTCCACACTCTCAATGAACAAAGTTCCTTCTTGAAACCAAACTCTGAATTCATTTAGGTCAAGTCCATTAGTTTCTGTTCCTTCATCTATTCCTTCTACACAACCTATGTATTGATTCATTAGCTATCATTGCTCTCCTTCTTAGTTTGCTTCTATTGTAGCATGTCAACCAACTTACAAACTTACCTTCTTGCACTTCTTTTTCACTTCCAATAATTCTTTCACATCTTCCCTCAAACAGTACTTCTCACTTTTCAAGTCATTGGTTCCAGCCAAAACAATTAATTCTTTCACCCTTTAATTATTTCACTTCCTTTTCTGCATTCTGACAGCATTACTAATGCTATTAATTTTCACACCAGAGAAACGAGATTTTGTAGTGCTTTCATAAAGTATCTCCCTTATCATAGAATCACCATTAAAAATTATCGACGTACATCTTTATAAATTAAGGTTGATATAATACACATGTACATTATATGTGTATTGTTGATATAATATACACATGTACATTATATGTGTATTGTTGATATAATATACACATGATTATATACTAAATTTTTTTCTAAATATACCTGCACAAATAAAGAGACATTAACTTGAAGTTTTATGATCAAAAGCTGGAAGTTGTGCATTTGTTTCTGCAGAAAGATAAGTAATATTGGTTTATGTTTTGATTTGAAATTATCATTGTGTGTTTTGATTAGTTAATGTGAGAGAGTATTAGTAAATTGTTATTTTAATATATAATATACACTATGTCCAAAATAAAACTAAGGACGATCTCCACTGTTACCTGTATATGAAAAAAAATTCATAATTACAGCCAAATGTAGACATAAATTTATTGCCAGCATACTAATAAATTATTTCACACAAAAAATGTGTTGTAAATGTCATGCAAATTAAATTGCAATACATTTTTGGCAAAAGTTACAAATTTTCAAAGGATGTAGTTAAAGAATTAATCTATAGTTCTTACAAAAAACTATATGGGGAGACATTCCAGTATGGAACATGTCCACTCTGAACTATGATGCAGCTCTCACAATATTGTACCATGCTTAGCACTAAGTGATTCAGGAGTTCTTGGGGCAAACTGGCCCACTCCTCCTTTAGAACAAGGGTAAAGCCATGTTTGTTTTCATAAGCATCATCAATACAAGATCACAGAATGATATAACAGGCAGTTCTTACAAGCATACTCAGATATGACAAATGTAATTGAAAAACAAAAAAGAAAAGTAAAAGAGATGTGGTTCTGGTAGGTAATAAGTAGTGACAAATATAGTATGACAGAAGATATGAAAGAGGAGGGCAATGATAGCAAAAGATTTCATGCTCAGCTGTGCAGAAGAAATGGATGTGAATTTTTAGATGTTTGGAGTGAGTTTGATGGCAGAAAAGTATGAGAAGGATGACCTGCACTTGAATTCATTTGGCATCAGGAGCCTGGAGAAATTACTTCTTGGTATGAGACCTAATTCAGAGACTCAGGGAAACGAGATCATCAAGGGTGGAATAGAAGAAATGCGTGTGAAAGTTCAGTTATGGTAAAAAAACATGATAAAGATATGAATGTCTTCGAACATGGTTATGTATGTGGCGAAGGGGTGGAAAATAAGCTTTCGGTTTGGACCTTTTAAGTATGTCTGGGGAGGGAAAAGAGAAAATTCTAGAACAAGACCAAATAGACTGCATATCTAATTATAAGAATAAGCTAGGTGGTAATTTATTATGTCTATACACAAATGCCAGGAGCATTAGAAACAAAGGGATTGAGTTCGTTGCTTTATTGAATACGATATGGCCTAAGATTGTTGGCATTAGTGAAACCTAGTTATCAGAATCAGATATGGTAAGTGGGGATTGAGTGTAATGGGTATTCTAATGAATCCGTGTGTTGAGGCTTAAGTGCTATGAGGACATCATGTTAGAAGCTTAATAGAATGTATACAGCACTCAAAAAGAATTAAAACAGATTTTAATGCTTCCAGTATTTCTGCACCCCCCCCCCCCCCCGAATATACAGTTTGCTAAAAATCCGCATACTTAATTTCCCCTTTAAGACCTATAGTAGATGCCACTAATGCCTTGCTACAAACTGTCAAAGCAGCTAGCTAACTCTCTGCCCCCCCCCCCCCCCCCACTGGACTTACCACATCCTATATAAAAAAACTCTACCCATTTTAAAACCCCAATATAGAAAATATAACTTTAAATAATACAGACATATTGGTAAGCAATATCCCCTTAATTGATACCGTAACACTCTTAGAAAACGTTTTTCATCCTGACATCTTAGATCTCTTTTTCCTTTGTCATCAATTCTGGTTATTTTTCTTGGAAGAACAAAATTTACAAACAGATAGAAGGAAATGCCATGGGTTCCCCATCTTGCCAATTTTTATATGGAAAATTTTGAAAAAACGAACCTTAGACTCAGCTCCTCTCAAACCTTCTCTATCTGGCTAAGATATGTAGATGATTTGTTCTCTATTTGGCCTCATGGCCCAGACACATTAGACTCCTTCCTCAGTCACCTCAACAGCCTACATCCAAGAATCCAGTTTACGATGGAAAAGGAAAAGAACAATATTTTACTCTTCCTAGTCTCCTTAGTTACATGCCTTCCTAATGTTACACCTTCCTTCACTGTATATAGAAAACTTATGTGCACAGGCAGATACATTCATAAACTCTCCCACCACCACCCCACTCAACAATATGGCATTATCAAAACTCTAACCAAGAGAGCCCACAATCTTTGTTCCAGTGGAAACGCCCTTTCAACTGAACTCAACAACATACACAATACCTTCCTCTCCAATGGCTACAGCAATTATAGTATTTAAAAAATAATCAGTTCCTCCCCCATTCCCCATCCATATCTTCAGAAGGAGTTCCGAAATGACACCATCATACCCTACATCTGTGGCACATCAGAAAAAATAGCCAAGACTTTTAAAAAGTACAACCTTCAGACAGCATTTAAGCCCCACTGCAAACTTGCTACCCTTATCCGGTCTACCAAAGATCAGTTCCCTCCTCCTCTCTCAGTGCCTGGAGTTTATAAAGTACCTTGTTCCTGTATGCTAGTATGTCTGTCCAAAGTATGCTAGCATACTTTGGACAGAACGATAGATCAGCAACCATCCGCTTAGAAGAACACATCTGCAACCACAACTATGCTCAGTCATACCTGGAAGACCATGTTTTGGATACAACCCACAGGATCTCTTGGAAAAAAAGCCACCATGCTCCACCACAGTAAATTCAAAAAAGAAAGACTATTTTTAGAATCTGCAGTAGCTCTCAGAAATCAACCAAATCTAAATAAATATGGTTGCATTAAACTTCCAAAAATTTGGGAAACATTAATCATCAGAGATACCACCTTACATTCTAGGCCACCTACAATCGTCCATAGAGGGCACACTACCTAGATAGGACTTTAGAGTCACCCACATGTTTAGCTTAGTATTGTATGGTATTTGAGTGTATGTTACATTATTTTTTTTGTAATCCCTGAAGATGTCTCAGTGACTGAGACAAAATAATGGAAGTATTAAAATCTGTTTTGATCCTTTCAGAGTGCTATATATATTCTATTAAGCCTTCAACATGATATCAGATGACTTAAGTCCAGTTAGGGTAGAAACACAAGAAAGCAATGATGGTAACAATATCCCATATAGCGGTGAGGTTGAGTCTATCTGGTGTGAAGTGGAGGTTAACAGAATGAAATATATGGTGGAGGTGTTGCTATAGACCTGGTGGCACAGTAGCAGGGTACGAAGAAATGCATTGCCAATTTAGCCTTATGGGTACCAAATGAATGATCATTATGAGTGACTTTAATTTCCAAACATTGATTGGATGAAGAGAAATCTCATGATAAGAAAGAAGAGGAATTTATTGAATTGTTACAAGACAACTTTCTCAAGCAGCATGTGAAAGAAGGAACTCGAGGTCAAAGAGTGTTAGATTTGCTCATAGCGTCAGAAGTGATCTCTGTTAAGAATATGGCTGTTTTACCACCAATTGGTGACAGTGATCATGCTGTGCTTTCTTGGGAAGTATCTAATTGTATTGATGCTCCAATTAAAATAGGTTACATGCTGAACTACAAAGCTGGAAATTATGATCAACTTAGGAGAATACTATCTTTGATCCTATGGAATCAATACTGAAAAAAGTGCTTAAATGAGGCAATGTCCGAATTCATCTATAGTGTTCGAAGAATAAATATGTTGGGAGTGAAATGGATGTGCAACCTTATTAAGCAAGAGATCCATAAGTAGAATTTGATGTGGAAAGAATATCATGAGAATAACAGTGAGAGGAGTTATGAAATATATAAAGCTCAAGCCAAAAAAAAAGTAATGAGTATCGTGCAGAAAGCTAAATCGGAGTATGAAAAAAATTGGCCATGCAATCTAAAGGCAATCCAAAAAAGTTTTATTGTTATGGCACAAACAAAAGAAACAATGAATATGAAAGAATAACTTTATTGAATGCAGATGGTACTCAAGTGTCGGAAGCTGATGAGATTGTTCAATTAATGAGTGCTCACTTTGCTAAGATATATCAACTAGGTGTATGTAACATGGTACACAGTACTACTGCTACATTTGGATGAAGAGTTAGAGGGTCATGAAAATGAAGAGCTGCTGCATGACCTGGTTAAGAATTGCGACAGATGGAATATCAGCCTGTTTCCTAAAGGAAAATGTTCAGCCAAATTGGCTAGGCCTTTAACATGTTTGTATAACTTGAGTCTTAGCCCAGGAATGATACCACAGGAATGGAAGAAATGTATGATAGTTCGATTATATAAGGGTGTTGCAAAACATGCTGTATCTAACTTCTGACTCATCAGTATCTCTGGTGTGATAGTGAAGATTTGAGAGAAGTTTATTAAGAACTCGTATACAGAAATGGGTGGACAAACAAATTCTGTAAGGAGCAGCATGGGTTTACTAAAGGAAGGTCATGCTTTAGCAATTTGTTTATATTTTATAACAATGTTACCGTCAAGTTGGATAACAGGAATGGATACACTATGATAATGTTGGATTTTTCTAAGGCATTTGATAGGATACCACATGAAAGGCTGTTGCATAAACTGGAGAATATGGAATTAGAATATAAATTCTTGACTAGGATCAGGGGTGACAGATAGACATCAAAAAGTGATATACAGTGGGTGTGAATCTACCAGATTTAAGGTGACCAGTGGTGTACCACACGGTTCGGTCCTTGGGCTATTATTATTCAATCTGTACATTAATGACATCAGGCAGAGTCTAGCATAAGATGTGCAATTTTTGCCAATGATGCAAAGATAGGTAGGGCAATCAAGGATGCTACTGATATGCAGCACTTACAAAATGAATTGAATAGGCTGGATATTTCGACAAACGAAAATGGCTATTGGTTTAATGTTAGACTCTAATCATGCCAAAGTTATGCACTTTGGCATGATTAGAGTTCCAGCGGCATTATTATTATTATTACAGGTATCTCCATGGAGTCAGTAGATTCATCGCAGGAGACCCAAACTATCAAGACAGTATCTATCATATCTCTTCTTCAATTCATTTACAGACAAAGAACTCATGACTGAGTCAGGCAATGCATTCCACTCATTCATCACCCTCCAGGTGAAAAACCTTGTTCTCACACCCTTGTTAACCACACTTTTTCTTAATTTCCAGGGATGGCCTCTTGTTCTTCCATCACTATCACACAGCTGAAACATTTCCCCTGCATCAATCTTATAAAAACCTTTTAGTAATTTAAATGTTTCTATCACATCCCCTCTTCTCTGCCTATCAACCAACCTCTGCAATCCACAAGCTCTCAATCTATCAATGTAGGGAGCATTTTTACATCACTCACCAACTTACTCACTCTCCTCTGGACCCTTTCCACAACCTCCTCATCTCCAAGGAATCCAGGTGACCAAACTTGAACACAGTAATCCAAATGTGCAAGTATCAATGCTTTATAAAGGGGAATAATGACCTCTTTATCTCTGGATGTTAGTGTGTTCCTCAATAACCAAGTAATCCTGTGTGCAGTCTTGGACACCTTAGCAGTGTGTCTCCTGAACTTCATCTCCCTATCCACCAACATCCCTGCGTCCGTAGCCTCATTTTAGGCATATTATATTAGCAGGGTTATGTTTCAAGAAACTGAGGAGGAAAGGGATCTTGGCATATTCGTGAATAGGAATTTGAAGTTCAAAGGCTGTATATTATTATTATTATTATTATTAAACAAGACCTCATGGAGTCAAAGACTGATCTGGGAGGTCCTTTTATCACACACACACATCTCATCATACCGTGTCTTAAACACACTCAAACTCCTTGCAGACACCACACTCTCAGGCAAGGCATTCCAATCATTCACAACTCTGCACGAAAAAAACCTGACTCTCACTCCCCTACTCACACCCTCTTTATAAAGTTTCCAGGGATGACCTCTGGTTCTCCCCTGATCTTCCACTATTCTCTGTAGAACTTCTCCACCATTGATCTTATAACAACCCCTTACCAACTTGTAGGTCTCTATCATATCTCCCCTCTTCCTTCTCTCCACCAGACTCTGCAAATTACATCTTCTCAATCTTTCCTCATACCCAACATTAAAGAGGTCAGAAACTACCTTAGTCAGTCGCCTTTGGACCCTTTCCAACATCTCTTCATCCTACTGAAAACCCGGTGACCAAATCTGGGCACAATAGTCCATGTGTGGCCTAATCAAACCCTTATACAATGGAACAAGAATCTCCGTACTTCAACACGTCAGTGTCCTCCGCATCATTCCCAGAAGTCTTTGTGTTGTCTTCACAATTTTGGTGATGTGTCCCCTAAATTTTAGATCCTTATCACCCCCAGATCTCTTATTTCCTCTACCTCCAATAATATGTACTCACCAAGCATAAATTCTGCTTTCCCATCTTTGTTTTCCAAATTTTAAAACCTTACATTTTGCAACATTGAACTCACATCCCCATTTTCTCGCCCACGCACTCAATTTATTCAAGTTTTTTTGCAAGTCCACAACATCTTCACTCCTCTTTATGGTTCGTTCCAACTTTGCATCATCTGCGAACAACTGAATATCTCCATCGAAATTTTCACCAATATCATTAATATACAAGTTAAATAGTAATGGCCCTAAAACAGACCCTTGAGGCACTCCACTAGTGACTTTCCTTTTCCTGGATATCGCACCCCCATACATAACGTTGATACCAATCACATAACCAGTCTCCAATCCAATGCACTAATCTAATATCCAACCACATCTGCTCTAGTTTGACTGTCCAAGGAAGCAGTCACTTTATTACAATAAGGTGACTGCTTCCTTGGACAGAGGAGAAGGTACTCTATCAAAAGCTTTTGTGAAATCCAATATTACTGCGTATCCTCCTCTGTCCAAGGAAGCAGTCACTTTATTGTAATAAGTAAGTAGATTACTAAAACATGACCTCCCTTTAGCGAATCCTTGTTGTCCATCAAAGATTATACCACTGTTGTCAACCCAACTCTGGATCCTAGTTCTCACAAGCTTCTCCAACAACTTAACCACAACACCTGACGCACAGATAGGCCTATAGTTTGATGCTTGAGTACGATCACCTCCTTTATGAAGTGGCACAATCTTGCCCTCCTTCCACTCTTTAGGAACTTGACCAAGTGCAAGACTCATTTTAAAAAAATATATCAAGGCAGGTGTCAACTCTCTGGCACATTCCTTCAAAATACACGGTGATATATTATCAAGTCCCACAGCCTTATTTACATCTAGTTTACTCAACTCCCCAAACACTTCTTGCTCACTTACAGTCAGACTCTCCCCCCCCCATCATCAACTGCTCTTAATCTCTCCATGAAGTCACATTCACAAGATTGAAAGATCTTTATGAACTGCCCATTAAGTATCTCCACCACACATTCTGCAAAAGCTGTCTTTATACCATTTCCACCAATCAATGTAATCCTTCCATAGTCATTCTTTCTTTTGCTGGCTATATATCGAAAGAACTCCCTAGGATTCTTTTTGGCTTCTTTAACTAACTGCTGTTCATACCTCTCTTTAGCTACTCTCACCAACCAAGTCACCCTCCTTGCCTGGTCTTTGTAGATTTCATGAAATTGGTTACTTCCACTTCTCTTATGCCTCCACAATGCCCTTTTTCTCTGTATCACATGCTTAATCTCTTTATTCATCCATCTCACACCTACCTTATTTAACCTTCTCACCCTTGGAATACATTTAGACATTGCATCTACTAAATTAGTTTTTGAAAATCCCCCAAACTGCATTGATCTCTTTTCCAGCTAACTCCTCATTCCATGCTACACCTGCAAGCTGTCTCCTGAGCTCTTCATAATCACCCCCCCCCCTTGTAGTTCCACATATACCCTTTTTTCACAGGGGTCCTTGCACTGCTGGCAACCACCCAGGTAATCACCTCATGGTCACTTTCACCAATTGGTGTATGATTTTGACACCTCATTTATAATTACATCCTCCGATGAGATGACAAATCCAAGACCCTTAATCCTCTTGTGCCCTCTGTTACATACTGTCTGAGGTAGTTATCCCTCAAAAACTCAAGAAACTCATTTTCTTTACTTCCAGTTGCTATCTCATCATTCCAGTCTATATTGCCATAATTAAAATCACCCATAATGATCACCCTTTTCTTATTTGCTTGGCTTATTTGTCTATACATTTCGCTATCACCACCATCCACATTACCAGGTCTATAACAACATCCCACCAAGTATTTGATTCTATTCACCTCTATCTCACACCATACTGCCTCAAAACCACTGGTCCTATTTTCCTCTTGCATCTCTACCTTGTATGGACATAACTCTTTCTCTATCATCAATAGCACTCCCCCTTCCCTTTTTACCCCTTCTATCCTCACGAAAGACATCATACCTTGCCATTGCTATTCCTGTCAGGATATCGTCCTCATCTAACCATGTCTCACTTATTCCGACAATCTTTGGGTGAACAGACGCAATTAGTGCAACCATTTCATCCGCCTTGTTTCTTATACTTCTAGCTTTGGTATACAAACACAACAGCTCATTTCTGGATCTACAGCTAGTTCCACTGATACCACTCACTCGATGTGATCTCTCAATACTGGACTGGGGCCATTTCCCTTTCTGCTTCTTCATTTTAGAACCCTTTGCAATTCCATCTGTTTCCTCTTGATCCCTGGTCGTCCCATTTCTTTCCTGCTTACACATGCTCTCACCTCCTCTTGGAGCATCCACCTTTCTCACGCTGTGTACCTGTCCACCCTGAGCCTCCCCATTTCCCTGCTCCTCTTGCACACCCATTCTCTCATTTTCTATACTCATGCCACTCACTTCCCCATTCATATCCACTTCTTCAATCTCTCCTATCTTACTCTCCCGCCCTTCCACATCACTCCCCTCTCGATCTGATTCATTCTCTCTATTCACTTCTCTACCTTCTAGCAGCAGTCTCTCCAAACGACTCACACCATAACCACTCAAATGCAGTCCATCGCTCCCATACAGCTCACTTCATCCCTCAAACTCATTCCACACATTAACGAACTGCACTCCCATCTCCTCATACATTTCAGCCAGAATATCATTCATAATCCTTGCTCTCCGCTTCATTTCACCACAATCATACCTAGGCAACACACTGACTACCCTTCCTGTCACACTATTCTCTTTTATCTTTCCAAGCAGCCTCCTGATATTCATTTTGACATGCTCTTTGTTCTCTCTCAAATCATTTGTACCAATTAAAACTATTAACTCTTTTGCTCGCTCCTGCCTCATAACCAATGCCTCAATCACTCAACTCATTTTACTGCCTGGAAAACATACCTTGTGCATTTTATCCTCTAGCACACCTTTAATAATAGATTCGCCATACAACGCTACTCGTTCATCTTTCGTTAACTCTTTCATGCCATCATGATTTATTTTAATAGTTTTGACCTGAATTCTCTTAATTTCATTCTGCATCCATTTTATTTCTGGCCTTATCCAATCCAATTCACTTTCCGAATTTTGCTACACATTCTCTCTATCATTAAATCTTTCTAACTTTCTAACTCTCGACCCCTCTTCTCACTTTCCCTCTCATTCATCCTTCTTTGTTTCCGTACTTTCGGTCCAACATACGTCCAACTTTCATTATCATTCTTCTCACTTTCACTGTCATTTATCTTGCTTTGTTTCCATACTTTCGGACTAATATGTGTCTAACTTTTGTTATCATTCTTCTCACTTTTACTCTCATTCATCTTTCTTTGTTTCAGTACTTTCAGTCCAACAAAAGTTGTAAATACGACTCAGAGGAATAATTGCAATGTTGAAGCAAACATTTATTTATGAGGATAAGGAAGTCATTTTGCCTCTTTATAAGGCTTTGATAAGACCACTGTGGAAAGGGTACAAAGAAGAGTTACAAAGATCATATCTAGATTATGGGATTTAGGTTATGAGGAAAGATTGTGATTATATGGATTGCAGACTCTGGTTAACAGGAGAAAAAGGGAGTGATATGATAGAGGTCTATAAATTTTTGAATGGGTGTTATAGGATATCATCTGATGAAATTTTTTGTTATGTGGAAGGTGGGGAGAGAACACAGGAGCATTCATGGAAGTTAAATTTATATGCAGTCAAGAAAGGGGTTAAGAGCTAGGTTTTCCTCTAAGAGAGCAGTGAGTGAGTGGAACAGTTTTCCTTTAGGGATAGTGTGTGCATCTAGTGTGAATGAATTTAATAGAAGGTATGACAGCAGGTTTTGGCAATTTATAGCCTCCCTCGATGAGTCCTTGACTCTCTGTACTTCTCAATTAATAACAATAATAATAATAACTATAAAAGATTAGTAATTTCCTAACTTATTTTTTAAAAAACTGCATACAATATATTTAGACAATATAGAGTTTCGAAAGATTAGCTGATTTAAAAAGTACTATCTTCCTCAAAGGGGATAGACATACGCCATTGGAACTGTTTAAGTTAGAACAGTGAAGTAAAGTTATACACCTTTCTTTATAAAGCTGTTCTATGAAGAAATAACTTTTATGAAGAACTCTTGTCTTTTTCTAATGACCTCTATGTTTAGTGTTGATAGCATGCTTTGTAAATCCAGACTGTTCAGGTTCTTGGTATTTAATATATGACTTGTGTTCTTCTAGCCAAATGAAGCTAATCTTCTTGTTTATTTGAAATAAGATAACCTATAAGTGCAAGGAATTTTCTAGACACATGGATAATTTTCAGAAGGATGAAGGGATGTTGGAAAGGGTCCAAAGGCGACTGACTAAGGTAGTTTCTGACCTCTGGAATGTTGGGTATTCCAGAGGTCAGAAAGATTGAGAAGATGTAATTTGCAGAGTCTGGTGGAGAGAAGGAAGAGGGGAGATATGATAGAGAAATACAAGTTGGTAAGGGGTTGTTATAAGATCAGTGGTGGAGAAGTTCTACAGAGAATAGTGGGAGATCAGGGGAGAACCAGAGGTCATCCCTGGAAACTGTATAAAGAGGGTGTGAGTAGGAGAGTGAGAGGCAGGTTTTTTTCATGTAGAGTTGTGAATGATTGGAATGCCTTGCCTGAGAGTGTGGTGTCTACAAGGAATTTGAGTGTGTTTAAGACACGGTATGATGAGATGTGTGTGTGTGTGTGTGTGATAAAAGGACCTCCCAGATGAGTCTTTCATTCCATGAGGTCTTGGGTAATAATAATAATAATAATAATAATAATAATTGGGAGGTGGAAGTTTTCCCTAGGAGAAGCAAGAAAGTGGAGATTTTTCTGATAGGGGAAAGGGCAACAAAAATTCTTTCTGTAACAGTCCGACTGAACTACATAAAGAATGGTCATGATGTACTAATGTTTTAATAGTTCCATCCCCATATCCATATTCCAACTCCAGCTTTCCTCTACAACCAACAGGCTGCAGATTTGAATCTTTGCTGTGAGCACAAAAGTGTGTAATTGTCTTTAGGTGGGAGATTAATTTCATTACCCAGTGTGAGACCACCTCCTTGCTCATTGGAACCCTGAAGTGCTTTGAAAAGCTTCAAGTTTTGTCTCTAAAGCAGGGTTTCTGGACCATGTAAAACAATTAAAAGAGGCAACATGTAACAGAGGGAACAAGAGATTCAAGAGTTTTGGATTTGGTTATAGCATCAGAAGAGTTGATAATAACGGAGATGACATCTCTTCCACCAGTTGGAGAAAGTGACCATATGATTTTGACTTGGAAAATGAATAGACATGCAGGTGTATCAAAGAGATGGGAACTTATGTGGAATTATAAAGCAAGTGATTATAATAGTCTTACACATCACCTTCGGGAAGTTTCATGGAGCGAGGAATTGGTAGGCTGGAATATCATTAGTGCATGGGAAATTGTGAAATAATATTTGTTATCAGCAATAGTAAGTTGTATACCACGAGTGAAGAAGAGGACACAATTTGGAGTAAAGTGGATGACAAACAATATTAAACAGGAATTGCATGCGAAAAAGAGGCTATGGAAGAGATATAAGGAGACAGGTGAAGAGAAGATGCATGAAGAATATAAGACACAGGCCAGAAGAGTGACTAGTGTGGTAAGGAAAGTGAAACTGGAATATGAGAGGAGATTAGCCCTAATATCCAAAGAAAATCCTAGAGAATTTTTTAGATATGTGGCCAGTAGGAAGGAGAAATGACTATGGAAGAATGATATTGTGGGATAAAAATGGGAATAAAGTGACTAATACAGAGGACATAGTGGAATTGTTCAATGAACACTTTACTGGAGTATTTTATCCTAGAGGAGTCAGTTTTAATGCTAGAAGGATAGGGCAGGTTGGAGGTTTAGAGGTACAGGAGGGGAGCGTCTTTCAGATACCGAGCACTCTGGATGTCGGTAAAGCTTTGGGACTGGATGGTATTTCACCATGAGTTTTGAGAGAATGTGCTAGTAAACTGACAGTGCCTTTAACCTGGCTTTTCAATGAAAGTCTGGCTGCGGGAAAGATGCCCAGGGAATGGAAGGAAGGTAAGATAGTGCCATTGCATAAGGGTGGTAACAGACTGGAAGTGTCTAATTATAGGCCAGTTTGTGTGTGTCATCAGTAGTTGTTAAGATCTTGGAGAAAGTAGTGAGGGACCATATACAGCATTGGGCAGATGAGGGTAATGTTATCTGTGAGAGTCAACATGGTTTTGTGAAAGGACGCTCTTGTTTTAGCAATATGCTAGCCTTTTATAAAAAAGATACAAGAACATTAGATGAGGGAAAGGCATATTCTGCAATTTTCTTAGACTTAGTGAAGGCATTTGAGGGTGCCACATGATAAGCTGATATTTAAGTTGCAGCACATGGATCGGGATGTCAGATTGGTCAACTGGAATCAGGATTGGCTGTCTGATAGGTATCAGAGAGTTGTGTATGGTGGACCAGTTTCAAGGAGGTAGAGGGTTACAAGTGGGGTCCCACAGGGCTCAGTACTACGACCTATATTATTCAACCTTTATATCAATGACATTGCCAGTGGATTGCACGGGGATATTCAGTTGTTTGTGGATGATGCGAAGCTGGGAAGGATTATTAGTAATAGTGCAGATGTGGTAGCCCTGCAAGAGGATTTGAATGAGCTAGATAGATGGGCAAATGAACAGGGGTTTCAGTTTAATGCAGCAAAATGTAAGGTCTTGAGGTTTGGGAAACATCGATGGGATGCTGCATACTCTATGGGAGGAGTTATACTGGAGGAAGTAGGGGAGACAAGAGATCTGGGGTTGATGATTGATAGAAACCTGAAATTTAGAAGACATATTGCAAAGGTGGTGAAGGTAACACAGAGAATTGCTGCAATTATGAGAAGGACACTGATCTTCAGAGATAAAAGGGTTATCATTCCGTTGTATAAGTCTCTGATCAGACCACACTTAGACTATTGTTCTCAGATTTGATGTCCAGGATTTAAAGGGGATAAATTAACTGTAGAAAGGGTACAAAGACGGATGACAAAGATGGTTTCAGGACTGTACAGTTTTGTTTATGAGGATCGGCTGAGGGGTAGACTGCAGAGTTTGGTGGATAGAAGAAGGAGAGGTGATATGATTGAGACTTTTAAACTGTTGAGAGGTGGTTACAGGTTTGACACTGGGGATTTCTTTCGCTTGGTTGAACAGTGGGAAGGAGTGATGACAAGAGGCCTTCCCTGGAAGTTACAAAAGGAAACTGTGAGCAAGAGAGTGAAGAGTGGTTTCTTTGCATAAAGGGTGGTTGAACCGTGGCATGCATTGCCTGATGGAGTGGTGAGAGCGAGAACGGTCAATTAGTTTAAGGAGTGGTATGATAGGCTTTGTGTTTCTTAGGGGGGGGGATCTCCCCTCGATGAGTCTTGACAGACTTTATATTCTTAAGAAGCACCTCCCACGATGAGTCTTTTGACTCCATGGAGGCCTGAATAATAATAATAATAATAATAATAAAATTGATAAAAATAGAAAAACATATCCTTAGCCCATGCACAATACAAAATATACTATGGATGTGCAAATAACCTTTTAACCTTTTGTGGATCGAAGCAACATAAAAAAAGAATAAAAAATCCAAGACTAATGCAGTTCTGAAAAAAATATCAAACAGTATTGGAGCTTTATACATTATACTGGGTAAACACTGCTCTGGCCAAACCAATGCGTTCAGCATAATAAGATGCCTCTCTATTCATATAAGTATTCCTGCTGTAAAGGGCTAACTTCCCAGTTGAAGAAAATGTGCAATATGGACTGACTATATAATAGATAACCTTTCAAATAGATAATGTTCATTGCCAGTTAAAACACTGATCATCCCTTTTGAGGTCCGAAATGGTTTATGCAGTGATTTGTCTCCAAAGTAAGGGTTCTCTCCTCCTGCATTCAAGAGTGCAGCAGAAAACTGATTCTATAGATTGGCTCCCAGGTAGTGCATGAAACTAAAGCACTATTGTGCCCAGATTTGATCGCCGGGTTTTCAGAAGGATGAAGAGATGTTGGATAGGGTCCAAAGGCGACTGACTAAGGTAGTTTCTGACCTTTGGAATGTCGAGTGTGAGGAATGATTGAGAAGATGTAATTTGCAGAGTCTGGTGGACAGGAGGAAGAATGGAGATATGATAGAGACCTACAAGTTGGTAAGGGGTTGTTATAGGATCAATGGTGGAGAAGTTCTGCAGAGAATAGTGGGAGATCAGGGGAGAACCAGAGGTCATCCCTGGAAACTGTATAAAGAGGGTGTGAGTAGGGGAGTGATAGGCAGTTTTTTTTCGTGCAGAGTTGTGAATGATTGGAATGCCTTGCCTGAGAGTGTGTTGTCTGCAAGGAGCTTGAGTGTGTTTAAGACACGGTATGATGAGATGTGTGTGTGAAAAAAGGACCTCTCAGATGAATCTTTGACTCCATGAGGTCTTGGGGTAATAATAATAATAGATGTAAAGCATCTTGATCAGCTGGTATCCTGCTACTATGTACTTTGCTGGTAAGTAAAGATTACGGTGTGGTAAGGAGATAACACACACACACACACACACACACACACACACACACACACACACACACACACACACACACACACACACACACACACACACAGGCAAGAATTTTCACGCCTAATCCCAGAACATCACTTTAATGCGAACAGTGAACAACAGCTCAGATCAGACAAAAACCTAGCCATTTAGGTCAGCACAAACTGATAATATAGACTTCCTTGCTTCTGCACTTTCATCAGGTCTGATAAAATCCAGTGACCAAATACTCCGAACAACCAAGAAGCTAAACATCGATGGAAGAAAATCAGTACCTTGGTGTGAACAACGAACTAACAGTCCTAAGAAATGTGTTAACTCAGATGACTTTACCAAAGAACATACAATAACCAAGATTTAAGAGAGAGTAGAAGACAGAGCTACTATAAAGCCAAATACAGCTATCAGTCGAAAATTATAAACACGAAAATAGAATCATGGAAAAAATTCTGTACAGTTTCACTTATATCGAATCCTTCGAATTGCATATATAAATTAGCAGCAGGCAAGAATAAGATAACACCGATATTATCAACTATCAAGAAAACAGACGGCATCTAGCACTAAAAACTTAGTAGAAACTGCAGCTATTATGATAAAAAAGTTGGAAGTTTATTTTCCACTTAGTTAGACTATAATAAATTTAGTTTAATCCTTTATCCCAGTGTAAGCAAACAAAGTTTGCACCTGAAGTATCTTCAGGACTGAGGCAACTTGTGGTAAAGTTGATAAAGGTCAAAACTGGTCTGGATAGTGGCCCTTCCCTTAATGCATATATATGTCCACAAGGAGATGTGCTTTGCATTATGGGAGATACTGAGACAAGGAGTGATGAGAGCTTGGCCCACTTTTACCACGAGTTTCCTCGGTCCTGAAGATACTTCAGGCGCAAACTTTGTTTGCTTACACTTGGATAAACGATTAAACTAAATTTATTATATTATGATAAAGAAGTTTATTCCTGATGACGATGAATCAACAGATGAAGAAATCCACCAAACTTACAGACAAAGAATGAAAACAGACATAGATACTCCCAACGATGACTTATTTACATCTAATGAAATCAAATTAGTATTAAGATCAATAGATCCAAGAAAAACTCCTGGAGAAGGCAGAATAACCAGTGATATACTCTTAAGAGCATTTATTGAATTCTTCGAATTCATAACAACAGTTTGCAACGAATGCCTAAAAAGAAGATGATTTCCTTCAATATGGAAACGCTCAAAAATTACACTCATAATCAAACCAGGAAGTGAAACATCTGACGAAATTAACAAATACAGACCAATCAGTCTCATAAACATTGCTGGTAAGGTACTAGAAAAATTTCTAATAAACCGAATAATGCTCTATGTCTACTCAAGAAACCTATTAAGCAGCAATCAATATGCACTTAGACCTCAGTCCAGCACAGTAGACACAATTATGGAGGTTAAAGAGTTCATAGAAGACAGTCTATAACAAAAAAAAAAGATGTACTATTGATTTCACTCGATGTACAAGGAGCCTTTGATGCTGTGTGGTGGTCAGCCATAATATCAGTTAATATATTTAAAATGTCCCCAAAAACTTACTCTACCCTACAAAAAATTATTTTACAGACAGAAGAGCGACCATGACATTAAAAATCACAACTGTAGCAAAAAAGTCAAACGAGGCTGCCTGCAAGGTTCCTGCTGTGGGCCAGGTTTCTGGAACATCCAGTACAACTTGCTATTAAGACTTCCTTTCCCTACTGAAACAAAAGTCATAGTTTTACTGATAATGCAATGATAATGATTCGAGGACGCGACGGCTTACAGTTAGAAGTAATGGCTAATGAAGAACTCTTTAAAATTGCAGAGTGGGCACGCGAGAAGAAAGTTAGCTTCAATAGCACCATGTCTAAAGTGCCCCACATCTCATGCAAAAAATCAAAACAACCTGTAACAGTCTTCCTAAACGGAGAAGTTCTTGAGGTAGCCAGTGAGTTAAAATACCTAGGAGTGATAATAGATGAAAGATTTACCTTCAACAACCATATCTTATATGTTGCCAAAAAAGCTTACAAGTAGTAAACCTCCTAGCTAAGTTGGCAAGGATTAAGTGGGGGATTAGGCCAACAAGCACTGTAAACAATATATACCAGAGCTATACTACCACGGATATCTTATGCTGCACCTGCCTGGAAACATACGCTAAAATCAAAGATAACCCGACAAAAACTAAACAGAGTTCAACGCCTTATAGCCATACGTATAATTAAAGGATACAGGACAATATCTTTCGAGGCAGCTTGCTTTATTGCAGCTCTAACAGTGATCTGCCTGAAAATACAAGAATTATCTCTTATATATGATGTCACTTCCGGAAGATATAATGAAAGTTACAACATCGATCCAGATTGCTATGAACGCCCGCTTCACTACAATAGGTGGCCTCACCCAGCAAAGAGAACATATATTAAGGAGAAGGAAAGTTCCCAAAGTGACTATTTTCAAATATGTACTGATGGAAGCAAAACCGAAGGGATCATCTGTTGTTCTTTTCGTTGTATGCAATGAAACATGTATGCAATGTAGATAATGTTGTATCCATTATACAAGAACGCTGCTCTAGACTGCATCCTCTCTGTTCCAACAACCAAGCAGAACAACTTGCTATAGTTCAGTCCCTTATATATCTCCAGGAATTAGAACTCAACACCTCTTATCAAAAGATAGCAACAATTTACAGTGATAGTAAAAGCACTATAGACAGCATAAAAAACCAAAACAACCATATAGCAGTATTAGAACAGACAAGAAATCTGGTTCGGAATCTCACTCTAGAGGGATGGGAAATCAAGGTCTGCTGGGTAAATGCACATACTGGGTACTTTCAATATCATTGAAAGTACCCGGTATGAATTTTGAGTACTTTTGGTAACTTTAACAATTTACCGAAAGTACTCAAAATCTGCTATAAAACACTTGCAGAAGAGAAAAGCCTAGACTTGTGGGAAGAAGAATGGAAGACATCAAAAAACGGATCAACAAAAAAATAATTCTTGCCAAGCATCAGAAGAAGAAGAAGACACGCCATTTCTCCAGATTGAACCATTCTACTAATGGGACATGGAAAACTAAGACACTACTTACACAGATTCCATATCCTAGAATCTCCATCATGCATTTGTAGTCCACACCTTCAACAGACTGTTGAGCACATACTCTGTGACTGTCAGCTTGGACTCCATCTGGATGCCCAGATGGAGCCCTTTTCTGGAGACAAGCGGCCATTGTCAAAACAGAGACTTATCGAAAAGTATTACTCAGAATTAATTATTTGCCAATATGATCAACTTCCAGGGCTTGTAATTGGTCATAAATCTGATATTGTGTGAATTATATGGTGTTAATATATGGATATATAAAAAGCATAAATGTAAATATGAATGCTGATACAAAAATATAAATATAAATGTTAATCAGTTGTAATAGGTTTCACGGTATAAAAAGAACACAGATGGTTAAGAAAATAACTATTTATTAACTTAAAAGCTAATATTTCGCTGGTATTATATCCAGCATCTTCAGAGCACACAACACAAAGTTTGTTACAAAGGCAAGACAACCACAATCCGGTGTAACAGTGGGGATAGTATAAGTGATTGCAGCGTGCAACACAAGACTAAAGTCCTAATATGGCGCCATCTAGGTTTAAAAAAAAAAAAAATTCAAAGTTTTGAAATAGTAGTCCAAATGATAAAAAATAAAAGTAATAAATATTAATTTGGTCTATCTTTGGTAGATTTATACAGCCATACTTGTTAAGGTTTGGAGTATGTTTCAAGGCTTCTGTTGATTCCAGGAACAACCTCTCTGACTTGTAGAAGCTTCTGTGTATTACTTTTGTTTCTTTCCAATTGATCCTGTGCAGGGGTATCCAAAGCATGTGCGAAAATGGAAGGAACTTGATAAAAATTTAAAAAACAAAACTACTGATTGCCAGACTCAAAGCATGTATGAAATGGAAAAGAAACATTGGACGAGTGTTTAGAATGCTTGACTGAAATTATAAAATTCCTTGGTAGCCAAAATTTAGCTTTTCGCAGATCATCTGATAAATTATATGAAAGGAATAATGGCAATTTTTTTAAAATTAGTCAAACTGTTTGCAAAGTTTGATCCTGTTATGGAAAATCATGTTGAAAAGGCCCTACAATGAAACAATAGAGTACATTATTTGAGAAAAGACAGTCAAAAGGAAATACTGGAAACTTTAAGTAATGCAATCAGGGATACAATTTTATTATCAATTCTAAAATCTAAACATTATTCAATAATTTTAGACTGCACACCCGATGCAAGTAAAACAGAACAAATGACCTTTATTATTCGCTTTGTTTCCTGTGACAATGGAGTTGTCAAGATCAGGAAAAACGTTTTAGGTTTTGCAGATATATTATATTCCACAGGAAGTTTATGTGAAACAATAATGGAACAACTAGAAAAATGGAACATTCCCATTGAAGACATTGAGAGGTCAAGGGTATGACAATGGGACAAATATGAAAGGGAAAGAATATGGGTTCCAAAATTTGCTTTTGAACAAAAACCCTCGAGCTTTTTACGTGCCATGTGTTGCTCATACTCTAAATTTAATCATTAATGATGCAGCTGTTATGTCTTTCATTCCCAGTTTCACTACTGTTTCTCTCTCTTTCTTCTTATTATTATATTCTATATTTTATTTATTATACCTCCTACCCTTAAGTTCCCTATCTTATATTATCCTTACTTCTGCTCCTAAATCACCTGCGCTATTGTTACGTCTTGTATCTAGCCCCTGTTATAAGTTGTACTTTCTATTCTTTATTTTCTACTATATTTATCCTATACTCCTTCATATCAGAGATTTTGTTTCCGACAAATTTATTTGAGAACGACTGCGCCAGCCGATAACTAATTCCTGATACTTAATTGATTATCTTGGTAACATTAGTTAATAGGGATCACGTGTTGAGCAGTTGTAGTTCCCTCCTCTATCTTGCATGAAATGTTTCCCCTCACTCACACAGGTTCGAAAGTTTTTATAAGTGGTAGGTCAGTCTCAGAACAACAGAACTTATAAACTTTAGTTTAAAAGAATACATTTATTATAACACTAAAACAGATATACATTTGATTAGACATTCTAAGTATAGTAGAAATAATAACTTCATTGCTAAATTACCCACTTGAATCTGAACCCCCCCCCTCTTTTAGATTAAGTGATCCAAAATTTCATTCTCTAAGCTTAAACATTTCAACTAGATATCTCTGCATTACGTTAAGCTCAGACTTGATTTATCTTTACAGAATTATTCAATACTCATTTCCTATGTACAATTTTAGATAAGGTACATGGCATATCAAATTCCCATTAATTTAAACTCTAACATGGAAAACAAAGTTCAACACTGCAAAGTTTCTATGCCCCACACTTTAAATATAAGTCATGCTAACATTCAATATTACAGCTATTAGCTTCTTCCTGACAAACAGTTCAAGAGTTATGTTCCCTTCTCGGCACAAACTAGAATGGCATGAGTCTGCTTGACGCAGACAATTAGTCCAACACAGTCACTAAGGCACTATGAGCAAGTAAATGCATGGAGTTCTTCAATTCCTTGCCCCTTTTCTTCTTTACGTTTACATTTATATATGATAGATAAAAAGGTTGATGCACATTACCATCTTGTCTTTAAACTAATGGGGTTTCTGTGACTTCCCTCCACGCTCTCGCTTCGGATATGGCAAGACTTCCGTATTCACTAGCCACTTGCTTCTATGGCTACTGTGACTTACTTATTCTTTCTTCGAAGGTTGTCCTTCGCTGACTTTACATTGCCGTGGTTCACCAATGGCTCCTTATTGAAAATCTGACTTCATTCCACAGGTAGCTTTGTTTGACTCGGTAAAAACAGCAGCTGGGAGATTGTTGCTGGTCACCGGTGACAAGCTTCCTCAGCTATCCAGGCATGGATGGGAATGCAGCAACAGAAAAACTATAGCCGATTGGTTACTTTTACTCTGAACTGTTTAACATGGTTCTAAAACACAGATTTTATTAGCTTATCTTACAACAATAATTATGGTTCCAAAACACAGTTTTCCTTATCTTATTTTACAACAGTAATTTTGGTTCTAAAACACAGATTTCCTTAGCTTATTTTACAATAATAACTTTAGTCGAGTTGATATATCTTTGGATCATGATATGTACAGTACTCCCTCAGCCCTGTTCTTGGAAGTATAAGCATGTCCTTTCCTTAAGTTTCTATTCTCTCTATGTTAGGTTGGAAACAAATGGCCTACGGATAGTGGGTCAGGTATTTCCGACACAACACAGCCAAAGTGAATGCTGATACAATTAGTTTCTTTGCAATTATTCAAGAAATATACAATTTCTTTTCATTCTCTTACAAAAGTTGTGCAATCCTTTTAAAGTTTGTAAAAAATTAACATTGAAACAGCCATCAGATACGCGATGGGAAAGTAAAATTAATGCAATCTGCCCTCTACAATATCAGTTACGAGAAATTTACGATGCACTTTTTGAAATTTTAAATAATGAAAATTTTAATAAAGAAACTCAGCATGAAGCACAAACATTATGTGCTAAAATAAAGGAGTACAAATTTATTTGGTCTCTTATAACTTTGCATGATTTACTTAACAGAATAAACCCTGTGAGTAAAATGCTTCAAGACAAAAATATGAACACTACACTTGCTTTAGAATCTATGGAAAACTTAAAAATAGTCTTACAAGAGTATTAATCAGATACAAATTTTAAAGAAGTTCTAAAAATGGCAAAAGAACTGAGTGAAGATGGATCAAGAACAAGAATTTAAAACTGGTACGGAAGTTTGACGACGAAAGAAGACATGACAATTTTACTACGAGCAGCATGACGAAACGCCACAATCGCCAGAAGATAAATTTAGAGTGAATGTGTTTTATACACTTCTAGACATTGCAATGTGTTCGTTGATAGAATGTGTTCGTTTTAGTTTGAACTACTAAAAGATATGATAATTTCAATTTCTTCTGTAGATTTACTACAAATTAATAACGAAGATTTATGAATAATTTGTGATGATTTAGAGATTCTCTTGAAGGATGCCGACAATAAAGACGTAAATGCAATAGAACTATATGATGAGTCATGTTCTTTTCGGAAGGATAATTTAAATATTCAAAACCCTTTCGATAATCTTAATTTTATTGTATCCAATAATTTATCTTTCCCTAACTTTTCAATTGCTTTAAGAATACTATTAACCCTATCTGTTAGTGTAGCGAGCGGTGAACTTTCCTTTTCCAAGTTGAAATTGATTAAAACCTACTTAAGAACAAGTATGTCACAAAAAAAGGCTTGTTAGTTTGGCGTTAATAGCTATTGAAAATGATATATGTGCGGAATTAGAATTATTTCTAATTTTGTGAATATGAAATCAAAAAACCTAAAATTTAATAAAAAACATTTCAAGTATATTTATGTAATTTAATTTATTTTCTGTTATTCTGTAAAGATGTTATTTTTTGAATACTTATATTAAATGTTCTAATTATTTCTGAATTATTTTATTATTTTCTCATCTATCTTGAGTTTCTTTTATTTTCCTAAAAGATCGTTCCACTTATAAAAATTATTAAAAAATTTTTAATTACTAAGAATTTAGTAACTGGTAAAATGCAAGAATTTTTTAATCTTTAGTTCAAATAAATTTTAACTTTAATTAAAATTCATTTAAATTTTTTTTAGCAATTCGGGTCATGAAATATTCAACGATTAAAGTGAAGTGGCTTCATCAAAATTTGCTTTAACTTTTGAGAATTTTTTGAATATTCAGGTTTTTAACAATTATCCTGCCTAGTCAACACCCCCTGTTCATTACATTTAGCAAACCAACTTGTGGCTGTTCTGTCAAAATTTATTTAAGAAATTTAAAATAATTTAAATTTTTATTATTGTAAAAGAACCACACACGCCCGAATCATTAGAGGGGTGCTTAGACAGAAATTGCATGCGGGTGGCAAAGACCCTATGCCGGTTCTGATTGTACTCTCTCAAATTCCTTTCCTGAATAGGAATTCAATGCATCATCAATCTTGCTAATAAGAATTACACTCTTCTCTCTCTTCTTTTACATGTCAAGTATCTCTTGACCATAAGGTACTTCATCAGTAAATCTTTATTAAGCCATGCTTCCAAAATCCTACTTCATATGTTTAGCTTAATTTCTCCAGCTTGATTGTTAACTCATTCTTGAAGTTATTTCTTGAACTTATTCTTGAAGTTTATATATGGACTTCAATGATAATTTCCATTCTGCTATAAGAATGTAGCAGAATGGAAATTAACATTAAATTGTGCCATTCAAAGTATACTTTAATGTTGAGAATACATTTATCTGGTCATTATTTCTATTATTATACTACTTTCATTCCATTTCCTTGCATTTTCCATAAATTTCTTTGAATTTTAAAACTTTTTAAGGACATTATCTGTTTCATGACTTCACTTCTCTTGATATTAATCACCCTCTCTCCAGCAAACCATCTCTTATTCCTAAAAACTGATCCCATAAATAGTCATCAATATATATTAAAAAAAGTTTGTTTTATTTTAATATACTAATGTGTAGCTATCAAATAAATTTTTTAATAGTCTTTTTTTCACTGTTAGGTTTCTCGCTGTGGAATGATATACATGGAACCTTCTGCACTTGGCTGGAAACCTTTTTTAACTTCCTGGCTAAATACTTTGCCTGCTGTACTTGATAACCATAAAGAGCTTTTAATTGATTTATTTGAATATTTCTGCCCGCATCTTGTATCATATGTCTATAAAAATCCAGTTAAGGTATATTGATATTTTATTTATTTTCATTTTTTGCTTTCATTTTTTTTTAATACTATTTGTAATATATATGTTCAAATAATATTGAGATGCCCTCTTGTTACAGAATGTTATATGCTGTATCTGCTTGTTGTTTCACAGCGTATGCCTGTAGAGTTGATTGCATGTCTGTATACTGTCAATAACACGTGGAAAAGCCTGAAAGAAGGGTTATCATAGGCTGCTATTCATTGGTTTAGAGCAGGGGTTGGCAACCTTTTTCAGACTCGTGGGCCACATTCAACTTTTATTTTTAATAATTTGGCTGCAAGCATTTAATTAAGAGAAAATAGTTAGTGAAAAAAAAAATACTTAAGTTATCAATTTTTATGATATTAATTTTGAAAAACACAAAAATATTTAAAGTATGGGATATGAAACAAGCATGGAAAATGAAACTCAATGACAAATTATTATCACCTAAAAACGAAGTAAGATAGTTTATGCATCACAATATGTGTGTCTCCCTGATTAATGTGCCTTTTGTGATTGTTTTCTTTCCCTTAGCCAAATTATCTAGATCCACTTTATAACTTGAGGTGCAAATTCGAATCAAAGCATGCAAATATTCATCAGTGAGTCGAGAAGAAAATTTATTTTTTCTAAAACTCATGGCAGAAAATGCTTGTTTGTAAATTTATGTGATTCCAAATGTGACTATCATCTTCTTTGCAAATGTATCTCCTACTCAAATTGCGAGTATTATTGCCATGATGTTCACGTCCTGGCGATAGTAATTCACTTCCTGCAGTAAACAACATGCCATCCCCAGCAGCGTCACCATACTGAAGATGCAAGAAAAACAAAGTTTTATTGTATCACTGAATAAGTTACGGAGACATTTGCAGTCTGTGTAATATATTTATCAACAAATAGTGCATTTAGAGACAACTGGGATAACAACAGCACTAACTAATGAATTACATCTCCCCTCCAACAGAAACTACTGTAGACTCAAGCAAAACCATATGTTGCTGATGCAACATATGGTTTTACTTGACACCATCCTGTCATGAATGTTTTAAAACTAAGAAATATATAGTGAATGTGTTTCAGATATTATGGAATTCGGTTGAAGAGAATTAGCATTTCAACTCAACTGTTGTCTTTGCACTTGCAATCATATGCACTTCTTCATAGCTGCTCTTTCTCTACTGGCCTACCATTGCTGTCTGTTTCGCGCTCTGCTTTTACTTCTCATTAGTCATTTGTGAAGGATTGTTCATTATGTATCTTAAGTCTTGCAAATTATTGGTAATTTTTGCTTGAAATAATGGGAAAGAAGATTAAGCTATTTGGTTAGATGACTTTGATGATGCATACAAGGAAACTGTTCTTGATGCTAAAAGTAGCGATAGCGAATAGGAGCTTCTTGGTAAGTTGCACCATTTTCAGTTTTTTTCTGAAAACTTTAGTTTCCGAAAATTGCTGCATATATTTCACACCACGATTTTTTAGCTTTAATTTTGTGAAAAAAGTATGAGTTATATTCCAGTAAATATGGTAATTTTTTTATCTTTCAAATTCTTAAGTATGAATCATTGGTTGAAGATTGGATTTATAAAACACACAAAAGAGAGCAACATAGCAAATTCAGATAGCTGTAAGTAACAAGAAAACTTTGATATTGTATCCGGATCAAATAAAATTGATAAGAGTGTGATGTTTGACATCTCTAGAGAACCAACCAGAAAGATGAAAAATCTTTGTAAGTATGATATGAATTACTTCAAATGTGGATTTTCATGGATGGGAAATGAAAAGGAACCTATTCCAAATTTTGGTCTATTAAAAATAAATCATATTTTTTGTTTACATGAACATATAAATTCAAATAAAATAGACATTTACAATGAAATATACTTTATTTGTTTATTTACTTATTTATTATCATTATTTTGATAAGGGGATACTTGGTAATAATGAAAATTTAAGAAGGGGTATGCGAATATCTGAAGTTTGAGAAACACTGATCTAGATAGAAGTGTAAAATCCTACTCACAATCACATCATCTGATGAAATTAACAGATCTAAAACTCTGAAACATCACATGCCCTCCTTTCCATACTGCCTGATATAGCTGTCTCTCAAGAACTCAAGAAATTAATTTTCCTTATTCTCATATGCTATCTCTTCATTTCAGTCTATACTACCATAATTAAAATCCCCCATAATAATGCCGTCCTGGTTGGCCAAGTGTTTAGCCTATCCACTCTCCAGTCAACAGGCTGGATCACAAACATCCATGCCCATGGATGTTTGTGATCGTCTGTGAAAAAAATACTAATGGTGGTCGGCGGTAAATGGCGTGGTGTAGATCAGGCATGGCCAACTTCATTCTATACAAAGCCAATATATGATGAGTGGTAGCGTCACGGGCTGCACACTTTTAGACAGAACTTAAATAAAAATGAACTCTTCATTTTTTCAAGGCAATAGTTATATGTATTGAATTATTATATTTGTTAAATCATTTTACTACTGGGAGAACAATATAAAATACTTGATGGATTTAAATATAAGTTGTTAAATTAAATTTAATTACATATTTCTGTTTTTTTTACATATAACACAACTTAATGAGAACACTGTGGGCGTTCATGTGTAGCAGCAAGTTCATCAAAGTCAATTTTCAATGATAATGGTGATATTTGTAACAAATCATGAAGGTAGTCATCAGTCATTTGGCTTCTTTATGATGATTTAACCGCCCTCATAGTTGAGAAAGTGCATTCACATGTATGTGCTTCCAAACATAGATGCAATTCTCAAGCTGAAATCACTCAATGAAGGATATTTTCCCCTTGGTACCAGTTTCCAAAAGTCAATGCCTATCTCCATCCTTGACTGGAAAAAGGGGTCACTTTTGAAGGTCACATGACTCTAATTGAATATCATGCTGCTCTGAAATGTCACATTTCATTGGGTTGTTAAATAATGTGACCAGTGACATGTGACCAGTTGTGGCCACATGTCACTGAAGTTAGAAAATCACTTACTGAATTGATTCCAAACGTTGGTCTAACATTGGCACAGAAAACCTTAAGTCACTGTCATGGCTCTCCTCCATCAACTCCCTGCAGGAAGGGAAATGTACCGAGTTTCCTCTGACTAGGGCGAATTTAAAAATCTTCAGTCGACTTATGAACCCCATCTAGGTGTCCAATTAAATCTGAGATTGTTTGGTTACGTCCCTGTAACTTTATGTTGAGTTCATTCATGTGGTGTGTGATGTCTGTTAAAAAGGTGAGTAAGCTGCTAAAATGAGGATCACATAATTTTGTGTTAGTTCTTTGTTTGTCTTCTCGTGTTCCTCTAAAAACTGTTTTATTTCCTTTCTCAAAGCAAAAAACCATTTCAAACAGTTCCCTCTGCTTATCCAACATACTTGTTGATGATAGCTGATGAGTTGCAGCCAAAGAAAGTAGTATATCAAGATGATAAACATGTGAATGATAGTTCAATTTGAGGTGGTCTGGTGTAAAATAGTGACCAAAGCAACCAAATATACAGTTGGTTGCTGCTATAGGCCGGGGGGGGGGGGTTACAGGGGGTGATATTGAATTCATGCATCAGCAAATTAGTGCAATGAGTGCAGGATTAGTGATTATTATGGGAGATTTTAATTATGGTGATATTAATTGGAAGGAGGAAATATCACGCGAACAAGAAGGAAATGGAATTCATACATCTTCTACGAGATAATTACTTGAAACAGCACATACCTGAAGGGACACGTGGTGTGAGAGTGTTTGACCTGGTCATTGGTTCAGAGGATATATGCATAAGTAAGGTGTCTTCGTTACCTCCAATTGGTGAGAGCTATCATGTGGTATTGACTTGGGCAGTTGCAAAATGTGTGGATTTCTTGGTACATACAGAACTACAGGTTAGGCAATTATAACAAACTTTGGAGTGAGCTTGCAGCCATCCCATGGCAGAACATATTGCAGCGGGAAAGATGTTAGCAGTGCATGGAATAAAATAATCAGTGGGTATCTGAGGAAGGCAATATCAGATTGTGTCCCCATGGTCAAAGAAGATAAACAAGGTAGGCGTTAGATGGATGAGTAGTAGTAGTATCAAGCTTGATCTGCAAAAAAAGAAAATGTCATGGAGAATTTACAAGTAGAAAGGTGATCAGTACACCCATAAGCAGTACAAGGCTCAAGCTAGGAAGGCTACCAGCAAAATAAGAAAAGCTAAATCAGATTATGAAGGATGGGGGATGGATAGTAAACTGATGATATGGATAGAAGAATGACTCAGGGAGCGATACCAGAAGGCGGTGTATGGAGGAGCAGAGTCCAGGATGAGGCAGGTGAGCAGCAGTGGGCCTCAGGGCTGTGTGCTTGGGCCATTGTTGTTTAATTTGTATATAAATGATATAGAAAATGGCTTAAAGGGAGATATTCAGTTGTTTGCTATTGATGCAAAGTTGGGTAGCACAATAAAAAATCAAGCTGATGTTGAGAGTTTGCAGGACGATTTAAATAAGCTGGCAAAATGGGCAAAAGGTAATGGAAGTCAGTTCAATGTGGAAAAGTGTAAAGTTATGCATTTTGAGATTAAAAGATTACCAGCTGTGTACTACATTGATGGAACGGTACTCCAAGAGATTGATGAGACTAGGGACTTAGGGGTGTTGGTGAATAGGGAGATGAAGTTCAGAGGATACATTGCGCTAAGGTGTCCAAGATTGCACATGGTTATTGAGGAACACACTAACATCCAGAGATAAAGAAGTTATTATTCCCCTTTATAAAGTGTTGATACTTCCACATTTGGATTACTGTGCTCATGTCTGGTCACCAGGATTCCTTGGAGATGAGAAGGTTGTTTAAAGGGTTCAGAGGAGAGTGACTAAGTTGGTGAGTGATGTAAAAATGCTCCCTACATTGATAGATTGAGAGCTTGTGGATTGCAGAGGTTGGTTGATAGGCAGAGAAGAGGGGATGTGATATAAACATTTAAATTACTAAAAGTTTTTATAAGATTGATGCAGGAGAAATGTTTCAGCTGTGTGATAGTGATGGAAGAATAAGAGGTCAGTAGCGCACCCAAAGGGGGGGGAGACCAAGGGGCACGTGCACCCCCCCAAAGTAAAGGAAAAAACACTAGAAAATTTTCCAAAAATCTTTTCCTAATTAAAATTCATTTTTTTTTATTTATGTCGTGTCTTCTATTTCTATACTACTTATGAATTAGCAATCACTGCTGATGCTCAGTCATAGGTCGTATGCGATGCGTAGTGTGTATTCGCAAATTGTCTATTCAACTGGTCCCCCCTCCCCCAAAGGTTAAAGCCTGAGCGCTCAGCCCCGTCCAAGATTAAATCCTGAGTGCGCCACTGCAAGAGGTCATCCCTGGAAATTAAGGAAAAGTGTAGTTAACAAGGGTTTGAGAACGAGGTTTTTTGCCTGGAGGGTGGGGAATGAGTGGAATGCATTGTCTGACTCAGTTGTGAGTTGTTCGTCTGTAAATGAATTGAAGAAGTGATATAATAGATATTGTTTTGATAGTTTGGGTATCCCACGATGAGTCTACTGACTCCATGGAGATACCCGTAATAATAATAATAATGAATAATAATAATAATACTTCTGTGTATAACACTAAATCGTCATATTCTGCCTCCATTTCTGTTAGAAAAGAAAGAAACTTGCAGTGTATCAATGCCCAATTTCCAACCTTAATTAGATTCACACACTTCATTACAGTTTTCATAACATCCTCTATCTCCTGAATTTTACCACACAAAGCCTCCTGATGTATAATGCAGTGCAATACAGGGCAATTGATTCCAGCCTTCCTTAGTAAGCCAACTAAGCCTGTTTGAGTACCATGCATTGATTTGGCCCATCTGTCACAATAGCTGTGAGATTCGTGATGTCAAAAGTGCCATTTACAACCTTCATAACTGCATCATAAATGTCTTGACATTTGGCTGTGTTATGCAATGACTCTAATGCTAGTAGCTCTTCATTAATAACAAAGTCTTTGGAAACAGTTCAAATGAAAATTAGAAGTTGAGCTGTATCTGTTATGTGAGTTGATTCATCCAGAGCCAATGAGAAGTAAGCTGAATCTGTAATAACACTTTTTAATTTATTTAATATGTGAGAACCTATTTCCTCGACTCTTTTTGTTACAGTTTGTTTTGATAGTGGGACGCTTTCAAACTCACTGGCAATTTTATCTTCCCCAAATGCATGTGCCATTTTCACAGAACAGTGTTTTTCAAATTCACCATCAGATAATGATTTTTTTTTTGCTTTTGCTATCTCTGTGGTTACAACAAACGATGCCAAGAGTGAGCTTTTTTCTATTGATGTGGTTTAGTAAAAATCGATTTCTGAGCACTAACCTTTCTCTACAAATTACGTACAATTTTAGTACGTACTTGTCCAACATATTCTTGGTATTTTGCATGGTGCTGTATGTAGTGGTGTTTGAGGTTATATTCCTTGTGCATAGGCAATATTTGCAAACACATAAGGCACTGTGGTTTGTTGTCATTATTGTTTATAAACAGAAATTCATTTTCCCATTTCTCCTGAAATGACCTGTTTTCTTCACAGATCTTATGTTTCTTACTCATAGTACACAAAGGCTGAAGTAACTGACCAGGGGACACAAACTGCAACAATAACACTGTTAACTGTGAAACTGAGTCTCTGAAACTGATCACTGTAACCAGAGCAGAGCAAGTGACTTTCAACGATGCGTTACTCTGGGGCACATAGAAATCTATCCCTCCTACTACTACAATTCGCACAGAGAAGCAGTAGATTTTATAAATCGAGTAATTTTTTAAAGCAATTTTGATGATTCCATATTGAGAATATAAATTGTTTCCGTCATTGAAAATAATGAATATAACTAGTATATCAATCAGAAAATCTGCAGTTGAAACTAATATCTAAATTGATAATACATATAATTTAATATAGTTTTTATCCTGCTGCGGGCCATACAAAATCATGTTACGGCCACATGTGGCCCACTGGCCTGCTGTTGGCTACCTATGGTGTAGATGATGAAGGCAGTTGTGGTTTGTTGAGTGGCAGAGACGGAGGGTTGTAGAGTAAGTGCCCTCCCTCGATGAGTCTTTGGACTCGCTGGAGTTTTTAAATAAACATAAAAATTATAAATAATAATAAAATAATAATCACTCATACCATGGTCACTAACCCAATTTGCTTATACATTTCTTCATCACCACTCTCCACATTCTCTGGCCTATAGCAGCATCCAACTAAGTATTTCTTCTTGTCAACCTCCATCTTACACCATACTGAATCAAAACCATTGCCACTCTTTACATCTCTCTTCTCCAGTTTGTGTGGACATAACACACCTTCTCTCATCAACAGCCCCCCTTTTTTTTGTCCTATCTATCCTCACAGAAAACATCATACCCTTCCATTTCTATTCCTGTCAGAATATCATCCTTATCCAACCACATTTCGCTTATTCCAACAATTTTTGGGCAAGTAAACTCAAGCAGTGAAACTATTATTTCTCCCTTATTTTTGATGCTCTGATGCTTTAGTAGTTGTAAATAAACACCACAGTTGACTTTTAGGTATATAACCAGTCCTGCCACTGCCACTGTGCATTCTAGGCTATCCCATTTGTATACTGACCATCCCCATACATACATTCACTACTACTTCCAACACCTACTCTCTTCTACTGTGTCTTCCTATCCACCCTATCCTTCTCCCCATTTCCCTGTCCATCTTGCATTGTTGTTCTGTCATTATCAATCACAGTACTGCTATTCTCATTTACAATAACTTCAATCTCACCATTTCTTCTCTCCTGATCTCTTGCTTCACCTCTTACTTCTTCTTCTTCTTCTGCTCTCTTGCTCACATTACTAGTTCCTCCTTGCAGCAATAGTCTCTTTAACTGACTGACAACAAATCTATTCCAATGCAACCTGTCACTTTTATACGTTTCCATCTTTCCTTCAAATGTACTCCACACATTCACTAACTCCACTCTCTTCTCCTCACACCACTCCACCAACAATAAATAAATAATGGTAGAAGTTTATATATATTTTAATATAATATAAGTTTAAATAATTGATTTTTCAATTGGATTAATTGATCCTGATGTTTAACCATTTTTAGTGATTGTCATATATGGACTGAAACAGACTGTGGGTTTGATTCCAACTGTGGACATGAATGTTTTGTGAATGTTTCTGTGTGTGAGAGATGAATTTCAGTGTTCAGTATGAGTCCAACACCCTGCTTATTTGGAGTGATGAAATGGCTTTAAAGTTCTGTATTTGATCTCTGGACAAGAACTTCCAGATTATCTATTGTGATTATTACTAGTATCTGCAGTGAGTACTAATCAAGATTATTCAGATTAGTACACATGATTTTATACTAATGCACTGTAGATTAACACCCTTTCATGGGTGTGACTGAATTTAAAATAATAAGAATTTTAATTACAAGAATATGGATTGGTAGGAGGAGATGGTGAATCAGAACACTTTGTAGAGTATTTGAGGAATTACTATCTTAGACAGCATGTGATGATAGCATGACAAGGTTTTAGTTCTGAATTTGGTGATTATTCAAGTGTAGTTCTGAATAAGTAATTGGTGCTGTTTTTTTTTTTTTTTGCTGACGATAGTTGCCTTAAGGCGCTGACTTAAATTATAAGACAAACTAAAATTTGAACCAACTAAACAATTAACTAGTCAATTCTTAATATTATTAATATTGATATTAATAATATTAATGCCAGAGAATGATGAATTAAGGGCTGAAGCAAATAAATAATGTATGATCAAAATGAACAAAAAGTGAAATTTGGCAGGAATTATTGTAGGCAAAGAAGTTATTATGGAGGAGATGTATTATAGTAGATAATGGGTATAGTTATGAAGAGTATAAATGCAGTATCAAAAAAAGTGATAAGCATGGTAAAGAAATTAAAAAATACATTATAAAAGGAGATTAGCCAATTAGGGCAATAAACTCGAGGAAATTCTTCTGTCATGACATTCATAACAAAAAGAAGAATTATAGAAGGGTGGCACTAGAAGATGGTGATAGCATAAAGTGACCACTACAGAAGATAAAGTATATTCTCTGAAGTATATAGTGGGAGGTCACCCTAGCGCAGTGATATTTCAATTATATCTCCTTAAAAAATAACCAGGCCCTCAGTTAACTACTCCTTGAATGGGTTAGCATGTCATCTGATTCTGGTACAACTACATCTGCTCACTGTAATTGTACATTCAGTTAACCAGCATTAATCCCACCTACTTCAAATCTTGGGTTAGCTTTTATGAAGGGAGTGGGATTAGCCTTCACTATTTATGTTGTTGTTACTGTTTATGGATTGGATGTAGGCATTGGATACTGGTGATTTGTGATGTGTATATCAGTGTCAATGGTATATTAACTTTGTTGGTATATTTTCCACAGTTTGTGTTTTAATGTTCTATAGTTGTCTATGTGTTTTAAATTTCTTGGTAGGTTGTTGAGTAGCGTGCATATCTGATGTGATCTCACAAAAAAAACCATATGAGTTGTTGAAGGGTGTAGGGATGTGGAGAGTTGTTGTGGGTCATGTTATACGATATGTGTCTCTGTTGTTTCGATTGGTGATGTTGAAGTAATTCCTTAGTAATATTATTAGTGTTTCAGATTTTTAGTGTTCAGAATTCTCTGTATCGCCATGTGCTGTCAGATATTGGCTGTGTATAAGTTGTCCAAATCACTGTTGACACAATTTTCCTATGTAATATTTCTAATTTTGTTAGGTGGCTGTTGATGTGCTTGCATAGACTGTTATACCGTATCTGAGTAGGGATTCACATATAGGATACCATGTAGGCTTATATAGGCTTTTTTTATGTTAGATGGAATAATGTCTTTTACTTAGAAGAGTTTTGCTGCGATGATGCAGAGTTTGATATATAGGTATTCTATATGTTTTATCCATTTAAGGTGGCAATCTATGTAAAGACCAAGGTATTTTGCATGTGTTACAGGTTTGATTCCCGGACATTGGCAGTTTTTTTGTTGTTAATGCAGCGGTATGTGTGTGACAGTGTATGGATAGTGGTGCAGAGTGCATGATTCTTGAATTGTGTATTATTAACATCTGTGTTTTGGTGCTGTTGATTCCAGTTGTGTTTTGGTAGAAGTATGTTCTGATTTCATTTCGGTCTTGTGCTTTGGAGAGAGCCGTCTTGATGTCTGTGTGGATTGCTAATAGTGTGGTGTCATCTGCATACTGAAATATTTGATTTCTTATGGCCAGGTTATGAACATCATTAATGTATATGTTGAATAGAGTGATAGAGTGATAATATGGCACCTTGAGGGACACTGTGTTTTATTTGTATACCCCAGCTATGTACCTATTTTTGTTACTTGTGTTCTGTTTGAGAGATAGTTCCTGAGCCAGGTATGCAGTGTTCCTCTTATACGTATTGAGTACAGTTTGGTGAGTAGTATGTCATGTTCAAGTGTATCAGATGCTTTGGTTAAGTCAAGTAGTATAAGGACAGCATACTTGTTTTTATCGAGAGCTTTGTTTTTGGCGTCGTCTATGTCTTCTAATAAAGTGATTGTGCTTTTTGTTTTTTGAAAGCTGTACTGGTTTTATGAGATGATGTTGTACTTCTGTAAATAGTTCTGTAGTCTGGTGCATGTTATTTTTTTAGAATTTTTGAAATGATTGGTAGGGTAGCTATTGGTCTGTAGTTCTGATTTCTTTTAGCATGTTTGTAAATTGATGTAGTTATTGCATTTTTATTTGTTGTGGAATAATACCAGTGTCGAATATTATGTTCACAAGTCTCAAAAGTATTAGATTTATTTGTTCAAAGTATGTTAAAAGGTCTGTGAGGATTAGACAAAATAAGACCCTGGAGTGGTCTTTGGTTTTTAGCTTCTTTCAGTTCCTGTTTTGTTACAGGTGGAAAATACATCGTTTGTTGTTGACTTTGTGTCAGTAGTTTTTTGTTGATCATTGGTAGATTGTCTTTTTTGAGTTGTGTGATATTGCTTATGAAGGCATGGTTGAATGAATCTGCTAGTTCTTCTTGGTTTATATCCTGACTGAAGCTTTTTGCAATAAAATCTTGTGCTGAAGTTTTCATTTTTTGAGCTACTAATTTGTTAAGTGTAGCCCATGTTTGCTTCATGTTGTCATTATATTCCATGAATTTCCGGAAATAGTAGTGTCTTTTTTTGTCCTACAAATTTTTGTTGTTAGTTGATTTGAATAGAGAGAATGAATCAGATCAATTGGGAAGTGATGTTGAAGAGCAGGAGAGTAACACAGGAGAGATTGAAGAGGTGGTTATGAATGGGGAAGTGAGTGGTATGAGTATAGAAAATGACAGAATGGGTGTGCAAGAGGAACAGGGAAATGGGGAGGCTCAGGGTGGATAGGGGTACACAGCATGAGAAACGTGGATGCTCCAAGAGGAGGTGAGCAGGCAGATGAAATGGTTGCACCAATTGCATCTGTTCACCCAAATATTGTCGGAATAAGTGAGACATGGTTGGAAGAGGATGACATCCTGGCAGGAATAGAGATGGAAGGGTATGATGTGTTTCGTGAGGAGAGAGGGGGTAAAAAGGGAGGGGGGGGAGTGCTATTGATGATAGAGAAGGAGTTGATGCAAGAGGGAAATAGTGCCAGTGGTTTTGAGGCAGTATGGTGTGAGATAGAGGTGAATGGAATCAAATACTTGGTGGGATGTTGTTATAGACCAGGTAATGTGGGTGTGCAAGAGGAAGAAAACAGTGATCATTATGAGTGATTTTAATTATGGCAATATAGACTGGAATGATGAGATAGCAACCAGAAGTAAAGAAAATGAGTTTCTTGAGTTTTTGAGGGATAACTACCTCAGACAGTATGTAACAGTAAGCACACGAGGATTGAGGGTGTTGGATTTGGTCATCTCATCAGAGGATGTAATTGTAAATGAGGTGTCAAATCATCCAACAATTGGTGAGAGTGGCCATGAGGTGATTACCTGGGTGGTTGCCAGCAGTGCGAAGGCTTCTGTGAGAAAAGGGTATATGGGGAACTACAAGGGGGGGGGGAGTGATTATGAAGAGCTCAGGAGATAGCTTGCAGGTGTAGTGTGGAATGAGGAGTTAGCTGGAAAAGAGAGATCAATGCAGCTTGGGGGATTTTCAGAAACTGTTTAGTAGATGCAGTGTCTAAATGTATTCCAATGGTGAGAAGGTTAAATAAAGTGGGTGTGAGATGGATGAATAAAGAGATTAAGCATACGATACAGAGAAAAAGGGCATTGTGGAGGCAGTATAAGAGAAATGGAAATAACCAATTCCATGAGGTCTACAAAGACCAAGCAAGGAGAGTGACTTGGTTGATGAGGGAGCTAAAGAGAAGTATGAACAGCATTTGGCTAATGAAGCCAAAAATAATCCTAAGGAGTTCTTTTGATATGTAGCCAGCAAAAGAAAGAATAATTATGGAAGGATGACATTGATTGGAGAAAATGGTATAAAGACAGCCGTTGCAGAATGTGTTGTGGAGATACTTAATGGAGCAGTTCATAAAGATCTTTCAATCTTGTGAATGTGACTTCATGGAGAGATTGAGAGCAGTTGACGATGGGGATGAGAGACTGACTGTAGGTGAGTAAGAGGTGTATGGGGAGTTGAGTAAACTAGATGTTAATAAAGCTGTGGGATTTCATAATATATCACCACGTATCCTGAAAGAATGTGCCAGAGAGTTGACATCTGCCTTGACCTATTTTTTTAATATGAGTCTTGCACTCGGTGAAGTTCCTAAAGAGTGGAAGGAGGGCAAGATTGTGCCACTTCATAAAGGAGGTGATCGAACTCAAGCATCAAACTATAGGCCTATCTGTGTGTGTCAGGTGTTGTGGTTAAGTTGTTAGAGAAGCTTGTATGAACTAGGATCCAGAATTGAGTTGACAACAATGGTATTATCTTAGATGGACAGCATGGATTTGCTAAAGGGAGGTCATGTTTTAGTAATCTACTTACTTATTACAATAAAGTGAATGTTTCTTTGGATAGAGGAAAATGATGCACAGTAATATACCTGGATATCACAAAGGCTTTTGATAGAATACCTCATGATAGGCTGATAGTCAAACTAGAGCAGAGGGGTTGGATATTAGATTGGTTCATTGGATTAGAGACTGGCTATCTGATAGGTATCGACAAGTTGTGTATGGGGAAGCGATATCCAAAAAAAGGAAAGTCACTAGTGGAGTGCCTCAGGGGGGTCTGTTTTAGGTCCATTGCTGTTTAACTTGTATATTAACGATATAGGTAAAGATTTGGATGGAGATATTCAGTTGTTTGCAGATGATGCAAAGTTGGGATGAACCATGAAGTGTAGTGAAGATGTAGTGGTCTTACAAGAAGACTTGAATAAATTGAGTGATTGGGCACAGAAATGGGGGATGTGAGTTCAATGTTGCAAAATGTAAGGTTTTAAAATTTGGAAAACAAAGATGGGATGCAGAATTTATGCTTGATGAGAATATATTGTTGGAGGTAGAGGAAATAAGAGATCTGGGTGGGGGGGTTATAGTAGATAAGGATCTAAAATTTAGAGGACACATCACCAAAATTGTGAAGACAACACAAAGGCTTCTGGGCATGATGCAGAGGACACTGATGTGTACTTGTTCTGTTGTATAAGGCTTTGATTAGGCTATTGTGCCCAGATTTGGCCACTGGGTTTTTTAGAAGGATGAAGAGATGTTGGAAACGGTCCACGGGAGACTGACTAAGGTAGTTTCTGACCTCTGGAATGTCGAGTATGAGGAAAGATTGAGAAGATGTAATTTGCAGGGTCTGGTGGACACCAGGAAGAGGGGAGATATGACCTACAAATTGGTAAGACGTTGTTATAAGATCAGTGCTGGAGAAGTTTTACAGAGAATAGTGGGAGATCAGGAGAGAACCATAGGTCATCCCTGGAAACTGTATAAAGAGGGTGTGAGTAGGCGAGTGAGAGGCAGGTTTTTTTCGTGCAGACTTGTGAATGATTGGAATGCCCTGCCTGACAATGTGGTGTCTGCAAAGAGTTTGAATGTGTTTAAAACATGCTTAAATGAGCTGTGTGTGTGTGTATGAGATAAATGGATCTCCCAGATGAGTCTTTGACTTCATGAGATCTTGGGGTGATAATAATAATAATAATAATAATAATTTCTTCTGTTTTTGTATAATATTTGTAAATGTGTGTTAGTGGGGTGACTTTTTAAGTTTTTTCCAGATTTTCTTTTACAGTAATACTATTTAGTATATCATCATTTATCCATGGATTGTTGTCTGTTTGTCGCCTCATTTGCGTGTGTGTGTAGGCTTTGTTGCTTTTTTGTATATTTCTGTGAACTTTAGTTGACATATAGATTTTAATATATAGATTGGTGTTAATAATAATAATAATTGTGTGAATGATGCTATGCAGTATTCAAAAGAGAGGCAAATGGTACAAGAACTAGAAGTAAAAGAACTAAAGATATACGAAGTGTAGTGTAGTCTACACATTGGTTCAATGATATATCATCACATATTTTTCAGGAGTCTATCAAAAAGGGTTGACTGTGGAGTTGAGTGTCTTACAACAGGGAGGGGTTCTAAAGGATGGGAAAGAATATATGACAGTGCAGCTGCACAAAAGTGTCATGTTGAATATGTTTCAGTTATGAACTAGTTTATGTATCTACAGTGTGTTTAATGTATTGAAAAGATTAATTAGGAATAGAATAAGTTGTTGAAGGGATTTCTAGTAAGTAACAAATCCATGCTCTACATTAAAGAGCTATCCGCCCTGGCTGGCAGAGTAGTTAGCATATCCGCTCTCCAACCAAAGGCTGTGGGTTTGAATCCTGCCATGGGCATGGATGTTTGTGAGCATCTGTGGAAATACCAGTGGTGGTTGTCGGCGGTAGATGGCGTTGGTGTAGTTGCAGTCAGTTGGTGTATCTAGTAGTGGAGACAGAGTTGTAGAGCAGGTGCCCTCCCTCGATGAGTTCTTGGACTCCTTGAAGGAGTCAAATAATAATAATAATTTCACAGGATTAACACAAAAATGATTATATATAGAGCAGAGAGCAAGGAATGAGTGGGAAAGACAAAGAGAGAAAGCATCCTTGTGTAAGGGTGTGGTGACAGGAGTAGTAGATTTCTTTTAAAAAAATTGTGGTGGTGGATGTGTGGAACATGTTGCTGGAGTGTGCTGTGGATGCTAGGAGTGAATCATTTCAAGGTTCACTTTGACAGATATTGCTGCAAATGAAACCTGCAATGGGTCTGTTAACTACATGGAGGTTTATTATTATTATTATTAATTATTATTATTATTAAACAAGACCTCATGGAGTCAAAGACTCATCTAGGAGGTCCTTTTATCTCACACACATCTCATCATACCGGGTCTTAAACACATTCAAACTCCTTGCAGACACCACACTCTCAGGCAAGGCATTCCAATCATTCACAACTCTGCACGAAAAAAACCTGCCTCTCACTCCCCTACTCACACCCTCTTTATACAGTTTCCAGGGATGACCTCTGGTTCTCCCCTGATCTCCCACTATTCGCTGTAGAACTTCTCCACCATTGATCCTATAGCAACCCCTTACCAACTTGTAGGTCTCTATCATATCTCCCCTCTTCCTTCTCTCCACTAGTCTCTGCAAATTACATCTTTTCAATCTTTCCTCATACTCGACATTCCAGAGGTCAGAAACTACCTTAGTCAGTCGCCTTTGGACCCTTTCCAACATCTCCTCATCCTTCTGAAAACCAGGTGACCAAATCTGGGCACAATAGTCCATGTGTGGCCTAATCAAAGCCTTATACAATGGAACAAGAATCTCCCTACTTCTACATGTCAGTGTCCTCCTCATCATTCCCAGAAGTCTTTGTGTTGTCTTCACAATTTTGGCGATGTGACCCCTAAATTTTAGATCTTTATCCACTATCACTCCCAGATCTCTTATTTCCTCTACTTCCAACAATATATTCTTACCAAGCATAAATTCTGCATCTTTTATGTTTAACTTTTAATTACTGTTAATAATAATAAGATGTCAAGATACTTCCAAGAAAATTGCATCATGTACACTGAAAGTTGCAGGGTCTACTTTTGGCTACTCATTTTCACTCTTTTGTCACATTTTATAAGAAAGTGTTTTTCAAAAATTGAAGTTCTTTAGTTAATTCAGTCTTATCATTAATAAAGCAATGAGTTTGAACTTCCTGTTCTGAGATAATATCTAAGTTTTGAATATATAAAGATGTGAAATGACATGAAAATTTCTTCCAAAATGGTTCAGAGAAATGTTCCATGTTTTTCTTGACTTCTTGCTAGACAACAAAGTCAACACATATATGACTGTGAGAAAGTGAAAGATTTTATTTTCCTTCCCATTACTGGCTCTGTTTCAGCAATGCTGACCAAAATTCTTAAAGAGTACAAAATAAAAACATTTTTCTCTCCTTACATTTCAATACTGTCCTTAATGTCTCATTAATCTTAAACATAGTCCTCTGAAATACCTTCCAGTTTATTGCCTGTGGTTTGACTGCTGCACCTTGTACTATTGATAAACAGAAAAAGACTATTGAGCAGGAATATAGTAGACATGTAGACTGCCAGAGTTGTGAGGCTGCAATGCTATTCTCAGCCAGTGATGTCCTAACAGAATGACACCAAGTTCTCTGGAATATATCTGAAATCTTATACTACTGCTACTATTGCGGCTACCATGTGAAAAGCATCCAACTGTTTTGAATAACCAGAATTTTATATAATGCTGTTATTTGTTGATATATGCTAATCTTTTATTATTTTTAAGTCTGCCATTTTATATATATTTATGTTTCTGATATACATTTATATACATTATATTCTCTTATATACATTACAGACTTTCCTGAGGAAAGTCCATTGTAATAATGACAAAACTGGTAATTTTTCTATCTATTTTTTTAAGCATATTTTTTGGTGGTGTCATTCCACTAGCTATAGTCACCTGAACTTAAAAAAATTCAGTCTCTGTATGCTGGGAAAGTTTAAGTTAGTATATATATATATATATATATATATATATATAGTTGGAACAACTTGAAAAATACAACGTTTTTATGTATCGATTATGTGAGGCAATTTGTACCTGTAATTTCCAGTTTGTTTATTTAAATAATTCAATGTTTATTAGTATTCCTTTCCTTTATAAATACCTGAAGAAGGCTGCTATATGCCGAAACTAGTAGTATTTATCATTAAAATCTTTATATGTTATCTCGGTCTTGGAGTCATTAAATCTATTTTTTGAAATGTATAACAACCGAGTAAAAACTAATCGCCACATATATATATATATATATATATATATATATATATATATATATATATATATATATATATATATAAAAATGACAACTTTTGTTCTAATATAGCAACATTAACATTTGTGATGTGTCAAGTGTAATGTAACAAGTGATGAGCTATCTCTGAATACTATTAGGGAATGATAAAAAACCAACAGGTATATATATATATATATATTTTTAAACATAGATTTAATGACTTAAAAAACCGAGATAACTTATAAAGATTTTAATGAGAATAATACAAGTAGTTTCGGCTTATTATTATTATTATTAAACAAGACCTCATGGAGTCAAAGACTCATCTAGGAGGTCCTTTTATCTCACACACATCTCATCATACCGTGTCTTAAACACATTCAAACTCCTTGCAGACACCACACTCTCAGGCAAGGCATTCCAATCACTCACAATTCTGCACAAAAAAAAACCTGCCTCTCACTCCCTTACTCACACCCTCTTTATACAGTCTCCAGGGATGACCTCTGGTTCTCCCCTGATCTCCCACTATTCTCTGTAGAACTTCTCCACCATTGATCCTATAACAACCCCTTACCAACTTGTAGGTCTCTATCATATCTCCCCTCTTCCTTCTCTCCACTAGACTCTGCAAATTACATCTTTTCAATCTTTCCTCATACTCGACATTCCAGAGGTCAGAAACTACCTTAGTCAGTCGCCTTTGGACCCTTTCCAACATCTCTTCATCCTTCTGAAAACCTGGTGACCAAATCTGGGCACAATAGTCCATGTGTGGCCTAATCAAAGCCTTATACAATGGAACAAGAATCTCCCTACTTCTACACGTCAGTATCCTCCGCATCATTCCCAGAAGTCTTTGTGTTGTCTTCACAATTTTGGCGATGTGTCCCCTAAATTTTAGATCCTTATCCACTATCACCCCCAGATCTCTTATTTCCTCTACTTCCAACAATATATTCTCACCAAGCATAAATTCTGCATCCCATCTTTGTTTTCCAAATTTTAAAACCTTACATTTTGCAACATTGAACTCGCATCCCCATTTGCTTGCCCAATCACGCAATTTATTCAAGTCTTCTTGCAAGGCCACAACATCTTCACTACTCTTTATGGTTCATCCCAACTTTGCATCATCTGCAAACAATTGAATATCTCCATCCAAATCTTTGCCAATATCATTAATATACAAGTTAAATCGTAATGGCCCTAAATCAGATGCCTGAGGCACTCCACTAGTGACTTTTCTTTTCCTGGATATTGCACCCCCATACACAACTTGTTGATACCTATCAGATAGACAGTCTCCAATCCAATGCACTAATCTAATATCCAACCCCATCTCCTCTAGTTTGACTGTCAACTTATCATGAGGTACTCTATCAAAACCTTTTGCGAAATCCAAGTATATTACTGTGTATCCTTCTCCTCTGTCCAAGGAAGCAGTCACTTTATTGTGATAAGTAAGTAGATTACTAAACATGACCTCCCTTTAGCAAATCCATGCTGTCCATCATAGATTATACCATTGTTGTCAACCCAATTCTGGATCCTAGTTCTCAGAAGCTTCTCCAACAACTTATCCACAACACCTGACACAGAGATAGGCCTATAGTTTGATGCTTGAGTTCGATCACCTCCTTTATGAAGTGGCACAATCTTGCCCTCCTTCCACTTTTTAGGAACTTGACCAAGTTCAAGACTTGTATTAAAAAAATATGTCAAGGCAGGTGTTAACTCTCGAGCACACTCTTCAGAATACGCGGTGATATATTATCAAGTCCCACAGCCTTATTTACATCTAGTAAATAAGGCTGTGGGACTTGATAATATATCAACTCCCCAAACACCTCTTGCTCACTTACAGTCAGTCTCTCCTCCCCATCATCAACTGCTCTCAATCTCTCCATTAAGTCACATTCACAAGATTGAAAGATCTTTATGAACTGCTCATTAAGTATCTCCACCACACATTCTGCAACAGCTTTCTTTATACCATTTCCTCCAATCAATGTCATCCTTCCATAATCATTCTTTTTTTTGCTGGCTACATATCGAAAGAACTCCCCAGAATTCTTTTTGGCTTCATTAGCTAACTGCTGTTCATACCTATCTTTAGCTTCTCTCACCAACTAAGTCACTCTCCTTGCCTGGTCTTTGTAGACCTCATGAAATTGGTTACTTCCACTTCTCTTATGCTGCCTCCACAATGCCCTTTTTTTCTGTATTGCATGCTTAATCTGTTTATTCATCCATCTCACACCTACCTTATTTAACCTTCTCACCCGTGGTATACATTTAGACGTTGCATCTACTAAATAGTTTTTGAAAATCCCGCAAGCTGCATTGATCTGTTTTCCATCTAATTCCTCATTCCATGCTACATCTGCAAGCTGTCTCCTGAACTCTTCATAATCACCCTCCCTCCCTTGTAGTTTCACATATACCATTTTTTCACAGGGGTCCTTGTACTGCTGGCAACCACCCAGGTAATCACCTCATGGTCACTTTCATCAATTGGTGTATGATTTGACACCTCATTTATAATTACATCCTCCGATGAGATGACAAATCCAAGACCCTTAATCCTCGTGTGCCATCTGTTACATACTGTCTGAGGTAGTTATCCCTCAAAAACTCAAGAAACTCATTTTCTTTACTTCCAGTTGCTATCTCATCATTCCAGTCTATATTGCCATAATTAAAATCACCCATAATGATCACCTTTTTCTTATTTGCTTGGCTTAATATGTCTATACATTTCGCTATCACCACCATCCACATTACCAGGTTTATAACAACATCCCACCAAGTATTTGATTCTATTCACCTCTATCTCACACCATACTGCCTCAAAACCACTGGCCCTATTTCCCTCTTGCATCTCTACCTTGTATGGACATAACTCTTTCTCTATCATCAATAGCACTCCCTCTCCCTTTTTATCCCTTCTATCCTCACGAAACACATCATACCTTTCCATCTCTATTCCTGTCAGGATATCGTCCTCATCTAACCATGTCTCACTTATTCCAACAATCTCTGGGTGCACAGACGCAATTAGTGCAACCATTTCATCTGCCTTGTTTCTTATACTTCTAGCATTGGTATACAAACACAACAACTCATTTCTGGCTCTACAGCTAGTTCCGCTGATACCATTCACTCGATGTGATCTCTCCATGCTGGACTGGGGCCATTTCCCTTTCTGCCTCTTCATTTTAGAACCCTTTGCAGTAAATCTGTTTCCTCTTGATCCCTGGTCATCCCAAACTTTTGGTTTAAATGAGAAGGAAGATATGGCTTTTGTTTCAAAATCTTCAAGGAAGATGTTACTAGAACTGGGGACAAAGGATTGCCCATTGCCAGGCCTTGTTTTTGTTGGTAAACGAAGTCCTGATATCTGAAGTAACCAGAATGAATGCAATGTTTTAATAAAGCAGACATTTTTTTGGATAATTTGTGCTTTAGTAATGTAAGTACCTCGTCTGTAGGAACGTTAGTAAATAAAGATATAATGTCAAAACTTGTTAGAATGTCATTTTCATTGTTGGGAATATCTTTTATATAAGAAACAAAATCTGTGGTGTTTTTGATGAAAGATGAAGATCTTTTAGTGCTGAGCAATAAAGCTAAACAACGTTTTGTGTCTGAAATTCTTTTGCTGAGGAGATCCATCTTAGCTTTATGATAAATTCTTTTGCTGAGGAGATCCATCTTAGCTTTATGATAAATTCTTATAGTGCGTTCCATTTATTTATATATATATATACACCTATAAAATAACTCATATAAAATTATAATCCTTTTTTTGTAACGTTTTAACGTTGTAATAGCCCCTGAGTGTTGAATCTTCAAAATTTGAGTCATCAGAATTCAAGGAGAACCAGGCTACCAGTCTGGAGCTCGGGTTGGGGTGGGAGAACCAGGGGGGGGGGGCTGAACCCCCTTTTGAGTCATCAGAATTCAAGGAGAACTGGCCTACCAGTCTGGAACTTGGTTGGGGGGGGGGTACGCTGTAGGCACCAGGAGGACGGAACCTCCCCTTTTGAGTTTCAAAATTTGAGTCATCAGAATTCAAGGCGAACTGGCCTACCAGTCCAGAACTCTGGGGGGGGGGGGAACCCTTTCGAGTCTTCAAAATTCGAGTCATCAGAATTCAAGTAGAACCGGCCTACCTGTCTAGAACTGGGGGGGGGGGGAAGAGTCCCCCTAGTATATATATATATATATATATATATATATATATATATATATATATATGTGGAAGTGACAGAACTCAAGCATCAAATTATAGGCCTATCTATGTGTCAGTTGCTATAGTAATGGGTAGGCTGGTGAGAACCAGAATCTAGAATTAGGTTGATTACAGTGGTATTATCTTTAATGTTCATGTTCAATAACAAATCATGGATTTGTTACTTACTTATTACAATAAGGTGATGGCTTCAATGGACAAAGGAGATGGATTCACAGTAGTATACTTAGATTTTGCGAAGGCTTTTGATAGATTACCACGTGATAAGTAGATAGTCAAACTAGAGCAGTGGGGACTAGAGCAGCACTAGTCAAACTAAAGCATATTAGACTAGTGCATTGGATTGGAGATTGACTATCTAATAGGTATCAGCAAGTTGTGTATGGGGGGGGGGGGCAATATCCCAGAAGAGGAAAATCACTAGTAGTGTTTCTCAGGGATCTGTTTTTGGGCTATTGCTGTTTAACCTGTATGGTAATGATATTGAAGAAGATTTGGATGTGGATATACAGTTGTTTTCAGATGATAGTGCAAAGAAGTTGCGAACGAACTATGAGGAGTAGCGCAGATACTCTGGCATTACAAAAAGACTCGAATAGACTGGGCATGGGAGTGGGGATGTCAGTTCAGTGTTGCAAAATATTATTATTACATAACACCTCCAGGGAGTCCAAAGACTCGTCGAGGGAGGGTACCTACTCTACAGCTCTCTCTCTCCACTAACTACAACTACACCAATGCCATCTGCCACCCACCACCACTAGTATTTTCACAGACAATTACAAACATCCATACCCCATGGCAGGAGTTGAACCTGCAGCCTTTTGGCTGAAGAGCGGTTACGCTAACCACTCGGCCAACCAAGCCGGCAAAATGTAAGGTTTAAAAATTTGGGAAACAAAGATGGGATGTAGAATTTATTTTTGGTAGGGATATATTGTTAGAGGTGGAGGAAATAAGAGATCTTGGATAAGAATCTAAAATTTAAAATACACCTCGCCAAATTTGTGAGGATAACACAACAAATTCTGGAAATGATGTGGAGAACACTGACTTGTAGAGGTAAGGAGATCCTGGTTCCATCGTATAAGGCCTTGATTAGGCCACATATGGAGTACTCTGCACAGATTTGGTCATCTGGTTTCCAAATGAGATTTTGGAAACTTTCCAAAATCTCATTCCAGAGATTTGGAAAGAAAATACCTTAGTCAGTTTCCAAGAGGCAATTGACTAAGGTATTTTCTGATCTCTGGAATATTGAATATGAAGAAAGGTTGATAAGGTGCAATTTATGGAGTCTAGTAGATAGGAGAAAGAGGGGGATGATATGATAGAGACTTACAAGTTGGTAAGGAGTTACTATAGAATTAATGTTGAAGAGTTTTTCATAAAATGGTGGGAGATCAGGGAAGAACAAGAGGCCATCCCTGGAAGCTGTATAAGGAGGATGTGAGCAAGGGAGTGAGAAGTAGGTTTTTTGCATGGACAGTTGTCAATGATTGGAATACATTGACTGAGAGTATGATATCTGCAGATAATTTGAATGTGTTTAAGGCAAGGTATGAGTTGTGTATGACAAACGGGACCTCCTAGATGAGTCTTTAACTCCATGGGGTTAATAATATATATATTATTATATTTGGTTAAGATATATGCAGGAGGATAATAATAATATATTCAGTATAATTTTTATTCTCTATACCTGTTGATTTTGTATCATGTGCATTTTTGTGCAGATCTCCCAGTCTGACCATAATATGATAATTTGCAAGGAAGCAGATCCATAGGAGAGCAGAGAAGGAAATCCAGCTTTAAATGAGGTTTGAAAGCAGTGCAGAGATTATATTTCTTCAAAGTTCTGGCTGTTTTTTCTGTTTCCCAGATATATGGAATAGTAATGGCATTACTGTAGTCTTCATGTTCAGAGATAACTGAGGGCATGGAAGGGATAGATAATTTGTAGATTTTTTTGGCATTGTAACCTTTGGATAGGAACGATTGTCAGATAAAGGCAAATCATGTTTTTACTATTCATACTGGTTACTTGTTTGTGAAAGAGCACCTTATATAAACCAACAGAAGGTACTTTCGTTCGCTCACCCCGTCTTGCCGATTTCTATATGGAGCATTTTGAAACATTGCTATTGATATTACCAGACTCAAACCTTCTATTTGGTTAAGATATATGCAGGCATCCCTCGGTTTACGGCTCACTTCTGCTCCTGAAAAAACGGGTGTAAACTGAATCGGTGTAAAACGAATCCAATTTTAATGTGAGGTACAAAGTTATATTCCGCTCAGTTAAAAAATATTAAATGAAGTATGTGTAATATTATTATATTTAAAGCTTTGATAATACATGCATATATATATTTGTTAAAATAAAATTATTAATAACAAAAACAAAACGAAATTATGTACAAAAAATATGAAACTTCGAAAAGATATTACATATTTCTATGTTGAAGTTCCTGGTTTCCGGTCACCTGCATTTTTTTTGAAAAAAGTATCCAGTGTTAACTGCCTAGATTTTCTTTTTCTTTCTTTAAGGAGTTCAGTGTAAGGTCGAATAGATGCGATTACACTCCTTTTTGCATTCACGCTCCATTCCCAATCGTGGTCCATTTCGCAGAGTTCATCAGTCAATGTCTCTATGTTTGCAAGGATACAGATGCAAAGATGTAAATTGGCCGTTTTTATATCTCTCAGAGGACCTTCTTCATTTTCTTTCTCCTCCTTTGGATGTTGACTTAATTGTTCAGCTAATTCTTTTAAGTCTTCCTTGGAAAGCAGTTTATCATATCTAAAGCTGTAATATCGTCTGATCCCATCTCTCACGCAAACTCGGTAACATCTTCAATAACATTGCTCTAATTCATCGAAGTCATGCATAAATGCTAGAAGAAGTTTTCACCATGCTCCTTTTTAACAGTTTACTGACATTTTGTTCCAAGCTGCCTTGATGTTGTTAATGCCCTTCAAAATATCGAATGACCACCAATAGTCTTTAATAGTTTTTCCTGAAGTGTCCAAGACTCTTACCATTTCCATAAATGTATGTTGTATACGGAGGTAATAAGCTTTGAAGATTGATATAATCCCCTGATCCATTGGTTGCAAAAGTGATGTTGTGTTTGGGGGCATGTAAACAACCTTGACATCCAATGGTGTTCTTACTTCAGCAAGGTTTTGAGGATGTCCAGGGGCAATATCCAAGAGGAAGCAATGCCTTGGCTGGCAGATCATTTTCTTTACAGAAGCAAAGCACGGTAGGCCAAAAATAATTTGTGTACCAATCTATAAAAACGTCTTGTGTAACCCAAGCTTTCTTGTTCCATTTCCAATAGACTGGCAGCATCGCTTTTAGACCCTTGAAGGCATGTGGTGTCTATGAATGGTACGCCAACATTGTTTAAGCTTCAAAGTTCTGGTGACATTTGCATCCAACAAAAGCATAAGTCTATCTTTTGCCACTTTAAAACGGAATGTTCTTCACAAGAAATGAAGGTGCATGATGGCAATTTTTTCCAGTCGAGCCAGTCTCATCATCATTAAAAATTAGATCAGGAGGATTTCTACACAGCCTTGAAATTCTTTAGGAAAAAATCAGCCACTGCCGCAATATCTGCACTTGTGCCTCATCACATAATTTGACACTATGGCACTTACTTCGAGACTTAAATCTCATGAACTAACCTTTGCTTCCTAAAAAATGTTTCTTCGCTTCCACCTGTCTTTTTAAGATCCTCAAAAATTGTTTTTGCTCTCTCAGTTATAACAGCCTGCATCAGAGGAATGTTTTTCTGATTCAAGTCATCCACCCATAATGATAATAATTTTTTCATTTTTTCATGAAGTTTAACCCTGCTATAACTTACATGTTTTGCATTTAGTACTGCCATAGATTGTTGCACAGTACTAAATGCAAAACATGTAAGTTATATGTGTTTTGCATTTAGTACTGTCGTAGATTGTTGCGCAGACTGCTTTATTCTATCTGCATTTTTCATAATTTTTCATAACAGTCCATGGAGGTAGGTTCATATTTCTACAGATATATTATTATGTGTCTGCCCATCTTCCATTCTTTGAATCACCTCCATCTTCTTTTCAAGTGTGATTGATTTCTGCACCTTCTTAACACCAAGTTCTGCTAACTTTTCTGCACTTCTTTTATCAGACATGGTATGTAATTACGTACCCTATCAATTTAAATACGTATGTACGTAAAAAAATTTAAATAGAACAATTAGGTAGATTCAACAGTAAAACTAGGTTTAATACGTCGTAGTAGCTCAGTAAACACTCAAACACTAGAGTGCCTGCTAGCGTCGTTTCTCAGTCAGACCACACTACAGTCAGAAAGCATGTGCAGGCATCCGCCATTATTGTGAATCGGCATAAATTGAACCGTCATAAACCGAGGGCTGCCTGTATTGATGATGTGTTGTCTATTTGGCAACATTGCCCAGAGACTTTAGACTCTTTCCTCCTCCACCTCAATCACACGTCCTCCCAATGTTTCTTTTTCAGTTTACAGAAAACCCGCCCACAGAGGTAGATACATACAAAAACTTTCCCACCATCCCTCTTCTCAACAATATGGTGTCACCAAAACCCTTGTCAGCAGAACCTCCAAACTCTGTTCCATCCAAGCTTCCCTTACAGCAGTACTTGCCTTTATTCAACAAACCTTCCTGTCCAATGGTTACGATGCCAAAAAAAAATCTACAAATTATCTAGAAACTTGTAGATTCCTGTTCTTTCTATCCCCTCACATCTCTCTCAACATGAAGACTACAGTAATGCCATTACTATTCCCTATATCCAGGAAACTTTAGAAAAAAAAACAGTCAGAACTTGGAAAAAATTTATCTCTGCACTGCTTTCAAACCTCATTTGAAACTGGCTTCTTTTTCCCACTCTCCTAAGGATTGATTTCCTTCCTTTTCTATTTGAGGTGTTTACAGGGTTCCTTGTTCTTACAAATTATCATATTATGATCAGATTGGGAGATCTGCTAATATCCACCCAAAGAACACAAAAAATACATCTGTCACCACAACTATGGTCAATGAGGTCTAGCAGACCATGCCGTGGTTACTTCACATAGAATCCGATAGAAGAAAAACGACCATGCTCCACTGTAGCAAATACAAACTTGAAAGACTCTTTTTTAGAATCTGAAGCAGACCTAAAAAACCATCCTAATATAATAACTATTAGGATGGTTTTTTAGGTCGCATTAAACTTTCCAAAATTGGGAAACTTTAATTCTTAAGCCTCTCAGCCAACATCTAAGGCTAGCCAAATGCACCCATAGAGGATTATCCGCATAGGACTTTAGTCTTTATTTATTCTGCCTCATTTTTTCCATTTATTGTTGCTTGTGTGTGTGTGTTATTACATTTTTAACATATTCCTGATGATGTCAATTTGACCGAGATGAAATATTGAAATCAATTAAACTTGTTTAATTATTTCTCTTTCTGCTGTAAATTATTCCATTAAAGTGCAACATGAATGTAAACTAGCAACTAAGCCTAATATTCATGTTCAGAGATAGCTCATCACTTGTTGCATTATGCTTGACACATCATGAGCGTTGTTGCTATATCTATAAGTTGAGCTATTCGACTTTGCATATTATCACTTCTTTACAACATAACTTTTCAAATGATAATAGTTGCAAGATTTGTCTGAAAATTTTGAGAAGAAATAATGTTTCCATAGGTGTAATTTTGATAATTATTTCTGTTATATCCTTAACTTTTATTAAATACCTTTTGTATAATACAGTCACCTTGTAGCCTTAATTGCTGCTAGTCAGACTAATCGGTGCATTCTGATAGCATTTGTTTTTCCATTTACTTTCACATTTCTTCTCTTATAAGAGATGGGGTACTTGAATAAGAATAGTAGCAAGCACTTTGCATGATTGTTGAGAAGTGAAAGAATGTGTTCCAATTCAGCTGGTTACAGATTCATTATTTAAGCTATTATGTAAATGTATGCACTCTTTTACTCAGCTATTTCTTCTCATGTTATTAATTTGGAAATTAGCTTTTGTTAAAAAATTCATATTGAACAAACTAATTAAACTATTACTCAATAATGAAAATTATTATAATTATAATATTTTATTTTGTTTATTTTATAATTCACAGGAATTGTCTCCAACATCAGATATAAATAGGATTCATTCACTCATGAATATTATGGATAGCTTATTTGATGACTTTTACGATGAAAAATTAGCACCAGAAATCCCTGAGGATTTTGTTATTGTGTATTTAGAAGTAAGCTTTATGGCACTTCATACTGATTGAAATTTATACTAAAGTTTCATTTTATAGAATTTCTTTTAGCTTTTTATGATAAGTCCTAAAGGAAGAAGTTTTATAAAATTATATCAGTTAACACACTTATCCTGAAACAATTAATGAATTAGTTACTCAGATGTTTATTTTGGTAGTAAATACATTCATTCCCTTTATGAACTAATATGTTATTATTATTATTAACATCAAACCTCCATGGAGTCAACAGGCTCATCATCGGAGGCTCACTCAACCAGCAACGTCTCTCATAATGAGCTTGGAAGTTATTTACATTACCTTTACTCAGTGGTCTGTTGGTAAATTTTTAACAACCTGCTTGCTTTATGAAAAATTTGATTCTTCACAAAGTTCTAATGTATCTTCAGATGTCTTTGTTTCTGCTTCTTCAAATTTTCTCCTTTTAATGTTCAAGAAGTTTTGTTCTATTTCATTTTTTCAACTAATGGCTATCCGCTTTTTCGACTGCAAAACTCTAACCCTGATTAAAATTATTTTAATTATTAAAAAAAAAATAAAATAAAAACATATATTAAAGAAAATTTTCCTATATTACCTACAACTTACCTATTATCAAATGAAATCCTGAACAAAAAAATTGTAACACTAATATTACCACTCATAATCGATCAAATGACCAGAGACTGTAGCCGTCACAACAAATTTTTGTATTTATCGATGGTGCAACAATGTTGCATTTCCAAGAACTTAATGTTGCAAGCTCTTGGAAATTCGCCGAAAAACAAGGCATTATTGTTTATTCAAACACCCAGTTCGGGATGTTGAAAGTTTATTTTTCACTTGGTTAGACTATAATAAATTTAGTTTAATTCTTTATCCAAGTGTGAGCAAATAAAGTTTGCACCTGAAAATATCTTCAGGACTGGGGTAAGGTGGTACAACACCGGGCAACTCGTTGCAAAGGTGGAGCAAGCTAACATCACTCCTATCTCAGTATCTCCCATAATGCAAAACACATCTTCTTGCAGATATGTATAATGTTATGCATTAAGGGAAGGGCCACTACCCAGACTAGTTTAGACCTTTATTGAGGTCTCTTCAGTGGGAGCCAAGCCCAAGTGGAGATACCAGGCAGAAGCATTAGCAAGGCCATTTCTATCTATGGGAGTTGCCAAACGGTGTGCGACCTTTTTATTAAATTACTTTGGATTTAGAGAGAGATGTTGAAGGTTTATTTTTCACTTGGTTAGACTATAATAAATTTAGTTTAATCCTTTATCCAAGTGTGAGCAAACAAAGTTTGCGCCTGAAAGTATCTTCAGGACTGGGGTAAAGTGGTACAACACTGGGCAACTCGTTGCAAAGATGGAGCAAGCTAACATCACTCCTATCTCAGTATCTCCCATAATGCAAAACACTGTTTGGCAACTCCTATAGGTAGAGATGACCTTGCAGTTGAAATTTCTTCTTCGAGATCCGAAATAGACTTAAATATTAGATGCTAATTCTTTTTTTGGCAGTACGAAGGTGGTTATGAATTAAGGAGAAACTTGCCCAAATGTAAATAGAGTGGGCTCCAGGAGTTCGAATTAAATCTCTAATTAATAGAGGACATAAAGTTTGCTCTTCTCCAAAAATCTTACAAGAAGAACTTTCCATCATTAAAAAGTTAATGGAATCTAATAATTATCACTCTAATCAAATCCAACAGATAATTGAATCTTATGTTCCAATACCTAAGGTTTCTTCAACAGTCTGCAGAGTTCCAATACCCTACTTCCAGGAATATCAGAGAACCTATAGGTAGAATTTTAAAAAAGTACCTATTGATTCCTGCGTATATTCCTATCAACAAAATTTCTTCCTTATTGCCTTCTACAAAAGATAAACTGTCATCTCTATCTTTGGCTGGCGTTTACAAAATACCATGTGAATGTGATGTTTCTTATTTTGGACAAACTGGTCGTTCTGTGGAAAAAAGAATTAAAGAACATCAATATTATATTGAATAAAATAAACTTCAGAAGTCTGGTCTAGCACATCTCAGTATTAACACTACCCATAATATCCAGTGGGATAAAGCTATTCTCTTTCATAGATGCATGTTCAAATATGAACGCCTCTTTCAAGAAAGTTGTGAAGCTATTTTACACTGACCGAATTTAAATCGAAATGATTGTCTCTCGAAGCTCTGGGAGACTTATTTTATGTAATCATTAAAAAAAAACAATTATCTTAAATATTAATTATTTATTAATTTCTTTCATTTCCTAGCTCGCGACAACAATGTATTTTAATAGGTGATCCACCAGATGTTCATTACTTGTATTATATTCCTATCTCGTAGACAGGCTTATACGTTGGTTATGCATTACTAAATCACTTAAGGAATTGACAACATAGATAAGAATATAAATTAAATTACACTTTAATAAATATTTCTGATATTTCGGCACCATCACATTGCCATCTTCAAAAGGAACTTACAAAAAAAAGGCACTTTCATAAGCACTACAACACAGTGACTGAAAATGAAGTGATGAAACTATTTTTCTCCTAAAAGTCCTGATGGCTCCCCCTAGTGGGCTAAGTAGGTGTTCTTGGCCATTGGGTTGAAGGTCTGCTCATGTAAGCCTCCCAAATTTGAGGCAGTCTCATACAACCAAATTTGTTGAAGTTTGGAGAGTTTCTTAGGGCCGAAGCTTATTCCATGAATAGTCTTTCGAATTTGTATTTGCTACGGTGTATTACTGTAGCTTTCTTCCACCATATTCTGTGGCGTGTATCCAGAGCATGGTCTGCAAGCCCAGAGTGGCTGTACTTGTGAAAACGGATTAGTCCTTGTGTTCTGAAATTCTGATATTTGTTGTCCTGCCTGTTTAGCCAAAGAAAGACAGTTTACAGCTGCAAGGGACCTGGTATACATCAGGTAGGTCTAGGGGAAGTGGTTGGTCTTTAGTGGAGCAGATAAGGGATGCCAATTTTCTGTATGGTCTGTAACAGGAGGTCAAGTCATGTTTTTTTTAAGATTTTGGTAATTTTTTCCGAGGTGCCTCGGATGTAGAGAATGGTGATGGATTTAGAGTAATTTTTGTTGTGAAGGGGGGGGGTTGTGGTTTGTTGGTTTCAATATTTTTTGGATTTTTTTGGGGGGTTAGCCATTGGCTGAGAAAGTGTTGAGGATGTGATTTAGTTCAGTATTTAGGACCTTGTCATTAGAACAGATTAGTTTTTAGCCCTATTGTATAGCGTTTTCACCACTCCATATTGTTGTGAGAGGGGGGGGGGGGGAATTGTTGGTGAATGTACCTGGCTGGCGGGTCATTAGTGTGTCTAGGAAAGGGATGCTGTTGTTTATCTCTTTTTCCAGGGTGAACTTGATTCTGGGGTGTTCGTAGTTTAAGTGTGTTAAGTAGGAGAGGAGTGTATCAAAGGCACGTGGCCAAATAGCGAATGCATCATCAACGTAGCAAAGCGATATGGTTGGTTTTTGTGGGGCAGAGGCTAAGGCCTTTTCTTCAAAGGTCTCCATAAAGAAATTGGCCAAGGGCAGGGAGAGTGATGAACCCATGGCTGTCCCCTGTATTTGTTTGTAGAATTTTCCCTGCCAAACGAAATAGCCTGAGTTCATTGTGAACTGAAATAGGGCTGAGATATCGGGAGAAAATTTAGCTTGGATTAGCTCTAAAGTTTCCTTGAGTGGAACATTTGTGAATAAAGAGGAGACGTGAAAGCTGACCATTATGTCAGTATATTGGAGTTTAAGGTTTTCTATGCTGGCTTTGAAGTGTGCTGAGTTTTTTATGTGTGATGGTGTGTTGCCAGTATAGTGTGTGAGCGCTTTGGCCAAATGTTTAGCTAGTTTGTATGTGGGGTCATCAGTGCCATCCACTATGGGACGTAATGGCACATTTTCTTTATGTATTTCTGGGAGTCCATAAATACAGGGGGGCGGGGGGTATAGAGTTAAACAGCTTCAATCTGTTGGGATAATTTCTACAGGCCAAGAAGTAACTTTCTTAAGGAGCCTGTGAAGTTTTCTGATTTGTGAGTTGGTGGGATTGTATTCGAAAGGAAGGTAAGTAGCCTGATCTAATAGAAGAGCATTAAACTTACCCGTGTAGTCCTTTTGGTCAAGTACTACAGTTGCATTTCCCTTATCCGTTTTGGTGATAACTATTTCTTTATTATTCCTCATTTCCTGCAGAGCTTTATATTCCTTGTTGAATATGTTGGTTTTTGGTGGTCTTGCTTTGGAAAGGACACAAGCGACACCCAGTCTTACACTGTTGGTGATTTGATTCGGAAGGTGGTGGATTCCACGTTCGATCTGGATCATAATATCCTCACTAGGTATTTTTCTGGGAGCAATGGTGAAGTTGTGGCCACGTGAAAGTGCGTCAAGTGCTTCAGGCTTCAGGTGACTGAAGAAAGGTTGATTACGGTGTTGGTAGGAAGTTTTGGATTGATGGTAGAGTTCTTTTTTAATTTTTCGAATTTTTTGATCTGTCGACCTTGTATTTTTTCAAATTCTTTGTCTGCTGCAGTACACGAGACATCATGTAAAATTGACCAAAACTCGTGATTTATAGTGCACAAAAGCTCTTCTTCAAAAGCACGAATAGCTTTGTTAATGTTTTCTAAGAGAAACCGTGTGTGGCGGCAATTTGTTCCTGAAGTAAAGCATAGCTAGCATGGTTGTAGATACGGAGAGCTTTTTGTGAAACAAAACAGTGCTTGAATTTTACACAATTTGGGATTACCTGATTATCCCGGCAGTGTTTTAGGAAAGTTAGACGATTTAATTGTCTAGATAACTTCAACTTCATTTTACCGTATTGGCAGGCCTTCCATGGGATGGGATCTCCATCGATGATGGTAATTTTCGTAGACAGGCTTATACTTTGGTTATGCATTACTAAATCACTTAAGGAATTGATAACATAGATAAGAATATAAATTAAATTATACTTTAATAAATATTTCCGATATATTGGCAACGTCACGTTGCCATCTTCAAAAGAAACTTACAAAAAAGGCACTCGCACGTAGCACGTACTACGTACACGTAGGCACTACGACACAGTAACTGAGAATGAAGTGATGAAGATATTGTTCTCTCCAAACCTCAACAAATTTGGTTGTATCAGACTGCACCAAATTTAGGAGGCTTACATCAGCAGACCTTCAACCCAACGGCCAAGAACACCTACTTAGCCCGCTAGGGAGCACCATCAGGACTTTCAGGAGAACAATAGCTTCATCACTTCATTCTCAGTTACTGTGTTGTAGTGCCTACATGCACGTGCCTTTTTTGTAAGTTCCTTTTGAAGATGGCAGAATATCGGAAATATTTATTAAAGTGTAATTTAATTTATATTCTTGTCTACATTGTCAATTCCTTAAGTGATTTAGTAATATATTCCTCTCTGTTTGTATTCCTCTCTGTTTGTAACAGAGAGGAATATATTACAGAAGATGTACTATTAGTTTTAGTATGAAATATCTGTACCTTATTTATTAATTAAAAGTTATTACTGTGGACTTATGTGTTCTTTTAATAATTATACTATGCCACAAGTACCTCTAAAAATAAAAATGCTCTTCATAGCCAACACTCCAGAGGCCTGATATCACTTTGATTATTCATTTTTGTACCCTCTCTAGTGTTTCCACATCACAATGAAAACTAGGTGACCAAATCTGAGCACAGTATTCCATATGTAGTCTGACCAATGTCTTATATAGCAGGGGTGGCCAGAGTTTTTGCAGCAAGAGCCATAGTTACCTACCAGAAATTGTTAAGAGCCACAAATTTACTTTTTGGAACATCAAAATTTGGAACATTTACTTTTTGGAACATCAAAAGCTTCCTTAATATCAATGCCACGACTACTATCTTTTAATGCTATTAAATCTAATAATTCTTCTTGCATCACTCCATCCTCAAGAACAAAACAAATAAAAATTGCTAATTTGGTTGGTCTGTAATGTCAGTTGATTCTTTTGTATCTTTTTAAATTTTCTGATTAGGTAATATAAATATAACTGCATTGTCGAACAGCAATGTAGTTAATTGAAAAACTAAATTAAAAATATTTGAAAATTAAAAAAAATTATAAATATTTTTTATTTGTTAGTTGAGCTGCAATAAAATTTAAGAAGAGCCACATGTGGCTCGTGAACTGCAGTTTGGTCACCGTGGTTATATAGAATCACTACCACCACCTGCTTATCCCTACATGTCAGTGTAATTTTCATCATAGCAGCTATACAATGTGCAACCTTTGCAACACATGCAATGTACCCCTCAGAACTTCAGTCCACTGTCCACAATCACTCCAAAATCTTGAATCTTATTCACTTACTGAAGTACAGCTCCACCAATACAGTATGTAACCTTATATCTCTGTATCCCAAAGTGTAACACCTTGTATTTATTGACGTTAAAACTGCAACTCCACTCATTTGTCCAAGCTAAAAGTCTATTCAATCTTCCTGTAGAGAATTAACATCAGCACTACTTCTGATAATTCTACCTAACTTTGCATCATCTGCAAACATTTGTAGATCCCCAGTCAATCCATGTGAAATATTATTAACAAAGAAGTTACAGTATGTAGTCTTTCGATATGTAGCCAGCAAAAGAAAGAATGATTATGGAAGGATGACATTGATTGGAGGAAATGGTATAAAGACAGCTGTTGCAGAATGTGTGGTGGAGATACTTAATGAGAAGTTCATAAAGATCTTTCAATCTTGTGAATGTGACTTCATGGAGAGATTAAGAGCAGTTGATGATGGGGAGGAGAGAGACTGACTGTAAGTGAGCAAGAGGTGTTTAGGGAGTTCAATAAACTAGATGTAAATAAGGCTGTGGGACTTGATAATATATCACCGCGTATTTTGAAGGAATGTGCCAGAGAGTTGACACCTGCCTTGACATATTTTTTTAATACGAGTCTTGCACTTGGTCAAGTTCCTAAGGAGCGGAAGGAGGGCAAGATTGTGCCACTTCATAAAGGAGGTGATCGAACTCAAGCATCAAACTATAGGCCTATCTGTGTGTCAGGTGTTGTGGTTAAGTTGTTGGAGAAGCTTGTATGAACTAGGATCCAGAGTTGGGTTGATAACAATGGTATAATCTTTGATGGACAGCATGGATTTGCTAAAGGGAGGTCATGTTTTAGTAATCTACTTACTTATTACAATAAAGTGACTGCTTCCTTGGACAGAGGAGAAGGATACACAGTAATATACTTGGATTTCGCAAACCTTTTGATAGAGTACCTCATGATAAGTTGACAGTCAAACTAGAGAAATGGGGTTGGATATTAGATTAGTGCATTGGATTGGAGACTGGCTATCTGATAGGTATCAACAAGTTGTGTATGGGGGTGCAATATCCAGGAAAAGGAAAGTCACTAGTGGAGTGCCTCAGGGGGGCTGTTTTGGGGCCATTACTATTTAACTTGTATATTAATGATATTGGCGAAGATTTGGATGGAGATATTCAGTTGTTTGCAGATGATGCAAAGTTTGGATGAACCATAAAGAGTAGTGAAGATGTTGTGGCCTTGCAAGAAGACTTGAATAAATTGAGTGATTGGGCAAGCAAATGGGGATGTGAGTTCAATGTTGCAAAATGTAAGGTTTTAAAATTTGGAACACAAAGATGGGATGCAGAATTTATGCTTGGTGAGAATGTATTGTTGGAAGTAGAGGAAATAAGAGATCTGGGGGTGATAGTGGATAAGGATCTAAAATTTAGGGGACACATCGCTAAAATTGTAAAGACAACACAAAGACTTCTGACTTCTGGGAATGATGCGGAGGACACTGACGTGTAGAAGTAGGGAGATTCTTGTTCCATGGTATAAGGATTTTATTAGGCCACACATGTACTATTGTGCCCAGATTTGGTCACCTGGTTTTCAGAAGGATGAAGATATGTTGGAAAGGGTCCAAAGGCGACTGACTAAGGTAGTTTCTGGCCTCTGGAATGTCGAGTATGAGGAAAGATTGAAAAGATGCAATTTGCATAGTCTAGTGGAGAGAAGGAAGAGGGGGAGATATGATAGAGACCTACATGTTGGTAAGGGGTTGTTATAGGATCAATGGTGGAGAATTTCTACAGAGAATAGTGGGAGATCAGGGGAGAACCAGAGGTCATCCCTGGAAACTGTATAAAGATGGGGTGAGTAGGGGAGCGAGAGGCAGGTTTTTTGTGAGTGATTGGTTGTGAGTGATTGGAATGCCTTGCCTGAGAGTGTGGTGTCTGAAAGGAGTTTGAATGTGTTTAAGACATGGTTTGATGAGATGTGTGGGAGATAAAAGGACCTCCTAGTTGAGTCTTTGACTCCATGAGGTCTTGTTTAATAATAACAGTAATAATAATAATAATAGTAGAGCCAAAGAACAGAACCTTCCTTTTCTGAGACACAGCTCCATCATACACAACTTCCTGGTATCATTCAGGCAGCCAATCTCCAACCAATCTAACCAATATTATTATTATTATTATCCCAAGACCCCATGGAACCGAAGACTCATCTAGGAGGTACCTGTCATATGCACAGCTCATCATACTGTACCTTAAACACATTCAAATTCTCTGCAGACACCACACTCTCAGACAAGGCATTACAATCATTCACAACTCTGCGTGCAAAAAACCTGCTTCTCTCTCCCCTGCTCACACCCCCCTTATACAGCTTCCAGGGATGACCTCTGGTTTTCTCCCCTGATCAAAACTTTTGTCAGGAGTAGAATATACCATCTATTCCTATCCTCTGCAGCTTTTTTACACCAATTTATCATGTGGTAATCTATCAAGTGCTTTTGTTGCAAAGTCCAAGAATTTCACTGTATATGATTATCCCTTATCCATCACAATCATAAAATATAAGCAGAATGCTGAAACAAGACCTTCCCTTCACAAATCCATGCTGACGACATAGAGAATCTTATTTTCATCAAACCAATCCTGTATTCTATTTCTAACCAATTTTTTCAATACTTTGATCAGAACTGCAGATATACAAACCGATCTATAATTGGAAACTTCTATTCTTGAACCATGCTTGTGAAGAGATATTATTTTGCCTTCTTTCCACTTCCTAGGAAACTTTCCTAGTGCAAAACTAAGTTCATTAAATAACCAAGACAAGGGCATGGCTAACTCATTTGCACATTCTTTAAAAATATGTGGTGATATGGTATCCATTCCCACAGCCTTATTAACATCTAAATGAAGCAACAGTTGATACACCTCTGATTCTTTCATCTTTATTTCTGCTAATTCTTGCCTCCCTTCTGCATGCTGCACAGCATGATTCACACCACTATGATATACACTGATGCAGTCTTCATTAAATAATTCAACTATATCATTTGCTATGGTTACTCTGCTACCATAATTATTTTTATTTTTGCTTGCCACATAGCAGAAAAATTTCCTTGGATTATCTTTTTTACCATGCTTGTCACTTTTCTGGCCTGCACTTTATATTCTTCATGCATCTGTTCACTGCAAACTGTTGTGTACTTTCACCATAACTTCCTTTTGTAACATTGCTTGATTTCGCTGTTCATTCATCTCACTCCTACTCTGTTTACTCACTTAGCTCTGGATATGCAGTTATGCATTCTTGCCTCCTTTTGTTAGATACTGCCTTTTCATTTCCCCATGCACTTTCAACATCTTTTCTACACAATTCTTCAACCCAGTGTATTAATGATAGTTGACTACAAAGCTTCTGATAATCATCTATCTTATAGTTCCATATGTAGACCTTGATAACCTTTTCCTGTTTGACTAACTTCCATACCAATACCTCATGATCACTTTCATCAACAGGTGGCAGCATTGATACTTCATTCACAACCGCATCCTTCATAACGAAGAATTTATGGAGACTGAACACAAGTGTTGGAATAGTTACTTTATTTATAATTAAGAAAGTAACATTCAGCATTTCAACCTCTGTATTGATCAGGAAAACATATATATGCACAGGATACCAGCTATGTGAAACTACACTACAAAAGTAAGATGAATTTAAATTCTTGTTAATCATTTACCCCAGCCTGACCCCTGTTGAGAAAAAAAAATTATAGTGGAACACATTAAGCAATTTCTACAGTCCTCTCATATTAGGGTCCTCCAAATTCTTGGAATAATTAATTCATTATTCTTGTTCAGATTTGGATGATGTTTCAGCATTTCAGGTTTCTTTGAACTTTCCTTCAAAGCAGCTTTGGTGCCTTTCCAGTCAATTCTGTGACATTTTTGGTGTGCAGTCTTGACAGGTTTGTTTTACCACAGAGGAATTTAATATGCCGTTTTGTTCATTTTTTCTTATTGGGATGGTACATCCTGTTTGCCCTATGTAAGATAGGTTGCAAGTGCATTGAATTTTGTAAACCCTTTGGTGGGCAAGATATGGAAGAGGATCTTTGGAAGAGTTGAGTAAATTTCTCAATTTTGCAGGAAGTTTTGAAGGTTTCCTTAATATTGTATTTAAGTAGTGTTCTATCTATTTTTTATGATATGCCCCTAATGTATGTTATGGCTATGTCATTCTTGTAATCTTTTTTTTTTTGCTTTTAATGCATTTTTTAACGTGTTTTTATTGTAGCCATTTTTTATAAATGTTTGGGTTATAATTTCAAATTCTTTGTTCAGAACCTGTTCATTGGAGCAAATTATTAGGGCTCTGTGTTTGAGGGTGCTGATGACCCCTAGTTTTTGTGTTGGATGGTAGTAGGAATTTTTATGTATGTATCGGCCTGTGTGAGTGTTTAGATTTGCAGTAGATTGTGAAGGAGAGGCAGCCTGAGGGAAGATGTGTGACAAGTATGTCTAGAAAAGGAAGAGAGTTGTTGTTGTTTCAATCTTGATGGTGAATTGGATATGTTTGTGTTGTTTGTTCAGGTGGCTTAGGAATTTGTTTAATATTTTGTAGCCATGGGGACGAATGAAGAAAATATCATCAACATATCTGAGCCAGACTTTGGGCTTTTGGTTGGCTGAATTTAGAGCTAATTGCTTGAAGTCACCCATGTGAAAGTCTAGGGGGGGGGTCTGGAGTGTTGAGCCCATCTCCGTACCTTCTTTTAGTAGGTAAATTATTTTGACACACAAAATACCCAGAGTGAAATATGTGGGCAAAGAGGGCCGTGATATCGGGTAGAAATATGTTCTGTAAGAGAAGAACAGTATCATTGATTGGGACATTAGTGAAAAGGGCAGTTATGTCAAAGCTAATAACAAATCTTCTTCATCTATGAGTGTAATGTTTCTAATTTTGTTTATGAAGTGTTGTGTATTTTTTATGTAGGAGGGGGAATGACCCACCAACTCATTGAGTGTGGCTACTAGTTTCTTGGCTAAGTGATAGTTAGGGCTGTCGATTTCTTCAACTTTGGAAAGGCACTAAGTCCCTACACCTCACCCAAACCTGGTTTGAAAGAAAGTTCAAAGAAGCCTGTGAAATGCTGAAACATCATCCAAATCTGAACAAGAATGATGGATTAATTATTCCAACAATTTAGAGGACCCATCCAGAACAACCGCAAACAGAAGAAAACCCTAATATGAGAGGACTTTACATTCACAAATTGAATACTCTCTGTCTGACACAATTCAGCTATCTTGTTATTTATTATTATTATTATTATTTCGGGCTACTCCAGGGAGTCCTTAGACTCATCGAGGGAGGCCCTAAACTCCATTCCACACAACTATTTGACATTTTCACAGTATCTATCATACCTTGCCTTGAACTCGCTCACTGTCATAGCACCCACAACAGACTCTGGCAGCTTATTCCACTCATTTACCACTCTAAAAGTAAAGAACCCAGCTCTAACACCCCTGCTAACCACACTCTTGCCCAGCTTCCATAGGTGTTCCCTAGTTCTCCCACCACCAGTCCTGATCTCAAAAATATCCTCTGAATTAATCTTATAGAATCCTTTTAGCAATTTGAATGTCTCAATCATATCTCCCCTTTTCCGCCTATCAACTAGTTTCTGCAACCCACAAATCTTCAACCTGTTCTCATATGGTTCATTCCATAGACCTGCTATCATCTTAGTCACTTGCCTCTGGATCCTTTCCACCTCCTCCCCATCAAGAAGGAACCGAGGTGACCAAATCTGGGCACAGTAGTCGAGATGAGGTCTTATCAGGGCTCGGTACAGAGGTACAATAACTTGCTTGACTCTGCTCGTCAAAGTATTTTTCAACAACCAAGTGAGTTGATGAGCTGATTTAGCTACTTTTGCAATGTGCCCCCTAAACTTCATCTCCCTATCCATCAACACTCCCAAGTCCCTGGCCTCATCAATCTCTTGGAGTACAGTTCCACCAATGTGGTATACTGCTGCTAATCTTTTCACCCCAAAATGCATAACCTTACATTTTGTCACATTAAATTGACATCCATTCTCCTTAGCCCAGAACTCTAATCTATCTAAATCATCCTGCAAGACTTTGACATCTTCTGCATTCACTATCGCCCTACTGAACTTTGCATCATCAGTAAACAAATGAACTGTTCCACTTAGATTCTTCCCTATATCGTTAATGAACAGATTAAACAGCAGTGGTCCAAGAACAGAACCCTGCGGCACACCACTGGTCACAGGCCGTCTTTTGGACTCCACGCCTGAATAAACTACTCTTTGATATCTCTCCATCAACCCCCCACCTATCCATCTCACCAACCCTATATCCATTCCCATATGTTGTAGCTTATGGATTTATTTAGTATCGTTGCTGTCCTTCTCATCTCACTACTGTCATATCTGGCAACAAAATAACCATTTCCTAACCACTATTATCCTTCACTTCCTGCAATGACTTTTTCAAATCTCTTTCCACATTCTTTGTCTCACTATTCAAGTCGTTCATGCCCATGACTACCACTAATTCTGATGCCCGTTCCTTCCTTCTATGCAAAGCATTTGATACTTGTTTTATTGTACCACCTGTAAAACATGTCTTGTATACTTTATTTTTTACCACACCTTTAATGATTTGAGTCACCATATAAAGCAATCCTATCATCCTTAGATACTTGCTTCTTCTTGTTAATTTCCTTGTCATTTACATTAGTTATGCTCTGCTTTAAATGTTCTGTTTCCTCTACATGCACATAATCTGATTCCTCATTTTCATTAACTCTCGCCTAGGCTGTTCCACATCACTTGCATTATTACCATCACAAGCACTTCCATCCATTTTTGATTATTCCTGGTAACACCATTCTCAATTTTGGAATGTCTTAGCCTTTCACCACACTTCTCACATACTATCATACATTCCTTTTCATCATTCGATCTAACACTCCATAAATCTTTAATATTTTTGGATGCATACATAAAACAATTATCGCATCTTATCCACTGTGAAAAGTTCAGGAAAAAACTCAATCTATGAGTTGAGACCATCTATGCTACTGGCATACACTTTTTTGCTACCACTGCTGCTAATTTTATAATGTTAACTAGCAGTTCCATGTTAATAAAGATATAAAAATAATGGAAGCAAACACTTTTAAAACTACAATACGATAGTGCAATGATTATATCCAGTCTGGCTATCACACAAAAGCACTATTATACAGTTCTACACAATAAAATTTAGGGGAAAAAAGTTTCATAACACTGTTCAAATACACTGCTACTTCTCTTCATGATACATATGATGGAGAATTCCAAAGCCTTTATGTAATATTTTACTTTTCACTGGATTTGAATGCAATTTTTTTTTTCTGTTCTGAAATTTCATTAAATGATTTTACTGATCTTTTTAAACCATCTCAGCAATACCTTTGAATGAAATATAAGATTCACAGTATTGGAGGCCTGACAAATAAGTGACACTGATTTGGTCAGAAATTATCAATAGGTAGTTAGTAATTATCTAATCATTTAATATTGTGCACATCCTGTACACCCCTTGAGGATATATATATATATATATATATATGTAATAAATTTTTTAACTTGGGGATATTGTATATTAGGATAACCAAGTTATTTTATAAACTTGGTTATTTTAACTCCTAATCCCAAGTATGCAAACAATTAAGTTTGCGCCTGAAACAAAGTTCAAGTCTAAAGATGATACAACACCAGGGCAAATCATTGTAAAGGTGGGTAAAGCTCTGATCACTATTCTTAGTATTTTCCCATAATGTAAAGCACATCGCACTAGAAGATGTATACTGCAATGCATTATGGGTGGGGTCACTACCCAGACCGGTTTCAACCTTTTTTGAGTTATACATCTTCTAGTGAGATGTACTTTACATTATGGGAAAATACTAAGAATAGTGATCAGATCTTTACCCACCTTTACAATGAGTTGCCCTGGTGTTGTATCATCTTTAGACTTGAACTTTGTTTCAGGCGCAAACTTAATTGTTTGCATACTTGGGATTAGGAGTTAAAATAACCAAGTTTATAAAATAACTTGGTTATCCTAATATACAATATCCCCAAGTTAAAAAATTTATTACATCTATATCTCCTCCAGAGATTTTTATTAAAAATAAAAACACTTTGTTGCAACTTCTATAGGTAAAGTTGATAAGGCTCCGTATTACTATAACCTTGGTATTTAGGGTCTAGCTACTCACTGAGACCTCAAAATAGGTTGAAACCGGTCTGGGTAATGACCCCACCCATAATGCATTGCAGTATACATCTTCTAGTGAGATGTGCTTTACATTATGGGAAAATACTAAGAATAGTGATCAGAGCTTTACCCACCTTTACAATGAGTTGCCCTGGTGTTGTATCATCTTTAGACTTGAACTTTGTTTCAGGTGCAAACTTAATTGTTTGCATACTTGGGATTAGGAGTTAAAATAACTAAGTTTATAAAATTACTTGGTTATCCTAATATATATATATATATATATATCAGAATCTGATCATTATGATTGATGATGAATATATCATGAGCTCAGGAGAGGGCTTAGAGCTGTAGCATGGAATGAGGAGTTGGCTTGAAAGGAAATGAATAATACTTGGGTGATGATATTCAAGAACTACCTAGTAGAAGCAATATCTAAATATATTCCGATGGCCAGAAGGGTATATAAGATAGGTGGGAAATGGATGAATGAAGAGATTAAGCATGCAATACAGAGAAAAAGGCATTATGGAGATAACATAAGAGGAGTGGTAATAATCTATTCCATGAGGAATACAAAGAACAGGCAAGGAGGGTGACTCAGTTAGGCTGCAAAAAATGATGCAAAAAATGATACTAATGATGCCAAAAAAATCCTATGGAGTTTGTTGGATTCTGAATGAAGAGAAATTTAAATTATTAATATTCCTTTCAGAATCCAACATAATCCACCATACCAAAGACTATACTTGTAAATATTATTTGATATTAATCTCCTAATTATAAATTGTTGTTCATATAACAGTTAATTAATTTAAAATATGTGTTGGCAATGATAGAACTCTGTATTGAAATATCACTTTGTTTATTTTGTTTATTCCTGATTTAATATTATGAGAAACTGTATATATAAGTTTAATATGCCTTATGTAAATTAAATTATAATATTTTAATCTTTTTATTTATCACTTCCAGTATGTATAGGAATAATGTTATGCAATACTTTTGTTTTTATTTTATTTTGTTTGTTACTATGGAGACAGGCTAGAAATAGCTGGCGCGTGCAGGGATCGTGTGATATTGTATTGAAGGGAGAGAAGGAATTGACATAAACAAAAGCATGAGAAACATTTTTGGTGGGAAAATATAAGCGAACAGCGGAGAAAACTGAGGCTCATTTCTTTATCAGGACAGACCATTCAGGGATAGGAGAGCATTTTAGCATAGCACAGGCAGACGAGGAAAATACAGAGTAGCAGAAAACGAATGCAAAGGATTGCTGTAACTAGAACCTTAGTGCTGTAATTAAGCTATTAAATTACCGGGAAAGTATTAGGCAATTGAGAATAATTCTAGAAGTTAAAGAATTACTCCATGTTTCATTAGTTTCATGGAACTTTAACAGAGTGCTGAATTAATCAAATAGTGTTAAGGAAGGAATGAGCATTTTCCTTTATCCAAATACGTCCATACTTGTAAAGTGCAACCATTAAAAGTTCAGTTATCATTGAGAAGATTTATTCTAATTAGTGCTACCATAGTGTGCTAAATAAATACAGTTATTAAGTGAGCCCATAGTGAAATTGTTGAGTAAAGGATTTACCTGGTAAGAACTGTCCATTTATAAGTTACTTCAGTGCAGAAATATGTGTGATTCCTCCTGTTATTCCCCACATTAACTATAACGTTTTTTGCTGAAATCAATCGGAGTAAGAAGCATGAAAGTGTATACTTATGAAGCAGTTGTTGCCACCATTAATGTATTGAGACTTTGCTAACTGTGTGATAATAGTAAAAAATTGTTATTAAGAGATTTTATGATATTGAACTCTATTAGAAGTTAATTCAATGTTTTGAAAGCTGTAAGTTTAACAGCAGAATGCTTATAGATTGAATCTATAAGATGTTGTGACCTGTATGCTAAGATATTTATATTATTTTCTTGTCAGAGTTGAGCTTAAGTGTATATTATATAACCCTGAATTAAATGTTTTGTTTTATTGATTTTAAATTTTGTGTTTGCCTGAATCTTGTTTATTGCACCGTTCATAAAATCATTGGACCTAGTGGGAACCTTAAAATAAGAGATAAACTCGGCCTGTATAAGAAATAAAGTTACTATAAAAAAATTAGTTGTTGGTTGGTTCCACTATATTCCAATAGATATAGATATAGAGTGGATCTAGATATAGAGTCTAGATATAGCACGGATCTAGATATAGAGTGGCACAGTCTAAAAATATAAATTTCTCTATATTAAAATTAGTAATCAACCAGCAACTAATTACTTGTTTAAAAACTAATTAAAACAAGATGGCGGATCGAATACAAGGAAGTACGATCCAACATGAATGAATGAAGAGATTAAGCATGCAATACAGAGAAAAAGGCATTATGGAGGTAACATAAGAGGAGTGGTAATAATCTATTCCATGAGGAATACAAAGAACAAGCAAGGAGGGTAACTCAGTTAGGCTGCAAAAAATGATGCCAAAAATGATACCAATGATGCCAAAAAAATCCTATGGAGTTCTTTTGATATGTAGCCTGCAAAAATAAGAGTGATTATGGTAGGATTGCATTGATTGGAGAAAATGGTATAAGAACAGCTGGTGTGGAGAATATAGTTCAAATATTTGATGAGCAGTACATAAATATCTTTCATCCTTGTGAATGTGATATCATGGAGAGTTTGAGAGCAGTAGATGAGGAGGATAGACTGGCTGTGAGTGGGCAAGAGGTATGGGAGGAATTAAGAAAACTTAATATTAATAAGGATGTTGGACTTGATGATATATCACTGCATATTTTGGGGGAATGTGCCAGGGAGTTGACATCTGCTTTGACATATTTGATTAATATGAGCCTTGCGTTGGGTCAAGTTCCAAAGGAGTGGAAGGAATTCTGTGACCTTCATAAAGGTCTCATAATTCAAGCATCAAATTATAGGCAAGTGTGTGTGTGTGTGTGTGTGTGTGTGTGTGTGTGTGTGTGTGTGTGTGTGTGTCAGTTATGTCAGTGAATGTGGTTAAAATTTTGGAAAGGCTAGGAATCGTGATCCAGATTTGGTTGACAACAATGGTAATATCTTTAAGGATAGCACGGATTTGCTAACGGGAGTTCATGATTTAGTAACCTACTTACTTATTACAATAAGGTGATGACAGCATTGGATATGGGAGATGGATACACAGTAATATATTTAGACTTTGCAAATGCTGAGATTTCCACATGATAAATTGATAATCAGACTAGAGTGGATGGGTTGGAGATATTAGACTAGTAAAATTGGATTGGAGGTAGATATCAACAAGCTTGAGTATGGGGGAGCAATATCCCAGTAAATGAAAGTCACTAGTGATGTGCCTCAGAGGTCTGTTTAGTGCCATTGCTGTTTAATCTGTATGTTAATGATAGTGGGGAAGATTTGAATGGCGATATACAGCTGTTTACAGATGAGGCAATGGGATGAATTATCTGGAGTAGAGCAGATGTTGTAGTTACAAGAAGACTTGAATAGACTGAATGGATGGGCACAGGAGTGTGGATACCAGTTCAATGTTGCAAAATGTGAAGTTTTAAATTTTGGAAAACAAAGATGGGATGTAGAATTTACTCTTGGTGGGGATATATTGTTGGAGGTGGAAGAAATAAGAAGTCTTGGGACGATGGTGAATAAGGGTCTGAAATGTAGAGAGCATATTGCCAAAATTGTGAGGACAACACGATTTCTGGGAATGACGCAGACACCGAATTATACAATGGCACCAGAATCTCCTTACTTGTAGAAGTAAAGAGATTCTGGTGCCATTGTATAAGGCTCTGATTAGAGCTGATTGACCAAATAATTTCTGATCTCTGGAATATTGAGTATGAAGAAGGGTTGAGACAATGCAATTTCCAGAGTAGTGGATAGGAGGAAGAGGGGGTTATATGATAGAGACATACAAGTTAGTAAGGGATTGTTATAGGATTAATGTTGAAGAGGTTTTTCATAAAATGTTGAGAGATTGGTTGATCAAGAGGTCATCCCTGATAGCTGTATAAAGGAGGCTGTGAGCAAGGGAGTGACAAACAAGTTTTTACATGGAGTGTTTTGAATAATTGTAATGCATTGCCTGAGAGCATAGTATCTGCAGAGAGTTTGAATGTGCACAATATGTTGAACTGTGTGCATGACATAAGGAACCTCCTAGATGAGTTTGTCACTCCATTGGGTTTTAGGATACTAATTAATAATAATAGTAATATTATGTGAATCGACTGTTAAATGTTGGCTTTGTATATTTGAATCTTCTGATTTTTTTAATCCTCTAATTTCTGTCTGTTACTTTTTTTTTCAATAAATCAGTAAAGATCATGTGCATTTCTTTGTAAATACTTTTCCCATTTCAATTACCAATTTTAAAGTAAAAACTGACTCCATGCAAGTTCAGATATATGAAATCCATTTTGTTCTAGTAAGTTTATAATAAATTTAGTTTAATAATTTATCCAAGTGTAGGAAAAACAAAGTTTGCGCCTGAAAATATCTTCAGGTCTGAGCAAAGTGGTACATCTGTTGGCACCTCATAGCAAAGGTGGACCAAGCTCTCATCTCTCCTTGTCTACGTATCTCCCATAAGGTAAAGCACATCTCCTTGCAGACATGTATAATGCTATGCATTAAGGGAAGGGCCACTATCCAGACCTACCCAGACAGGCAAACTATGTTTGCCTACACTTGGATAAATGATTAAACTAAATTTATTATAGTCTAACCAAGTTCTAGTAAGTTTGTTTTTCTCTCTCTGTCTTTCACTGGTAGCTTCATTTTTTTAAAAATCATTACTGCATGTATCTTATATGCCTGCTCCAGTACTTTTTTATTCCATGAGATGCAGATTTTTTTTGTAATCCAAACCTTATTAAAGAATTTCAGAAATCTTACTTTAAATATATTGCCTGCATTTTTTTTATGTGGCTTCCATCCATCACTGTTCGAAGACTGATTATACATTATTATTTTTTGTTAGCTGATGTTTTTTTTTTATTTTTAGTATTTTATTAATTTTATATATAGTTTTAAAAATATGAAACCTTTCTCTAGAGACCAAACCTGCAACTATATCAAGCCACTTCAGGCATGTAGGGTAACGGTGATAATATCACAAGGTAATAAAATTGATCTCCCATCTGAAAATATTTACAATCATCCATGTCTACAGTGAAATTCAAACCTTACAGCCTCTAGTTTGAAGACCGAATATCCTAAACATTTGGCCAATCAGCCTTGGTGGTTTGACATTTTATATTTTCTTCTCCTGGTGTATTCCTATATTTCATTTTATGCATTGTATTTTTTAGTTCTGATGTTTAATATTTTATGCTAGGCAATTCTTTATATATAATTTAGGTCTTTGTTATCAATTCCAGAAAATATGCAAATAGTTTACCCATTTATTTAAAAATATTGTTTGTATTTTTACCTTTATTGATTTTTTCTTATATTATTTTGACATATCACCACGCATCTTCAGGGAATTGGCAGTAGCATTGGCATGTTTGTTTAATATGAGTCTTTATATTAAACAGCACAGGTTCCAAGGGAGTGGAAGGAGGGTAAATTCTTCCACTGCATAAAGGTGGTGATAAGGCTGTAGCTTCAAATTATAGGCCAGTCTGTGTGTCTGGAGTTGTGGTGAAGTCCTGGAGAGAGAGAGAGAGGGAGAGAGATTTGGTAAGGGGAGATCATGTTTCACTAACTTACTTATCTACTATAACAAGGTGACAAATACCTTGGACAGGGGAGTTGCATATACAGTGGTGCACTTAAATTTTGCAAAAGCTTTTGATAGACTGCCACATGACAAGCTCTTAAATAAATTGAAACAAATGGGATATTGGATAACAGACTTCTGTATTGGATCAGTGACTGGCTGTCGGATAGGTATCAAAAAGTTGTATATGGGGGTGCAGTATCCTGAAAGAGAAAGGCCACCAGCGGTATGCTGCAAGGGTCAGTTTTGGGGCCATTGTTGTTCAATTTGTTTGTAAATGATATTGGGTTCGTATCTAGCTGTTTACAGATGATGCAAAACTGGAGAGAACAATGCAGAGTCAAGCAGATGTTAATACCTTACAAGAGGACTTGAATAGATTGCATGAATGGGCAGGTAAGTGGAACTATCAGTTCAATGTTGCAAAGTGTAAGGTTTTGAGATTTGGTAAGCAAAGATGGGATGCAAAGTATACACTTGGTGGGGAGACTTTGACAGAAGTAGAGGAGATGAGATATCTAGGAGTGATGGTGGACAAGGACCTGAAATTCAGGGGCTACATTGAACAAATTGTGAAGACATCACATCAGATAATGGCAATCATGCAGAGGACCCTGACATGCAGAAAGAGAGAGGTTATGATTCTATTGTATAGATTATTGTGCACAGATTTGGTCGCCTGGTTTTCATGGTGACGAGGATATGTTCGAAAGGGTCCAGAGAAGATTCACAAAGGTAGTGATCTTTGGAATTGCAGTACGAGGACAGATTGAGAGAATGTAAGTTGCAGAGCCTCATCAATAGGAGAAAGAGGGGGAATATGATTGAGACATATAAGCTGGTCAGGGGTTGTTATCGGGTAGACATGGAAGAGATTTTTCATAGAATGGGAGAGGGGAGGGGAGTAGAACAAGGAGGCCATCACTGGAAACTGTATAAGGAGGGTGTGAACAGAGGAGTGAGGAGCAAGTTCTTTGCATGGAGGGGTGGTTGGTGAGTGGAATGCATTGCCTGAGTGTGTTATAGATGTAGACACATTGAATCAATTTAAGATGTGGTTGGATGCATTGTATGCAATAGTGTGTACCTCCCATGATGAGTCTTTGACTGCATTTAGGTCAAATGTTAATAATAATTTTATAAGAGTTTAGTTGTGTCTTTGATATATCCTTTTTTCGATTTCCATTACAAAATTGTTCCATTTTTCTCTTTGTTTTTTATCTTACTCTTTCTCTGTTTCCCTGAAATTTAGCTATTTCTGATAACTCATTTTCTTTGGTTTTTATCATGTTTTCTGTTTCTCTGTTCATGCTATGATGTATTCTCTCTTTCTATTCCATTTATTCTTTATTTGTGAAGTTTTTGTTCCTGCTTTTATTAGAAGATTTGTTTCATATTTTTCCATTCTTTTTCAGTGTCATTTGATTGCACCATGTTGTCTGTATCTTTTCATTCTTGTATTTTTGGGATAATTGATTAATAATAGAATCTTTTAGTGAAGAAATTTTGTAACTTTGCTGATAAGCATTTGCTATTATATATATATATATTTTTTAAAGCCATCTCTTTATATATTGGATTTTTGCTTTTGCCATATAATGATGAAAATTTAATCAGATCAGTATGCTCTTATATACAGAATTTAATAAGACTTGAAATTTGCAGGGGTGCTTAAGGGTCAAAGCTGTATAACTGAGAGGAGACCTTTCAAGGAATGCGGAGAACCGACCAGGGCTTCTGACCTAATGTCCAATCCTCACCTTCTCGTAGTGCACCCTGTTGGGTATCTACTTTGATACTGAATGAACCAGGATGGGCTGACAATTTGGGATTTAGCCGACCAAATTGTATTCTTATTGGTTAAACCAAAATAAAAAATGATGGTACAACATGACAAAATTTCATGGTGGCTGGGGCGTCGCCCAGTTAAACAAGGCCCCCATTGTTTTCACCAGGGAACCAGGGTGAACAGCGAAAAGTCAGCTACTGGAACAAATCTGAAAACAAACCCCAACTCAACATCACCAGAGTTAAAGATCGGTACTATCAACGTAAGAAGCCTGAATGGCAAAGAAATGGAACTAGCTGAGGAATTAGATAAGTACCAGATCGACATAATAGGGGTGACTGAAACAAAAAAGGCCAAAACTGGTGAGATCTTTCTGAGTAATAAATACAAAATGTTATATTCAGCTAGAACAATTTCCATACTTAGTATACAATACACAGCATTAACTGCCTATTATATACCACTCTATCATAGGTAGTAAGCAGGGTTCTAAGAAATTATATTGCTTGGCCATAATAGGCCAAGTAATATGGCCATGAATCCAAAATGAAAGGGAAGAAGAGAATGTTGGACTCTAAAACAATAAGGGACCATCTAATACTAATCAGTACTTATGCAACAGAAAAGAGAAATGCAAAAAACAGCATTTTCTATAAAGAACTATGGAATATGATACAGCAAGCTAACAAAACAGATTACTTATTACAGGAAGTTTAAATGCTAGAAGAGGAAACAAGTTCTAAATGTCATTCAGGCAATGACAATCAAGGAAAAGAAGGAGTAGCCATAGTTTTCAACACAAAATATGAGGCTAATCTTCTTGAATGGTAGGCAGTCTCAAGTAGATTGTGATGTGGGCAGTTATCAGAATGGGAAGACCAAGATATAGGTGGATTGATACGGTACAAAGTGACTTAGACGATAGAAATATAAGATCTGATAATGTTGGAGTCTTGACAAGTAACAGACTGATTTGGAGGAAAATTGTAGATAGGAAGTTAGTAATGATGTAAATTTTTCATGTAGTACTGTCATATCCTGTACACCGTATCAATCCACCTATATCTTGGTCTTCCTCTGGATCGTTTTCCTGCCAACCTGGCAGAGGACACTTGTTTTGCTAATCTTTCCTCTCTCATTCTATTTAAGTGACCATACCACCTGAGATTAGCTCTGCTAATGCATTCCTGGATGCTGACAATGTCAAGTCCTTTCCTAACATCCTCATTTTTAATATGATATTGCCATTGAAGCCATCTGTTGACACCTCTAATCTTTCTCAGGACTCTCATATCTGTGGTCTCTAGTCTTTGGTCAAGTGTTTTACTTCTGACCCAGCTCTCAGATCCATAAGTTAAAACTGGTTTGAACACTGTCTTGTATACAGCTAATTTAGTGTTCCGACTAATTTCTCTCTTATTCCATATGAAGTTATTCAATTGACTTCCACCATACCAGCTTTGCTGAATCTGTTGTCTATTTCTATATTTAATTTACCATCTTCAGTAAAAATCATGCCTAAGTAACTGAAATGTTTTACTTGTTCCACAGGTTCTCCATTCACAACACAGTTGACATTTTCAATGATTCTGCCTATTTTCACTGTCTTTGTCTTTTTATTGCTGACCTTCATACCATATCTATTACAACAGCTATTCAATTTAGTCAGAGAATCTTGCAGACTTGTAGCGGATTTATTTAGAAGTATAACATCATCCGCATAAAGCAAAGAGCTGACATTAACATCTCCAATTTTGATATCAGGTTTAATACCACTTTCGTTCATAATGTGATCCATATAGATAATGAATAACAGAGGGGATAATGTATATCCTTGTCTCACACCAGATTTAACATTAAACCATCTTCCTGTACTTCCTTCAATTCTAACTGCTGACTTACAACTCGAATAAAGACTAAGTATTGCTTGATATAATGCTCCATTGACACCATATAACTGCAGCGTATTTAATAGCTTCTCTCTTGGCACCTTGTCATATGCCTTTTCCAAATCGACAAAACTTAAATATAGATCTTTGTTATATTCCCATGCTTTCTCGACTATTTGTCGTAAAGTGAAGATCTGATCCTGACAGCCTCTATTTGGCCTGAATCCAGCTTGTTCTTCACCAAGCTTTTCTTCCACAATTCTTCTCAACCGTTTCTCAAGTATACTTGCATAGATCTTGCCAGCAACACTCAGTAGGGAAATACCTCTGTAATTCTCACATTCAGTTTTATTTCCCTTTTTATATATGGGTACTATGAGAGCTCTACTCCAATCATCGGGAATTCGTCCCTCAGTCCAGGCTTTCTGAACTATGCAGTGTAGCCACTGTAAGACTTTTATACCACCATACTTCAGCATTTCTGGTCGAATATTATTATTATTATTACGGGTATCTCCATGGAGTCAGTAGACTCATCGCGGGAGACCCAAACTAGCAAAACAATATCTGTCATATCTCTTCTTGAATTCATTTACAGATGAAGAGCTCACAACAAAGTCAGGCAATGAATTCCACTCATTCACCACCCTCCAGGCAAAAAACCTTGTTCTGACACCTTTGTTAACCACACTCTTCTTTAATTTCCAGAGATGACCTCTTGTTCTTCCATCACTATCACACAGCTGAAACATTTCCCCTGCATCAATCCTATAAAAACCTTTTAGTAATTTGAATGTTTCTATCATATCCCCTCTTCTTCGCCTATCAACCAACCTCTGCAATCCACAAGCTCTCAATCTATCAATGTAGGGAGCATTTTTTATATCACTCACCAACTTGGTCACTCTTCTCTGAACCCTCTCCACAGCCTCCTCATCTCCAAGGAATCCAGGTGACCAGACCTGAGCACAGTAATCCAAATGTGGAAGTATCAATGCTTTATAAAGGGGAATAATAACCTCTTTATCTCTGGATGTCAGTGTGTTCCTCAACAACCAAGTAATCCTATGTGCAATCTTGGACACCTTAGCAATGTGTCCTCTGAACTTCATCTCCCTATCTACCAATACCCCTAAGTCCCTAGCCTCATCAATCTCTTGGAGTACCTTTCCATCGATGTAGTACACAGCTGGTAATCTTTTAATCCCAAAATGCATGACTTTACACTTTTCCACATTGAACTGACATCCATTATCTTTTGCCCATTTTACCAGCTTATTTAAATCGTCCTGCAAACTTTCAACATCAGCTTGATTTTTTATTGCACTACACAACTTTGCATCATCAGCAAACAACTGAATATCTCCCTTTAAGCCGTTTCCTATATCATTTATATACAAATTAAACAACATTGGCCCAAGCACAGAGCCCTGAGGCACACCACTGGTCACCTGCCTCATTCTGGACTCTGCTCCTCCATACACCACCTTATGGTATCTCTCCCTGAGCCATTCTCCTATCCATATCACCAATTTAATATCCATTCCCATCTGCTCCAATTTGCGTAACAGTGTTCTATGGGGTATCCTGTCAAAAGCCTTAGCAAAATCCAGAAGTACCACTGTGTAGCCAGTTCCTTTGTCCAACTCTGATGTTATTCTATTATGAATAGTTAATAGATTGCTAAGGCAGGATCTACCTTTAACAAAACCATGTTGGCCTCTATAGAGTATCATATCCTGATCCACCCATTCTTGAATTTTGTCTTTAACCAACTTTTCCAATACTTTTACCACTACTCCTGAGATGGTCATTGGTCTGTAATTCAATACCGCAGTTTTAGAGCCACCCTTATGCAAAGGAACCACTTTGCTTAACTTCCACTCCCTAGGGACCATACCAGAGTTCAAACTTAAATTAAATATCCAGGTAAGAGGGTTTGACAATTCATTTGCACATTCACGCAACACCCGAGCTGATATTCCATCTAAGCCTACCGCAGTGTTTGCATTTAAGTTTTGCAATATATTTAATACCTCTGATTCTTTAGCTTCAATTCTCACATTAGGTATTGCTATAGGTATAGAGATATCCTCACTTGGGTGATAGACTTTTGAGAAGTGATCACTCAGTAACTCGACTATTACATCTGATTTTGTCACCTCAATACCATCAGCACCCACTAAGGTTATCCTTCCGAAGTCATTCTTCCTCTTACTTGCCACATAGCGGAAGAACTCTTTGGGATTACCCTTGATCTCTTTGGCTAAGGTCTTCTCATAATCTGATTTAGCTTTTCTTACTATGCTGGTAACCTTCCTAGCTTGAGCCTTGTACTGCTCATGGGTGTTCTGATCACCCTTCTCCTTGTAAATTCTCCATAACATTTTCTTTTTTTGCAGTTCAAGCTTGATACTACTGCTCATCCATCTAATGCCTGCCTTGTTTGACCTCCTGACCATGGGGACACAATCTGATATTGCTTTCCTCAGATACCCGCTGATTTTATCCCAAGGAGTAGATGATCATATCATCTACTCCTGCTGCCTTTCCACATTTCAAGCCTTTGATGGCTTTTTCTACTTTAAGTATGGATATGTATTCCTCACTGCATGCCTGGTCAGTGTTTTTTATCACTGTGCTGTCATCACTGCTTGTTTCATTTAGCAGTTTTTCAAAGTAATTACTCCATACTTCAAGGATATCTTTTTCTCCTGTTTTCATGTCACCTTTATCATCTCTAACTCCTTTTACAGCACTCTTTCCTCCATTCCTAAGCTTCTTCAACAACCTCCAGAATCTTTTGCCACCTTCTTGATATTTATTTTCTATATTCTTGCCAAAGTCCTCCCATGACTTTTGTTTAGCTAATTTTACACACTGTTTAGCTTTCTTACATTTGTCTCTGTATTCTGTAAGAGTAAAAGCCGACTTATTTGCCAGGAACTTTTGATATGCTTTCTTCTTTTCCTTCACTGTCTCTTTAACTTCCTGTGTCCACCAGGGAGTTCTGATTTTTTTATCCTTGCACACAACCTCACCACATGCCTCTCTGGCAGAATCAATCAATGTTTTCTTTAGAGTTTGCCACTGAATCTCCAAGGTTTGATTCCTGTTCTCAAACTCTTTCATTTTCTTTTCAATAATCTTTCTGTGTTTTAGTCTACAGTTCACATCTGAGAGCTGCTCAACTTTTATTCGCTTTAAAACTTTCTTACATGTTATTCTTTTCAATATGAAATTCAATTTTATCCTGCTCAAGACTAAATAGTGATCGCTTCCAATTTCAAATCCTCTGTACACTCTGGTGTCCTGCCCTAGGGAGAAAACATCACTATCAACAATAACATAGTCAATGAGACTTTTCTTATTCCTTGCCTCTTCTCTCCATGTGAATTTGTGCACATTTTTATGTTGGAACATGGTGTTAGTAATAACCAGTCTATGTCCTGAGCAGAAATATTACAGATATTTGCCATTATTATTAGCTTTGCTCTTTTCTCCAAATTTTCCCAAAATATTTTTATATGTCTCACAATCATTTCCTACTCTGCTATTTAGATCCCCAACAAGGACCAACTTTTCCTTTTAATTGTGTCAGTTGCTTTTCCTAAAGTGTCAAAAAATTCCTCCACTTCTACCTTAGTAGAACCTTCTGTGGGACCATAGGCACAAATAAGTCTCATTGTCCAGTTTCCCATTCTGATAACTGCCCACATCACAATCTACTTGAGACTGCCTACCATTCAAGAAGATTAGCCTCATATTTTGTGTTGAAAACTATGGCTACTCCTTCTTTTCCTTGATTGTCATTGCCTGAATGACATTTAGAACTTGTTTCCTCTTCTAGCATTTAAACTTCCTGTAATAAGTAATCTGTTTTGTTGGCTTGCTGTATCATATTCCATAGTTCTTTATAGAAAATGCTGTTTTTTGCATTTCTCTTTTCTGTTGCATAAGTACTGATTAGTAATAGATGGTCCCTTATTGTTTTAGAGTCCAACATTCTCTTCTTCCCTTTCATTTTGGATTCATGGCCATATTACTTGGCCTATTATGGACAAGCAATATAATTTCTTAGAACCCTGCTTACTACCTATTATAGAGTGGTATATGATAGGCAGTTAATGCTGTGTATTGTATGCTAAGTATGGAAATTGTTCTAGCCTGTTTTCCTGTTTTGCAGATGGAAAAAACAATTTCCAGGAGGGGAAAACTCTGCTATTTCTGTATGAAAGCTAACTCTCCTTCATCATCATCAGAGTCAGTGCTTTATCAGAGTTTTATTTTGGTTTGAATTTACATCTTAGATGGGGATTTGAATCAGGATCTTTCCATCTAAAGGAATTGCCAATACTGACTGTGCCATGGCAGTTCTAATTGCTTCATTCCATGGATTAAATATTCAGTATTTTTTTTTAATATATATTTCTTTTATTTCATTACACTTATCTTTATGTTGTCTTCGTTTAGTTGTCATCCATATCATATTCATTATGTATGATAGATCTTACATTATTGTTGAAATTTTGATATGTCACTCTTTTCCAATTTTCCTTTTTATAACTCAGTTATTTTCTTGGTAATCTGTCCGGCTGTCCTTGTCTGAGTCTTGAAAGTTATAGCTCTGGTAATGTGGATGGTAGTGATTATGAAATGTATAATCAAATTAGCCAAGCAAATAAGAAGAGGGGGGATCGTTATGGGCAATTTTAATTATGGCAATATTGACTGGGATGATGAGATAGTAACAGGAAGTAAAGAAAATAAGTTTCGTACGTTTTTGAGACAGTATGTTACAGAGGGCACACAATCGAGGGTCTTGGATTTGATCATTTCATCAGAGGATGTAATTATAAATGAGAACTGTCAAATCACCCTCCACTTGGTGAGAGTGACCATGAAGTGATTACCTGGGTAGTTGCCAGCAGTGTAAGGACCTCTGTGAGAAAAGCGTATATGTAGAACTACAAGGCTGATGATTATGAGGAGCTCAATAGATAGCTTGCAGGTGTTGTATGAATGAGGAGTTAGCTGAAAAAGAGATCAGTGAAGCTTGGGGGATATTCAAGAAGTATCTAGTAGAAGCACTGTCTAAATGTATTCCAAAGGTCAGAAGGTTAAATAAGGTAGGTGTGAAATGGATAAATGAAGAGATTAAGCATGTGATACAGAGAAAAAAAAGGTATTATGGACGCAACATAAGAGAAGTGGTAATAACCAATTTCATGAGGATTACAAAGACCATACAAGGAAGGTGACTTGGCTGGTAATATGAGGGAAGTCCAGAAAATAAGTACCGTTTTTAAATATTTTCACTCCAACACTGCAATCACAATGGTGTGCATATGTGCGCTGAATTTGTTGATTCATTAGCAAGGCATTGGTGCCATTTTCATACATTCTCACTTCTTGGTGTGTGTTTATAATGTCTAAGAAAATCGAATCACCTGCCGCATGTGAAATTAGATCAGTTATCCGTTTCTTGAATGCGAGGAACATTAAAGCAGCTGAAATTCATCAGCAAATTTTTGAGGTTTATGGAGAACACGCAATCAGTGATTCAGTGGTAAGAAGATGGGTATGACTTTTTGATGAAGGAAGGACAATGATGAATGGAGCGGGCGACCATCTTTAGTGACTGACGATTTGGTGCGTTCAGTTGAAGAGAAGATTTGACAGAATAGGGGATTCACTATGACGTCACTCTTGCTGCAATTTCCAGAAGTTTCACATTCATGTCTTCATGAAATTGTGTCAGAGAAACTGAATTATCGGAAATTGTGTGCACGCTGGGCACCAAAGTTGCTTACAGAACAACAAAGGGAATTGGCTGGGCAGTTCGTTGAAATTCTTGACACACTACCATGAAGATGGCAATGCTTTCCTGAGCAGACTTGTCACCAGGGATGAGACTTGGGTGTCGCACACAACCTCTGAATCCAAACAACAGTCCATGGAGTGGAGGGACACCTCATCACCAGTCAAGACAAAATTGAAGACAATAGTCTCCACCCGGAAAATCATGTGCACTGTTTTTTGGGACAGAGAAGAAATTTTGCTGGTAGACTTCTTGGGTCAAGGCTCCACAATCATCACGAGTATGTACTGCCAAACCCTTAAGAAACTGTGTTGTGCAATCCAGAATAAACGATGTGGCATCAGGGGCGTTGTTTTGATTCATGATAATGCCTGCCGACACCCGGCCTGCGTAACACAACTTCTCACCACCTTTGGCAGGGAAGAATTCCATCATCCCCCCATATAGTCCTGCCCTTGCACCAAGCGACTTTCACCTGTTCAAACATCTAAAATCTTTCCTTGGTGGCCAGTGGTTTTAAGACGATGGTTTGCGTCACAGGCAGCATTCTTCTACAACAAAGGTATACAACTCTTGGTGCCGTTATGATAAGTGGCTGAACACTTGTGGAAATTATATAGGAAGGTAGTGAAAGATGTCTACTTTAATGTCCAATAAAGTTTTTTTTTGTAAGTATATTTTTGTTTTTCTGACAGCCTTTTCGGAACTTACTTTCTGGATGTCCCTCATATATCACCACTTATTCTGAAGGAATGTGCCAGGGAGTTGACATCTATCTGCCTTGACATATTTTTTTTAATATGAGTGTTGCACTGGGTTTGATTCCAAAGGAGTGGAAGGAAGGCAAGATTGTGCCGCTTCATAAGGGAGATAATAGAACTCGAGCATCAAGCTATAGGCCTATCTGTGTGTCAGGTGTTGTAGTTAAGTTGTTGGAGAAGCTTGTGAGAACTAGGATCCAGAATTGAGTTGACAACAATGATATTATCTTTGATGGACAGCATGGATTTGCTAAAGGGAGGTAATGTTTTAGTAATCTACTTACTTGTTACAATAAGGTGACGGCTTCTTTGGACAGAGGAGAGGTATACACAGTAGTATACTTTGATTTTGCCAATGCTTTTGATAGATTACTGCATGATAAGTTGATAGTCAAACTAAAGTAGATGGGGTTGGATATTAGATTGGTGCATTGGATTGGAGACTGGCTATCTGATGGTACCAGCAATTTATGTGTTGGGGGAGCAATATCCCCGAAGAGGAAAGTCCCTAGTGGTGTGCCTCAGACTTCTGTTTTAGTGCCATTGCTGTTTAACCTGATATTGGTGAAGATTTGGATGGAGATATTCAGTTGTTTGCAGATGATACAAAGTTGGGACAAACTATGAAGAGTAGAGAAAATGTTGTGGCCTTACAAGAAGACTTGAATAAATTGAGTGAATGGGCACAGAAATAGGGATGCGAGTTCAATGTTGCAAAATGTAAGGTTTAAAATTTGGGAAACAAAGATGGGATGTAGAGTTTACTTTTTGTGGAGATGGAAAGACCATAAAGTCTGTCAAGTAAAGCATGATGAACTTTTAACTTTTTAATGGTTCCTTCAATCCAGGAATGAACTTTATTTAGGAGACTATTGAGTTTATTCATTTGTGATTGAGTCAGGTTTTTAATACCGCTTCTATAAGTGGTATAATCTCAAAGTAGAAGACCAAGTTTCCTAAAGTAATTGATTTTTTATCATGAACAACAACTGCACAACCTTTGTTGGATTTTGTAATAACTATTTTTATTACATTTTAAAGGTAAAGCCTGAAAATCACTTTTAGATGGATTGCTTCAAGGAGATATTGATTTAAGTAAAATATATGCTGATTTAAACCTAATTTTTATTAGGTTTTATGAATGCCTTTATCTATCCTATTCATAAAGTCCATAATATGAATGGTTTTTGGAGTTACAGTATAATGTAACCCTATATTGAGATAATACTGAGATTTCATCATTAGATAAAGGATGACTGAAATATTAACGACAGTTCTTCAGGAGTTAATGTGGTTATTAACTGGCATATTCTGCTTATTCAATAGAGATTCAAATTTTTGCATATGACATTATTTAACTGTCATGAAAATTTTTTTTGCTGGGTCAGACAAAATCTTATCCTGTCCTGTCAGGTATCTTCTCCCTCCAGGAGATTGACTACCATGTGTCTCCACCATGTCCTATTCTGCACCTCTCTGCTGCATTCCTCATATGAGAGATAGGTCCATATATTTTTCATCCACTCCAGTCTTTGTCTTCCTCTCTTTCTCTCAACAGTTCCTTCAAGAAGTGTCCTTTATAGGCAGTTATGTTTCAGAATATGTCCAAAATAGCTGACTTTTCTCTTTTTAATTTCTTTCATCAGGCTCCTGTAAATCTTATAGATAGTATCAAATTCTTCAACAGATAAAACATGGGATAATTCCACTGTAATAGAATCAACATTGCAAATGATAAAAAATAATTTTTTTTTTGCTTCATGGGTATGATTAATTAGTAAAGAAAAACTTGTGTACCTGTACATGCAATGTGCTTGAGAAGAATCTTTAATTGTGCTCTCTTGCAGTGTTTGTTCTGTTTATACATTTAGTTCTTTTTTTTTTTTTCTTACTTTTTATAATAAAATGAGAATGGAGTTGCATAAGGGAATGGCTACTCAGTGATAATGGTGGATTTTGCAAAGACATTTGACAGGATTTCACATAGAACTCTTGTATAAATTGGAAAAAAATGAGGATGGATTTGAATTTGGTAATTTGGATTAAAGGGTATTGGAGGAGTGAGTGGAGAAGGCAGGTGACTAGTAGTATACAACCGGGCTTGGTACTTGGTCTTCAGTTCTTTTATTTGTAAATCAGTGATATAGGAAATTATTTGATAGAAATATTCAGCTCTTTTCTGATGATGTAAAATTGTGGTAAATGAAGGTGATGTATAGATTCTATTGGATGACTTAAATAAATGTGGTCAAGTGCAAGGTGATACACTTTGGGAAAAGGAGATCGCAAGAAGTGTATTTACCTGAAAGAAATTAATGAGGCCACAGGCTTTGGGGGTGATTGTGGACAGGAAGTTGAACTTTAGAGGGCATATTGCAAAGGTAGTCACAACAGTACATCAGATTATGTTGTTGTTGATGAACACACTAACAAGCAGGGATAAAAAGTTATTGTATCCTTTTATAAGACTTTAATAAAGCTATATATGTAGTACTGTGCATAAATCTGGACATCTAGATCTTTATGATGATAAAGACTTATAGGAGAGGATCCAGAGACAAATGACAAATATTTTGGCAGATCTATGGAATGCTCCTTATGATGAGAATAGATCGTTGGTCTGGGCTTCAAAAACTAGCTGATAGGTGGAAGAGAGGAGACATGATAGAAGCATATGAGTTATTAAAGGGGCTTAATAGGATTGACGCTGAAGTCTTTTTTCATTACATGGCAGGAAGGAAGGGAATGAGGGGTCACCCATAGAAAATGTGTAAGAGTGTGGTTAGCAAGGGTATTAGGAATGCATTTTTTGGTTGAAGTGTTATGAACACTTTGTCAGTGAATGAGTTAAGGAAAGGTATGATAGGTATTTTGTGAATAATGGATCTCCCACAATGAGTCTTCTAACTCCATGGAGATATTTGTGTAATAATAATAATTCTGTAGTTGTTGTCGCCTTACTAATCTGTTTATTTTCTTATTTTTTTCTATTGTTTTTTCTTTTCTTAACCTGAAGAAGTCATATATAAATTATGACACATTTTGTCTCCAAACAACAAAATGATTTTCATACTTTTGCAACTAACAGTTCACTACCTTATGAAATGGTATATATATATATACAGGGTGTTCGGGATAAATTTGACAGTTTCGTAAGGAAAAAGAAAATCTTCTTTGTATCTATTAAATTTAATGAATTGACAAAAAAACATTACAGGCAGAGTTAATTACAATACTATCAACAAGATTTACTCAAAATAACCACCATTAGCATCGATCACAGCTTCAATTCTGCTTCGGAACCTCGAACAAGCTGATGCTGCAGTCTCCCTGGGAAGGGCCGCAAAAACTGTTTTAATTTTATCCATTAACTGGGCTTTTGTATTACTGGAAGTGCGATTGGTGTCTTTTTCAACTGCGCCCCATACAAAATAATCCATGGGGTTAAGGTCTGGGGAGTTTGGAGGCCAAACATTTGGACTGGTGAAGTCGTAGAAATTTTCAGACAACCATTTTTGACTTTTCCCAGAGGTGTGGCAAGGGGCCGAATCCTGCTGCCATACATACGGCCTACCATTGGCTACCCTTGTTATCCAGGGCTTGACTACAGTTAGCAACTCCACGAACAAAGCCCGAATTCCAATGCCAGGGTTCTTCAACACCTGTTCCTGCAGATTTGCGAGGAATTCTGCTGTACGAACGCAATCAGATCGTCTGCTAGGGATCTTTCTTCTTGCTACATCCTCGTAGTCACCATTGCAAGTCTCTAGTTCATGCCTGATTGTTTTTACTGTATTCAGGGAGCATTGGGCAGCAGTCGTAATATCCTTATTTTGATGGCGGGCACGAATCATCATGATACAAGTTATTCTCTTCCATGATTCAGGTGGGTTCCAGCTATCCATCCTTTCTGACATCTTGTATATGAATGAAGAAGGGTCCAAACTTTTAAATGAAGAGAAGTGTGTGTTAATACATGTAACTTACGGAAAAATATAATTAATTATAAATATGTAATTTATTCTCTTCCATGATTCAGGTGGGTTCCAGCTATCCATCCTTTCTGACATCTTGTATATGAATGAAGAAGGGTCCAAACTTTTAAATGAAGAGAAGTGTGTGTTAATACATGTAACTTACGGAAAAATATAATTAATTATAAATATGTCAAATTTATCCCGAACACCCTGTATATATATATATATATATTAGGATAACCAAGCAATTTTATATGCTTGGTTATTTTAGCACCTAATCCCAAGTATGCAAACAATTAAGTTTGCGCCTGAAACAAAGTTCAAGTCTAAAGATGGTACAACACCAGGCAACTCATTGTAAAGGTGAGTAAAGCTTTGATCACTATTCTTAGTATTTTCCATAATGTAAAGCACATCTCACTAGAAGATGTATACTGCAATGCATTATGGGTGGGGTCACTACCCAGACCGGTTTCAACCTTTTTTGAGGTCTCCTCAGTGAGTAGCTAGACCCTAAATACCAAGGTTTTAGTTATTTACCTGTGTACTCTCTCTCTCTCTCTCTCTCTCTCTCTCTCCCCCCCCCTCCAATGTTTCCTTTTTTGCTAATATAGTCAGGTGACCAGATCTGTGCACAGAAATTAAAAGGAGGCCCAATTAGTTCCTTATACAGTGACACTATCATCTCCATATCCTACATTGTCAGTGTTTCGTGTATTATAGCAGCAATTTTTTAGGGCACTGCCAGTTCATTTGAATATTCCTACAATATAATGATGATATCCCATCCAGTCCCATAGCTACAGCCTTATTAACATCGAGGTTATTTAATATTTTAAACACTTCCCATTCTTGAAAATGTCAGTCTTCTGTCCTTCTTTCTCTTAGCTTCCCCTCCCCACATGAAATACTAATTAAACATTTCTATTATATCTTCAGCAGATGTGACCTGTATTCTACCTCCAGCAACTAAAGTCAGTCTTTTGTATTCATCCTTCTGTTGTACCGTAGCTGTTGAATTTTGCTTAACTGCTTCAACCGATCTCTGTTCACATGCTAGTTTCTCCTTCCTCAGTACACTATTCTCCTCCATAGCTTATACCTTATAATTGTCATTCTACCGAGGGTTATCCTGTACTTTTCACTTCTTTTTTTTCTGTTTACATGCTGGTTTTTTACTCTTTTTTTTTTTTTTTTTTTTTTACTGCTGACTTATTGCTTTTCATTCTGCTGTTAGCACTCACACACTTTCACTTTTTTTGTTGTTATGTTATTACTTGTGACATGCATTTATTCTCATTGCATCATTCATGCTATTATTATCTTCATTCATTGATATCTCACCACCCATTAATTCCACATTCAGGTCATACTTCTTTCATACACATTCTCTTATTACATTATGTGAACACTTTCAAGTTATCTACATAGTCCTAATGAATCTACATAACACATTTCACTTTGCAAACTGAATAAAAGAGAAATGCAGGTCTGATAGGGATTAATTAGCTGCTTCTTCTTTCTTCGCATGACAGTCAACATACATTGTGCTTCTGCCTGTATTTAATTTGCAACTGAAATAAAATAGATATGCACTACTAATTTTTTTTTTGTTTGTTTCTCCCACACACAAAAGGTTATTTGCAAACATATAGTATTGTACTGTGGGTGGGCTAATTTTATTTAAATATTTTTATCAATTTATTTCATTTTTTCTATTATATATTTATTTATATTTATATATTATATTTATTATATTTTTTGTCTTATTTTTTACATATTCTAGATATACTTCTCAAGAGACCAAACATGGAACTTTTTCAGGTCACTTTGGGCCTCCAATAAGTGTGGCAGTGATCTCACACCAGTTGATGAAATTCATCACCTGGTGTGATGAATGAATGATGAATCCTCTCCCATCTAAAGACAATCACAAATATCCATGCCTATAGTGAGATCTGAACCCGCAACCTGTTGGTTGGAGAGTGGGTATGCTAACTAAGTGACCACTCTGCTAACCAGGTTGGCAGTCATGAAATCTTATAGCTAATTAACTAAAAATCTGTAAAAACACTGTTACAAACCATAGTCTCCAATTAAGCACTTCTCTTTCTGAAAATATATTCTGTAACTTCACTATTTAATATCTATTCTGCATATTACTTAGTTGTATATCATTCTGATGAATCTGTTGCTTCATCGATTAAATGCAGTAACTTGTTGATTAAATTTTGTGAGTACAAGAAGCATTCTGAAAGTAATGACTATAGTGATAGTTTCTCAACCAAAGCAGATGTGCCAGGGAAATAAAAATTAAAAGATAGTTTGAATTCTCTACTTACTTCATAAGTATAAAGACTACCCACAAAAATTCTATCATTATGCTGCAAGTAAAAGAAAGAATGAATTTGAAAGAATAACTCTACTGAATGCAGATGGTATGCAGGTGACTGATGCAGAAGTGGTTGTTCAACTAAAGAGTAGCCATTTTGCTAAAGCTATCAACCAGGTACATGCAATATTGAACTAACCACTACCTCTTCACTGTATGAGGAAACTCATGTGTATGAGAAGGAGGTACTAGAGCTGTTGCACAAACTGAATAAGAATTCTGCAATAGGAACTGAGGATATCAGCACAGATGCTAAAAGAGTCCTGAACTGGCTGTTCCTTTGACCAGGTTATATAATTTGACTCTCAGAACAAGGAAGATTCCACAGGAGTGGAAAGAATGTAGGGTAATCCCATTGCACAAGGGTGGTGCACAAATCAATGTATCTAGTTATCGGCCAATCAGTATCTCAGGAGTGGTGGTGAAGATTTTGGAAAAGTTGGACAGGGCTCGCATTCAGAAATGGGTTGACAGATGATCCTCCTTTACAATGAAGAGCATCATGTTTAGCAGCTTGCTCATATTTAATGTTACCTCTGAATTAGACAAGGAGAATGGATATACCATGATACTTTTGGATTTTCTAAGGCTTTTGTCAGAATACAGAGAGAAGACTGTTGCATGAATTGGAGAATATGGGATTGGAGTCTAAATTATTGGCATGGATAAGAGGATGGCTGACTGACAGATATCAAAACAGCATATATGAGAGAGGGGGAGGAGTGAATCTACAAGATTCAAAGTAACTAAATGGTGTGCCTCAAGGATTACTCCTTGGTCCACTGTTATTCATAAGGAAGGTTTTGACACGTAACATACAGCTATTTGCTGATGATGCAAAGATAGGCAGGGTAATCAGGAGTGCTGCTGCTGATATGCAGTACTCAGAAGATTTCAATAGGCTGGAATTGTGGACATGTGAAATAGAACATCAGGCTAGCTTCCTGTCTAGCAAAACTCCAAGACTGATCTTGGAGTTTTGCTAGACAGGAAGTTGACATTCAAGAGTAATAATACAACTCAGAGAATAATTTCAATGCTGAAGTGAATGTTCACATGTAAAGATAAGGAAGTCATTTTGCCTCTTTACAAGGCAAAAATAAGACCTCACTTGGACTATTGCATGCAGGTCTGGTTTACTGGTTTCTGTGGTGATTCTGAGACAGTGGAGAGAGTGGAAATGAGAGTATCAAAAATGGTACCAGGATAGTGGAATACTGATTATCAATTTGTAGGCTGCAGGCACTAGCAAGCAGGAGAAAGAGAGGTGATATAATTCTGACATACAAATTTCTGAAAGGGTTATACAAAATTTCAGTAGATGAAATTTTTCATTTTATGGAGGGTGGTAAAAAGATGCAGGATCATCCTTTGAAGTTAGCAATGAATGCTGTCAAGAAGGGATCAGGGCTAGATTTTTCTCTCATAGAATGGTGTGTGGTTGGAATGAATTGCCATTCCAATATAATAATAATATTGCTCTCTCTCTCTCTCTCTCTCTTTATACAATTTCTCTGCCTGATAACAAATGAATTGACTTCAAAACCAAACTCTTCAATAGAAGAGTTTAGTTTTGAAGTTGTGAAGCATCTTCCTGCAACATGGACTTGGCTCCATTGGACTTGGTTTATTTGTTAGGCTGAAGATTCATTTCAGATGTATCCATTATGAAAATGAAAAGCTGTTCAAAGCAGAAGTATAAAGATGATCTGATAGCTTTGAAAACTTGTTATGTGATTGGAAAAGTGTTGAAAGGGAGGCATGCTGAGAAATGGTGTACATACATAACTGTATTCACATGTTTCAAAATAAAGTAAAGACGGTCATTTGTTTTTTACACTGGTGGTCAAAACCAAAGGACAAACACTATTTCTCAAGATGACAACTACAAATTTAGACAATTCAGCTTGTTACAATTTGTGTAAATAATGATTTCATGTATCCTTTACTGTAGTGTTACATAGTGATCAGCATTCATTTTACATCAATTATGGACTCTATAACTGTGTTATAAATAATTATTTTAATTTCCCAAACGTTTCGATCTTCATATTAAGGTCATAATCTGGAGTATACACATATACACCCTCTGTCCAAAAAGAAACCAAACTTTTGATAGAAAATAAAACACAGGCCAATTATAATTATTCAAATTATTTATTTCAATCGATATACTCTCCCTCAACTTCGATACAGCATTTGGCATGGTCAATTTATTCGTTAAATGAATTTTTTATATCGGTTTTTGGGATGCTATTGAGGATTGTGGTTACTGCTGCTTGAATGTTTTCAGTGGTGTCGTATCGCTTTCCTTTCATCAGCAAATGAAGTTGGGGGAAGAGAAAGAAGTCACAGGGTGCTAAATCAGGTGAATACGGCGAGTGATCCAACACACAAACTTGGTTTTTGCATAAAAAATGCCTCACAATGTTCGAACACTGAGATGAGATGGTGCATTATCGTGCAAAAGTGACCAGCTGCCTGCATCACGATATTCATGCCGTATGCGACGAATTCTCGCTATCAATTGCTTCAAAACTTCGAGATAAAACTCGCCATTGACCGTTTCGCCAGGCAGAATGAATTCTTTATGGATAATGCCCTTGGAATCATAGAAACAAATTAGCATTGTCTTTACTTTCGACTTCTCCAGGCGAATTTTTTTTCAGATGCCCCTCTTCTAGTGGTCTTCACTCAGCACTCTGGCTCTTTGTTGGGTTCATACTCAAAACACCATGTTTTGTCGGAAGTTTGAGTCCTTACGAGCGATTTTAATGAGATCCTTGCAGTGTTCAATTCAATAAATTTTTTGGTTGTTGGTCAACCTGTGGGGAACAAATCGCAAATTCAATTTACGAAGGCCCAAACTCTCGGTCAAAATGTTGTGGACAGTTGATTTTGCAATCCCCAATTCATCTTCAATCAATCTCACGGACGATTTCGGGTTTTCTTTGATGAAATCACGCACTTTTTTGGATGTTAACTTCGCTCAGTACAGTTTTTGGATGGCCCGACTTTTTGTCGTCCTTAAGCCTCTCACGACCACTTTGAAATTGCTTAAACCATTCATCAACTTGAATACGGGATAAGCATTTATCACCATATGCTTTTTGAAGCATTTGATGCATTTCAGTAAAACTTTGACCAAGTTTAACACAAAAGTAATCGCAGCTCTGTTTGAAACTCATTTTCTGACCATTCGTCAAAACGCACTGTCCCTCTCAGCATTATAACTTGACTTCTAATGAAACAAATGTCATAAACAGTTGACACAACACTAATGAAGGTTGCCGATTTTGACAACAGGTGGCGCCACTAGTTTCTTCTATTTTCGAAAAGTTCGGTTTCTTTTTGGACAGAGAGTGTATATTCAAACCCAAGCTAAATTACATTTCACATAGTAAGCTGAAGAGACAATGAATTGACCAATGGTTATTCTACTAGCCTGACTTCTAGTGAAAATAAAATAAAATTACAATAAATTAATGAAATAAAATAAAATAAATTAACTACATCAAAGCTATATTCTATTTCTACATCAAAGCTGTATTCTATGAAATAGAATATAGTTTTGATGTAGTTAATTTATTTTATTTTATTTCATTTATCTATGTAATTTTATTTTATTTTCACTAGAGGTCAGGCCAGTAGAATAACTGTTGATCAATTCATTGTCTCTTCAGCTGCTTACTATGTAAAATGTAATTTAGCTTGTCTCTGTATATATATATGTGTATACTCCAGATGATGACCTTAATATGAAGGTCGAACATCGGGAAATTAAAATAATTATTTATAATGGTTGTAGAGGCCATGATTTGTTTAAAATGAGCGAGTTCAAATAGAAAGTGGGTACACATTCAGTGCTAAGCGAATTGTGTTTGAAGGAAGCTATTTTCATGAAGGAATAAAGTTGCAAACTTGGATATCTGTAATGTCTCAAAGACATCATCTAGATGATTTCACATGGGGAAGAATTATTGGAAAGCTTGAAGAAGACTGCAGAATTACTGATATTGCTAGAGAGTCTATAATCTCATATAGCATTGTATCCAGGCTCTGGCAGCATTTCAAACCAGTGTAATGTATTTTGCAGATGTTTGCTAAGAGATTATCCTCACACTACCACAGAGCATCTTCAAGCTCTGTGGTGTGTCAATTACGTTTTAAAGTTATAAGATTTTTGGTTATAATTGCAAAATGTAATCGACACACCAGGGCAGGTCATCTCCATTCAAACAAAGGTATGTGGATATCTTGACAAACTGTGGCAAGATGTCTGCATCAAGTATACTTATATAACCAAAGGAATGTAGTCTGCATCCCTTTATCCACAGCTCATCATACAGCACTTTTTCAGTGGTATTATATCCATAAAAATTGGACAACACACCAATGGGCTAATATACATTTTACAGATGAGAGTTGTTTTAGTCTTTTATTCAATTCTAAATAATAGTTGATTTGGCGTGAAGGTAGTGCAAATTACCATCATGAGAATGTTCTTGAAAATGATAGATATGGTGGTGCTGGGGTTATAGTGTGGGGAGACATTTTATTTAATGGAGCTACAAATGGAAAAAGGGACTATGACTGGTAACAATGATGCAACAAAGTTCTTCAACATCATGTTGAAGAACTTCATTGTTGAAGTTGACTGACCCCAGGCGAAGAACTTGGGCCATTGTTGTTCAATTTGTATGTTAATGATATTGGGTTGGGTTTAACTAGTGATATCCAACTGTTTGCGGATGATGCAAAACTGGGGAGAGCAATGCACAATCAGGCTGATGTTAATGCCTTACAAGAAGACTTGAATAGATTGCATGAATGGGCAGGTAAGTGGAATGTTGCCAAGTGTAAGGTTTTGAGATTTGGTAAGCAACGATGGGATGCAGAGTATACACTTGGTGGAGAAACTTCAACAGAAGTAGAGGAGATGAGAGATCTAGGAGTGATGGTGGACAAGGACCTGAAATTTAGTGGCCACATTGCACAAGTTGTGAAGACATCACATCGAATAATGGCAATGATGCAGAAATAGAGAGGTTATGATTCCATTGTAAAATGCTTGATCAGGCCTCATATGGATTACTGTGCACAGATTTGGTCACCTAGTTTTCATGGTGACGAGGATATGTTGGAAAGGGTACAGAGAAGATTCATAAAGGTAGTCAGTGGTCTTTGGAATGTGGATTGAGAGAATGTTAGCTTCAGAACCTTATGTATATAGATATTTCATTGGACACCTGAATTGTCCAATGACTAGCTTATATTGAGACATATAAGCTGGTCAGGGATTGTTATCAGGTAGACATGGAAGAGATTTTTCATAGAATGGGAGAGGGGAGTAAACAAGAGGCCATTGCTGGAAACTATAAGGAGGGTGTGAGCAAAGGAGTGAGAAGCAGGTTCTTTGCATGGAGGGTGGTTGGTGAGTGGAATGCATTGTCTGAGTGGCAATGCATTCCTGTGTGGATGTGGACACATTGAATCAGTTTAAGACTTGGTTGGATGAGTATTGTATGCAATAGTAAGTACCTCCCACGATGAGTCTCTGATTTCATGGAGGTCAAATGTTGATAATAATAATAATAATAATATTGTTCGATTGTTCAATGGTGATCTAGGCAAAAAAAAATTCATTTTTATGAATGACAGTGCCAACACACATTGTATACGAGCAGTGGAAATATTTCCGGAGGACGAGGATATTAATCGAATCGAGTGTCCAGCATACTCACCAGATCTCAACCCCCATGGAACTCATTCGAAATCACTAGGGAGACCCATTGCTGCTTGAAATTTCCCTCTAGAAAAACAAACAAGGCTTAACCTTGCTCTGAAGGAGGAGTGGGCTCGTTTGCTTTAAGAACTCCTGAATCACTTGGTGCTAAGAATAGCACAACATTTGTGAGAGCTGAATCGCAGTTCAGGATGGACATATTCCATACTGAAATATCTCTCTCTCCGTATAGTGATCTGTAAGCACTGTACATTAATTACAAGATATCCTTGGAAATTTGTAATTTTTGCCAAAAACATATTGCAATTTAATTTGTATGAAATTTATGACACGCATTTTGTGTAATATAATTTATTGGTATACTGTCAATAAACTTACAAGACAAGTTTAAAAAAAAAGACTGAACTTTTGCTATAAAGACTTCATTGCTCATTTTACAACATTTTAAGAACTTTTCCTTCAAGGTAGTTCCCTATACTGGCGATACACTGTTCCCAATGTTTCTTCCATTGTTGAATGCTTCCTGGAACGCACTTTCTGTGATGATAGATGGTTCTCTTATTGCATTTTCCTGAATCTCCTCTAGGTTTTGGAAATGATGTCCTTTCAAAGTGGTTTTAAGTTTGGGAAACAGGAAAAAGTCTGCTGCAGCTAAGTCCGGAGAATAGGATGGATGGGGCACAGTGGATGTCTGATGTTTTGCCATATAACTGTGCATGAGGAGTGATATGTGAGCTAGTGCTTTGTCGTGGTGCAACATCCAAGTCTGGTTTTTCCACAATTCAGGTGTCCAAGTGGAACAACTGCAGAAATCACGTATATACAGAAATCCCATATACAAACAGTGAAAAGGTGTATCACCTTATTTTTAAATACTTTGGATCAGAAATAGATGTTAAAGTTTGTTCCCTTTGTTATACTATAAATTAAAGATGCCAAGAAATTATATTCTTTGTTTAATCTCTTATCCAAGTGTAAGCAAACGAAGTTTGTATGTGAGGCATCTTCACAACTTGGCTACTTGTATATAGAGGCTAAGGATGTCACAACAATTACCTTAGTACTACTTCATCAGTATGAAGTATTACTTAGTATTAATTTAGTTGAAGTAATACTTAGTAATACTTCAACCTTGGTGTCTCTTCTGGGTCTGACATTTATTGAAGTCCACACTAATGAGACTTCAATAAATGTCAAAACCAGTCTGGTTAGTTGTCTTTCCCATAATGCATAGCATTATACGAGGTGGTATAAAAAAGTTTCGAGACTAGTTCTGTTTACAAGAAATTACTTTATTTATCTACGTTTACACACTATCACCTTCAAAATAGTCCCTTGCATAGCAATACAGTGCTCTCAGCATTCCTGCCACTTCTGGAATGTGTCCTGTGAGTCTTCTTTTCGAAGCATGGGAAGCACCTTCTGCAATTCGCACTGGATCTCTGCAATGGTATCAAAACAGTGTCCTTTGAGTTAGATCTTCATCTTCAGAAAGAGGGTGAAGTCCGTAGGAGCCAAATCTGGCGAGTAAGCTGGGAAGTGAGATCATGTTGTTTCCGGCAAGAAACTTTACTCATGTGTGAGGAGAGCTCAGTGACAGGTTGTGTGCATTGTCATCATGGAGCATCCAGTTTTTCATGTGCCCTCCACAGATCCGGTCGCTTTTGCCGAATGTCCTCCCTCAGACGCCTTAAAACCTGGCAGTAGAACTCGCTATTGATGGTCTGGCCCCATGGGGACAAATTCTCGATGCATAATGCTACGAATGTTGAAAAAGATGATGAGCATGCACTTGGTTGAGCTGCAGACCTGCCTCGCCTTTTTCGGTCATGGAGATAATAGGCTCTTCCACTGTGAAGACTGTTGCTTCATCTCAGGTTTGTCCCGTATCCAAGTTTTGTCACCAGTAATGATCCTCAACATGATGGACGGGTCACCCACAGCACGCTGACGGAGTTCTTGGCAGACTTCGATGCAGTGTTCCTTCTGCTTCTGGGTCAGCAGCCTGGGGATGAACTCGACAGCAATATGGTGCATGTTGAAATCACACATGAGGATTGCCTGGACTGTTCCGTATGACACACCAACAATGGCAGCAATGTTGTGGAGTGTTCTCTGATGATTTTCATGCACAAGTTGCCGAATGGTTTTGATATTTTCAGGGGTTGAGCTCGTTGAAGGTCTTCCTGATCTCTTGTCATCTTCCAGTGATGTTCGTCTGCTCTTGAAGCATGTATGCCACTCAAAACACCTCAAATGACTCATTGCAGCATCACTGTAAACTTGGCGAATCATGTCAAATGTCTCTGTGGCAGATTTGCCCAGTTTCACGCAGAATTTCATGTTCGCTCTTTGTTCTAACTTGCTGTCCATAATGAAATTGCAGATGCGGTAATGCATGTGTCAGAATAGAATAGAACAGTTGCACAGCTCGCATGTACACAGGATGATGTCTTTTGGTACACTGACTTATGAAGGTCAGTGCTCCCTGTGACTGTGTGTGCAGCCTTGTGCTGTCAGTTGGCGTGTTACAAACGAGTCTCGAAACTTTTTGATACCACCTCGTACAGGTTTAAAAGAAATAATGTAATTTGCATTATGGGATACGTTATCATCATTATCAAATTCCTGATATGTACCCTCAAGGGGGGGGGGGGCACAGGATATGATAGTACTACATGAAAAACTTATATCATTACTAACTTCCTGTCTACAATTTTCCTTCAAATCAATTTGTTACCTTTCAAGACTCGAACATTATCAGATCTTATATTTCTATCTTCTAAGGTAATTTTTACTATATCAATCCACCAATATCTTGGTCTTCTTCTGGTCTTTTCCTGCCAGGTTGATTCAGTTGTTCCTGCTGTCTGTTTAAGTGACCATACTACCTGAGATTAGCTCTGCCTAACACATTCCTGGACACATTCTATTTTATGGGGGGCACTGAAATATAACTTTGAACAAAGATGCCTCTTACCCACAGGGTATTATGGAATACTAAGGCAATTAATGTGAAGTCGTCATACTAAGTCGGCAATTGATGTGAATATAGCCCAGGGACAGGTCTGCCTTGTGGGTAAGAAGCCCCTTTGTTCAAAGTTATATTTCTGCACTCCTGTGAAACAGAATTTGCAAATTAAAATGAAATTAATTTTGAGAAATTTTTATTTATTTAGTATCTAAATACAAGATATATATATATGTGTGTGTGTGTGTACATAAAAATAGAGCATCTCAAAAAGAAAAAAAAAATTTTTTTTCAATTATCACAAAAAAAATTGCTACGCAATTCAAACCTGCTTTGGCCCACCCACTCATGAAGTGGTATGTCAAAGCAAAGCAGCTAATCAGTTGTTGAGTTTACTGTTCATTTTTTATTGCCTTCTTGTTTATTTTAAGTTGCGCAATCTATGTAGTAAAGTTTTACTTCATGAATAAGAGCATTGTATAAAAATTTGCTATTATTTATCATCTTGAAATGGCATCCCTGTGATCAGGCATCTTTGTGTGGAGCAATCTGCACACCCCCATGGGGCAGCCCTGCCCAGGGATGAAGATACTTCATGCACAAACTTTGTTTGCTTACACTTGGATTGATGGTTAAACCAAGAATATAATTACTTGGCATTGTTAATTCATAGTATTACCAAGTGAAAAAATTTTCAAAAACTTATAGTAGAATTGATTTATAATTGCCGAATGAGTAATAAGTTTTCTTTACCTGAAAAATGAATAGATACCAGGTTATCCTGTATACTGCTAAGGACTGTTTAATGCAGTTCAGGATCATGGAGTGAACCCTGTACTCAACTGCAATGGATCATTTCTTAATAAGCTTTCAAAAGATTTGTATTTATTATTAATTGAATTCATAATTACTTTTAATGAAATGAATACAGTACAGAAATATAATTAGGCAAAGGTTTAATCATTTTGATATCTCATCACTATCACAGACATCTTCAGAAATGCAATGAAAAATTGTAATAACACATACAACAATAAGTGGAAGAAGTTAAATTATTTTAAGCCTAATGTTCTATGAGAGACAGTCTCTATGGGTGCTGTTGGGAAGAAGGCCTAAGAATGAAAGCTTCCCAATTTCTTTTAAGTTTTGGGTATTTCTTTCTGAGTACTCTGGATATAGTCATAGTAGTCTGCATGCTGAGAGAGAGAGATGTTGCAAAAAAAATTAAAAAATTAGCTGTTCCTGCCATCTAAAGAGATGGGAGGAACAGCTAATTTGTCGATCTTTTTAGCATTGTAATCATATAGACAGGAAGGATTGGCAAATAAAGGAGAGTTCAATATGGTGTCATCAATATTGTTGACACCATATTGATGCAAAAACTTATGTATGTATCCACCTGTGCAAGTAAGCTGACAAAGAAAGAGTGCCATTGAGCAGACACATGATAAAGTATCTAGAAAATGCAATGAGTTCTTTCCTTCTCTGCCTTTTCCAAAACTCACTATGAAATCATTTAAGTTAAGGGATATTACATCCCATATTGTTTCTAAGCCGAATAAGAAACTCAAAGAGTTTCATGCTGAATATAGAAACTATATAAAGTTCAGCAATTCCAAGTGTAGCAAATACCTGGATAGTGCAACACCTGACCCATTTGGTAGTGCAAACTGAGGCAACTCATAGTAAGGGTGGAGCAAGCTCCGATTACTATTCTTGGTATTGACCCATAATGTGAACTCAGCTCCTAGGATCTGTATTACTGTTCTACATTATGAGAGAAGGTCACTACCCTGACCAGTTTCAACCTTTATTGAGGTCTCATCAGTGAGTAGGTAGACCTAGTTAATAACCAAGTTTGTCGTGAACAGAACTTACATCCCTTCTATGAGAATTGTCAAGAAGGTGTCCTAGTAAATTATTAATTATATGAAGAGCCAAAGGCTTCAATTCAGCGACATGAACTTATTTAAGTTAAGGGATATTACATCCCATATTGTTTCTTAGTCGAATAAGAAACTCAAAGAGTTTCATGTCGAATATAGAAACTATCTAAAGTTTGGCGATTCCAAGCATAAGCAAATACCTGGATAGTGCAACACCTGACCTATTTGGTCAGGTGTTGCACTATCAAAACTTACATCCCTTCTCATAGAAGGGATGTAAGTTCTGTTCGCTACAAACTTGGTATTAACTAGGTCTGCCTACTCACTGATGAGACCTCAATAAAGGTTGAAACCTGTCTGGGTAGTGACCTTCTCTCATAATGTAGAACAGTAATACAGATCCTAGGAGCTAAGTTCACATTATGGGTCAATACCAAGAATAGTATTGAAAGTTTATTTTCACTTGGTTAGAGTATAATAAATTTAGTTTAATCCTTTATCCAAGTGTGAACAAACAAAGTTTGCGCCTGAAAGTATCTTCAGGACTGGGTTAAGGTGGTACAACACCAGGGCAACTCGTTTGCAAAAGTGGCACACCAATTGGCAATTCCTATAGGTAGAGATGACCTGCTAATGCTTCTGTCTGATATCTCCACTTGGGCCTGGCTCCCACTGAAGAGACCTCAATAAAGGTCGAAACTGGTCTGGGTAGTGGCCCTTCCCTTAATGCATAACATTAGACATATCCGCAAGGAGATGTGTTTTGCATTATAGGAGATACTGAGATAGGAGTGTTGGTAGCTTGCTCCACCTTTGCAACGAGTTGCCCTGGTGTTGTACCACCTTAACCCAGTCCTGAAGATACTTTCAGGCGCAAACTTGTTTGCTCACAGTTGGATAAAGGATTAAACTAAATTTATTATACCAAGAATAGTAATTGGAGCTTGCTCCACCTTTACTGTGAGTTGCCTCAGTTTGTACTACCAAATGAGTCAGATGTTGCACTATCCAGGTATTTGCTTACGTTTGGAAACGCCGAACTTTATATAGTTTCTATATTTGGCATGAAACTCTTTGAGTTTCTTATTCAGCTAAGAAACAATATGGGATGTAATATCCCTTAACTTAAATAAGTTCATGTCACTGAATTGAAGCCTTTGGCTCTTCATATAATTAGTAATTCACTATGAAATATTGGCTATGGTGAAAGATTGAAGAAATATGAATTGCAGAGTATGGTGGGTAGGAGGAAAAGAGATGATATGATAGAGACATTTAAGTTAGTGAGAGGATTTTATCAAATTAATCCAGAGGAGATTATAAAAAGAGTAGAAAGTGAGAGGGGAAGAATTGGAGGCCATCACTGGGAGTTATGCAAGAGTGTAGTGAAGAGGGGTGTGAGTAAATTTTTTTCATGGAGAATTGTCATTGAATGGAACACATTAACAGAATATGTTGTTGATGCAAGGAATTATTATTATTATTATTATTATTCAGGCCTCCATGGAGTCAAAAGACTCATCGTGGGAGGTCTTTTCTAAAAAACACAAGTCTATTAAGACTCATCGAGGGAGGTCCCTCCTAGGAAACACAAAGTCTGTCATACCACTCCTTAAATGCATTGGCCGTTCTCACTCTTACCACTCCATCAGACAATGCATTCCATGGTTCAACCACTCTCCATGCAAAGAAACTACTCCTCACCCTCTTTCTCACAGTTTCTTTCGTAACTTCTAGGGATGGCCCCCCTGTCATGACTCCTATCTGCTGTTCAACCAAGCAAAAGAACTCCCCAGTGTCAACCCTGTAACCACCTCACAACAGTTTAAAAGTCTCAATCATATCACCCCTCCTTCTTCTATCCACCAAACTCTGCAGTCCACACTCCCTCAGCCGATCTTCATAACTAACATTGTACAGTCCTGACACCACCTTTGTTATTGCCTTTGTACCCTTTCCACAGTTAATTTATCCCCTTCAAATCCTGGACACCAAATCTGAGAACAATAGTCTAAGTGTGATCTGATCAGAGTCTTATACAATGGAATGGTAACCATTTTAATTCTGCAGGTCAGTGTCCTTCTCATTATTGCAGCAATCCTCTGCATTACCTTCACTACCTTTTCAATATCTCCCCTAAATTTCAGGTTTATATCAATTATCAAACCCAGATCTCTTGTCTCTCCTACTTCCTCCAGTTTAACTCCTCCCATAGATTATGCAGCATCCCGTCGATATGTCCCAAACCTCAAGACCTTACATTTTGCTGCATTAACCTGACATTCCCCATTCATTTGCCAATCTATCTAGCTTATTCAAATCCTCTTGTAGGGCTACCACATCTGCACTATTACCAGTAACCCTTCCCAGCTTCACATCATCCACAAACCACCGAATATCCCCTTGTAATCCACTAACAATGTCATTGATATAAAGGTTAAACAATATAGGTCCCAATACTGAGCCCTGTGGGACTCCACTTGTAACCTTCTGCCTCTTTGATATTGCTCCACCATACACAACTCTCTGATACCTATCCTGAATCCAGTTGACCAATCTGACGTCCAGACTCACGTGCTGCAACTTGAATATCAGCTTATCGTGTGGCACCCTGTCAAATGCCTTTGCTAAGTCTAGGAAAATTGCAGTATATGCCATTCCCTCATCTAATGCTCTTGTAACTTTTTCATAAAAAGATTGCTAAAACAAGAGTGCCCCCTTCACAAATCCATGTTGACTCTCACTGATAACATTACCCTCATCTGCCCAATGCTGTATATGGTCTGTCACTACTTTCTCCAAGATCTTACTAACTACTGATGACACACAAACTGGCCTATAATTAGACACTACCAGTGTGCTACCCCCCCCCCCCTTATGCAATGGCACTATGTTACCGTCCTTCCATTCCATGGGTACCTTTCCCACAGCCAGACTTTCATTGAAAAGCCAGGTCAAGGGCCCTATCAGTTTACTAGCACATTCTCTCCAAACTTGTGGTGAAATACCATCCAGTCCCACAGCTTTACTAACATCCAGAGTACTCAGTATGTGGAACACACACACACACACACACACACACTCTCCTCCTGCACCTCTAAACCTCAAAACTGCTCTATCCCTCTAGTATTCAAATTGACTCCTCTAGGATGAAATACTCCAGTACTTTATTGGAGTTCATTGAACAATTCCGCCATATCCTCTGCATCACTCACTCTATTCCCATTTTTATCCCACAATGTCATTCTTCCACAGTCATTTCTCCTCCTACTGGCCACATAGCTAAAAAACAATTCCCTAGGATTTTCCTTGGATCTAAGGGTCAATCTTTTCTCATATTCCTGTTTTGCCTTCCTTACCATACTAGTCTCTTCTGGCCTGTGTCTTATATTCTTCATGCATCTTTTCTTCACCTGTCTCCTTATATCTCTTCCATAGCCTCTTTTTTGCATGCAATTCCTGTTTAATATTGTTTGTCGTCCACTTTACTCCAAATTGTGTCCTCTTCTTCACTCGTGGAATACAGCTTACCATTGCTGCTAACAAATATTCCTTCACAATTTCCCAAGCACTAATGATATCCCGGCCTTCCAATTCCTTCCTCCATGAAACTTCCCCAAGTTGACGTCTAAGACTATTATAATCACCTGCTTTATAATTCCATATACGTTCCCATCTCTTTGATACTCCTGCATGTCTGTTCAATTTCCAAGTCAAAACCATATGATCAATCTCTCCAACTGGTGGCAGAGATGTTATCTCAGTTATTATGAACTCTTCTGATGCTATAATCAAATCCAAAATTCTTAAACCTCTTGTTCCCTCTGTTACATGTTGCCTAAAACATTTGTCCCTCAAGAATTCTAGAAATTCCATTCCCGTATTGCTACATGCATCTTCCTTTCCCCAATCTATTCTGCTGTAGTTAAAATCTCCCATAACAATCATTCTTCTTGCACTTGCCATGCTCAACTGTATCAACATCTTCTGGTTCCCACCCTCTGTACTCCTTGGTCTGTAGCAACACCCCACTAAATATCCTGTCTTGCCCACCTCCACCTCACACCATATGCTTTCAAAATCATTAGTGTCACATACATTCAGGATTATGTTAAGGATTTTAAAATTCGGTATGATAAATATGTTGTCAGTTGAAAGAACCTCCCACAATGAGTCTGCAAACTACATGGAGGATGTAATAATAATAATGATAATGATATCATTATTGTTTAAAACTAAATTTTGGATTAAGGATTGAAAATGAGTGAATTTTTTTTATATAAGATGAAGTTTGGTCAAGTGGAATTAAATAGTTAGCTAACTGTTTGGCTAATTAAAGCGGTGGGATTCAGTAGCTTCTGCTGCTAGATGGGGAATGTAATTAGATTTATGAATTTTAGGCAATCCATCCATCTTTTTTTGGGGGGGGGGGAGAGTAAAAGATTTTAGTTTTTTGACAACTTCAGGACATCAAAATGAGTCATTTATAAATATATATTTATTAATTAAGTTATTTATTTCCATCAATAAGTGAATGATATATTATTTATTATTGATATATTGTCATTAATATATTACTGCCTTATATTTAAGTTATCTTATAATTTTCTTTTTTGTGAGAAGAACTCTAGAGCACACAATTAAAAACAATGAATTAACATAAAATCTTTAATTGTTTTTGTCATATTTTTAATTTCAAGAATATGATGTTCAAGATTATGTTGTTTAAAAATCCTAGCTAAGGGTTTTCTTTTCTTTCATAGTTACATGGTAGTTAACATTCATTACAATAAAGTTATAGAGACAGCTACTGTGCTAGAGTAAAAACTTCACTTTAATATAATCAAAAATAACTACTCAACATTTCAACCTTTATATGAAGGTCGTCCTCTGGAATAAACATGTGTGTGTGTGTACATAAAGAAATGAGCTACTGCTTTACAGAGCACATACTATGTATATTGCAATATATTATATGTATTGTATTGTAATATGGTGTGTACTGAAAGTTAAGGACAAGTAGAAACGCTTATGTCTTGGCAGTTCATGTCAGGTTGTTTAATGGTATTCTGCTGATATTATATCCATCGTTGATATTATTATTATTATTTTATCACACCTTCAGGGAGTCCAAAGCCTCATCGAGGGAGAGCATCAACTGTACAACTCTTCATCTCACTACTCCACCAACTTTCATCATCTAACACCAATGCCATCTACCGCCTACTACCACCACTAGTGCTTTCACAGACGATCACAAATATCCATGCCCACGGCAGGATTCGAACCTGCAGCCTTTTGGCTGGAGAGTGGATATGCTAACCACTCGGCCAACCAGGCCAATAAGAACACAAAAACAGATTGCCACAGTACATGAACAGCAACAATTTAGTTACCAGGGGGACCAGTTTAAAAACTTGTAATCGACAGCATTAGGAATTAGGGTCCTAATTGGCACCATCTATTGTTGGATCAAGAGAAAGAGAAAGATACAAGTATTAATTTGATCTTAAAATGACTGTCTCCCAGATTGTTGGTAAACTGATACAGCCATACTTGTTGAGGTTTTAGGAATGTTTTAAATCTTTTGCTGATTCCAAAAACAATCTCTCTGCCTTTTCTTCCATTTGATCCTATGTGAAGGAGTATCCAAGGCATGGGATGCTAGTCTCAACTTACCCAACATAACAATATTGCAAATGTATCTTTTATGTTCTTCAAGGTGGATGTCAACAATTTGAAAGCTAATTTTTGTTGTGATGTTTCTCTCAAGATGTATACTTCAACTGGTTAAGCTGAAATAAATTAATATTCCCACTGAATGATATGAAGTATGTATCAGATTTGCTGGAGTAGATTTCATTGTTTATTAAACTTGGATCATACATATCAGTCTGTTAATATTCACTTGCATGTGACAATTGAGGTAGGAAGAAAATTCAAATCTTGTCTAGCACTAAGATTTTCATTCAAATTGGAAGAATTTTAGAAATTGCTTTGATTTTCTTATATCCAGAGATACATCACTCACCAAAATTAAAGAATCTGTAGTTATTTCAAGAATTCACATTAATTATCTATTTCAAACCTTATATTCTTTAATTTATCTCTAATGCTCATAATCTTTATCTTTAATTGTTACAAACCTTTAATTAAAATTTTTTTAACATATATGATGACACCTATAAGAATTCTTAAACTAAATATTTTTTATTGCAGTGTTTTTTCTTATTTTCTGCTGTATGGTCTCTTGGAGCAACCATTAATGAAGATGGTAGAAGAGAATTTGATATCATTTTTCGCCATCTAATGAATGTAAATATTTTTGTATATTTTTTATGTCACATAAATCTCTTAATGATAGTGATACTTATAATTGTATTTGGTTGTAAATTTTAAAATTGAAATAGTGAAGTAATTCCTGTGTAGACCTGTGGGAATAGTGTCTGCTTCCAGAATGGTCCTCCTGTAGCCTAGTGACCACAGGAAGACCATTTTGAGTTTGATTCTAGTCATGGAGTAAAAGAACTTTTTCTAGACCTTTTTTCTGTTGGTTCCCAAGATAGTTGAACTTTGGCATGAGGAAGCAGTTTTTTTTTCCTTCTAAAAAACTTGGATTTTTTACTTGACATTTCAAGAAAATAGAATAATCACTATTTTAAACAATAATATAGTGTTAAGTTTGGGAACTACAAGTTGACAACAGTTAACCATTAGTGATGGCTGGGAGTTGTGATTGACTATCCATAGATCTTCAAAAAAAAAGAAAAAAAAAAGTTACTCTTTGGCTAATGTGGTCTTGTTTACTCCCTATGGTGAATAAAAGGGATTAACAGATTTATTATATTTATTTAAATAGTGAAAAATTTTGCCTAGTGAAGAATGGGTGGATCAGGATATGATACTCTATAGGGGGCCAACATTGTTTTGTTAAAGGTTGATCCTGCCTTAGCAATTTATTAACTTTTTATAATAGAATGACATCTGAGTTGGACAAAGGAACAGGCTACACAGTGGTACTTCTGGATTTTACTTAGGCTTTTGACAGGCTACCCTATGGAACACTGTTATGCAAATTGAGCAGATGAGAATAGATACTAAACTGGTGATATGGATAGGAGAATGGCTCAGGGAGAGATACCCAAAGGTAGTGTATGGAGGAGCCAAGTCCAGGATGATGAGGTATGTGACCATTGTGTGCCTCAGGGCTCTGTGCTTGGGCCATTGTTGTTTAATTTGTAGATAAATGATATAGGAATTGGCTTAAAGGAAGATATTCAGTTGTTTGCTGATGATGCAAAGTTGGGTAGCGCAATAAAAAATCAAGCTGATGTTGAGAGTTTGCAGGATGTCAGTTCAATGTGGAAAAGTGGAAAGTTATGCATTTTTGGATTAAAAGATTACAAGCTATGGACCACATTGATGGAATGGTACTCCAAGAGATTGATGAGACTAGGGACTTAGGGGTGTTGGTTGATAGAGAGATGAAGTTCAGGGGACACATTTTGGGATTAAAAGATTACCAGCTGTGTACCACATTGATGGAACGGTACTCCAAGAGATTGATGAGACTAGTGACTTAGGAGTGTTGGTTGAGCTGGGGACACATTGCTAAGGTGTCCAAGCCAATGTTGAGAGTTTGCAGGATGTTAGTTCAATGTGGAAAAGTGTGAAGTTATGCATTCTGGGATTAAAAGATTACCAGCTGTGTACCACATTGATGGAACTGTACTCCAAGAGATTGATGAGACTAGGGACTTGGGGGGGGGGTGTTGGTTGATAGGGAGATGAAGTTCGGGGGACACATTGCTAAGGTGTCCAAGATTGCACATAAGATTACTTGGTTATTGAGGAACACACTAAAATCCAGAGATAAAGAGATTATTATTCATCTTTATAAAGCATTGATACTTCCACATTTGGATTACTGTGCTCAGGTCTGGTCATCTGGATTCCTTGGAGATGAGGAGGTTGTGGAAAGGGTCCAGAGGACAGTGACTAAGTTGGTGAGTGATGTAAAAAATGCTCCCTACATTGATAGATTGAGAGCTTGTGAATTGCAGAGGTTGGTTGATAGACAGAGAAGAGAGCATATGATAGAAACATTTAAATTACTAAAAGATTTTTATAAGATTGATGCAGGGGAAATGTTTCAGCTGTGTGATAGTGATGGAAGAACAAGAGGCCATCCCTGGAAATTAAGAAAAACTGTGGTTAACAAGGGTGTGAGAACAAGGTTTTTCGCCTGGAGGGTGATGAATGAGTGGAATGCATTGTCTGACTCAGTTGTGGGTTCTTCGTCTGTAAATGAATTGAAGAAGAGATATGATAGATATTGTTTTGATAGTTCGGGTCTCCATGATGAGTCTACTGACTCCATGGAGATACTCATAATAATAATAATAAGATTAAAAATTGTAAATTAGTGTTTTGTAAGACTTGCACATTGCTTTATAGCCCTATGAATCCATACTACATCAATTCTTCTGTTGTCCGAAGGTATATGGAAAAACTAGCAAAAACTAGTCCTCACACACTTAGCAGTGTCAAACTCTTATAATGACAGGTTACTGATATCCATATTTCTAATTTTCAGTATGTGAACATCCAAATAATCCTTTAAGCTTTTTTTCTAGTTTTGCGATTTATGTCTGAATTTCAACTATCCATCTATTATTACTCCTCTATCCATAGCCTCATCAATATTCTGCAGCTGGTACCATCAATATAATATGCAGTATGTGTTCTTTTATCCCAGTGCATAACATTGACATGGTTGGAAGAGAGTGACATCCTGACAGGAATAAAGATGGAAGGGTATGATGTGTTTTGTGAGGATAGAGGGGGTAAAAAGGGAGTGGGAGTGCTATTGATGATAGAGAAAGAGTTATGTCCATACAAAGTAGAGATGCAAGACGGAAATGCCAGTGGTTTTGAGGCAGTATGGTGTGAGATAGAGGTGAATGGAATCAAATACTTGGTGGGATGTTGTTATAGACCAGGTAATGTGAATGGTAGTGATAGTGAAATGTATAGTCAAATTATCCAAGCAAATAATAAAAGGGTGATCATTATGGGTGATTTTAATTATGGCAATATAGACTGGAATGATGAGATAGCAACTGGAAGTAAAGAAAATGAGTTTCTTGAGTTTTTGAGGGATAACTACATCAGACAGTATGTAAGAGAGGGCACACGAAGATTAAGGGTCTTGGATTTGGTCATCTCATCAGAGGATGTAATTATAAATGAAGAGCCAAATCATCCACCAATTGGTGAGAGTGACCTTGAGGTGATTACCTGGGTGGTTGCCAGCATTGCGAGGACCCTGTGAGAAAAGGGTATATGTAGAACTAAAGGGGGGGGGGATTATGAAGAGCTCAAGAGACAGCTTGCGGGTGCAGCATGAAATGAGGATTAGCTGGAAAAGAGATAAATGCAGATTGGGGGATTTTCAAAAACTATCTAGCATATGCAATGTCTAAATGTATTCCAACGGTGAGAAGGTTGAATAAGGTAGGTGTGAGATGGATGAATAAAGAGATCAAGCATGCAGTTCAGAGAAAAAGGGCATTGTGAAGGCAGCATAAGAGAAGTGGAAATAACCAACTTCATGAGGTCTACAAAGACCAGGCAAGGAGGGTGATTTGGTTGGTGAGAGTAGCTAAAGAGAGGTATGAACAGCAGTTAGCTAGTGAAGCCAAAAAGAATCCAAGGGAGTTCTTTTGATATGTAGCCAGCAAAAGAAAGAATGATTATGGAAGGATGACATTGATTGGAGAAAATAGTATAAAGACAGCTGTGGTGGAGATACTTAATGAGCAGTTCATAAAGATCTTTCAATCTTGTGAATGTGACTTCATGGAGAGATTGAGAGCAGTTGATGATGATGGGGAGGAGAGACTGACTGTAAGTGAGCAAGAGGTGTTTGGGGAGTTGAGTAAACTAGATGTAAATAAGGATGTGGGACTTGGTAATATATCGCCGCGTATTCTGAAAGAAAGTGCCAGAGAGTTGACACCTGCCTTGACATATTTTTTTAATACGAGTCTTGCACTTGGTCAAGTTCCTAAGGAGTGGAAGAAGAGCAAGATAGTGCCACTTCGTAAAGGAGGTGATCGAACTCAAGCATTAAACTATAGGTCTATCTATGTGTCAGGTGTTGTGGTTAAGTTGTTGGAGAAGCTTGTGAACTAGGATCCAGAGTTGGGTGGACAACAATGGTATAATCTTTTATGGACAGCATGGATTTGCTAAAGGGAGGTCATGTTTAGTAATCTACTTGCTTATTACAATAGAGTGACTGTTTCCTTGAACAGAGGAGAAGGATACACTGTAATATTCTTGGATTTTGCAAAAACTTTTGATAGAATCCCTCGTGATAAGTTGACATTGAAAGAGCAGGTGCGGTTGGATATTAGATTGGTGCATTGGATTGGAGACTGTCTATCTGATAGGTATCAACAAGTTGTGTATGGTGGTGCGATATCCAGGAAATGGAAAGTCACTAGTGGTGAGCCTCAGGGGTTTGTTTTAGGTCCATTACTATTTAACTTGTATATTAATGATATTGGCGAAGAATAAAATCTGAAATCTGAAATAAAGAATAGTGAAGATGTTGTGGCTTTGCAGGAAGACTTGAATAAATTGAGTGATTGGGCACAGAAATGGGGATGTGAGTTCAATGTTGCAAAATGTAAGGTTTTAAAATTTGGAAAACAAAGATGGGATGCAGAATTTATGCTTGATGAGAATATATTGTTGGAGGTAGAGGAAATAAGAGATCTTGGTGGTGATAGTATATAAGGATCTAAAATTTATGGGACTCATCGCCAAAATTGTGAAGACAACATAAAGGCTTCTGGGAATGATGCTGAAAGATACTGACGTGTAGAAGCAGGGAGATTCTTGTTCCATTGTATAAGGCTTTGATTAGGCCACACATGGACTATTGTACCCAGATTTGGTCACCGCGTTTTCAGAAGGATGAAGAGATGCTGGAAAGTGTCCAAAGGTGACTGACTAAGGTAGTCTCTGACCTCTGGAATGTTGAATATGAGGAAAGATTGAGAAGATGTAATTTGCAGAGTCTGGTGGAGAGGAGGAAGAGGGGGTAGATATGATAGAGAACTACAAGTTGGTAAGGGATTATTACAAGATCAGTGATGGAGAAGTTCTACAGAGAATAGTGGGAGATCAGGAGAGACCAGAGGTCATCCCTGAAAACTGTATAAAGAGGGTGTGAGTAAGGGAGTGAGAGGCATGTTTTTTTCATGCAGAGTTGTGAATGATTGGAATGCCTTGCCTGAGAGTGTGGTGTCTGTGATGAGTTTGAGTGTGTTTAAGGCTTGGTATGATGAGATGTGTGTGATAAAAGGACCTCCTACTTTTATCACACGCATCTTTACAACCTCAACCAAGAATCTCAGAGGGATCTGAGATTCTTGCTTGAGGTTGTACAAAAGAAAACACAGAGAGGAAAGATAGCGTGTGTGTGTATGGCCCAAGTATGATAGTGACATGCAGAGCAGAAGAGCAGTAATACAGAATAGGATAATAGACAAAATGTGTCAGAATACAGGATTGGAATATGTAGATACTTGGAGGCCATTTAAGGACAGAAGGGAACTGTATGCCAGAGACTGCTTGCATTTGAATGAGGAAGAACGAAGGCATCTGGAGTGATTGCTGTTTTCTGAACAAGTTGGTGTGCCAATGCAGGGAAACTAGAATTCCTAGGGTGAATGGTAGCAGGGGTGGCCTCTTGTGGGAATGGGTGCTTGGGGGGGGGGGGTGACATCAGGTAACACTGAGTCACGTGGGGTATGGTGTGGATAATGATAGGTATAGAAGCAGTGACATTTTTATGCTTTATACTAATGCCAGGAGGATTCGGAATAAAGGAGATGAATTGATGGCATTCATAGCATCAGCTTGGCCAAAGATTATTAGGATCTCTGGGATGTGGTTGATGGAAGTGATATAATAACACGAATACAAGTAGCAGGGTGCAGCATTTTTTGGCAGGATGGGAAGGGAAAAATGCGTTGTTAGAGTACTGCTTATGATAAGTGATGACTTATGCCCTTTAAAGAGTGGAGGCTTTGGAAGGCAGTAACACTAATGGTTTTGAAAGCATATAGTGTGAGGTAGATGTTGGCAAGAGAGGATATTTAGTGGAGTGTTGCTACAAGCCAAGGAGCACAGAGGATAGGGAGCAGGAGAAGTTTTGACATTTGAGCTTGGCAAGTGCCAGAAGAATGATTGTTATGGGACATTTTTACTACAGCAGTATAAGTTGGAAAGAGGTGAATGCTTGTAATAATAAGGGAATGGAATTTCTGGAATTCTTGAGGGACTATTGCATGTTTTAGGCAACATGTAACAGAGGGAAACAAGAGGATCAAGAGTTTTGGATTTGGTCATAGCATCAGAAGAGGTGATAATCATCTCTCCAACCAGCTGGAGAAAGTGACCATGTGGTTTTGACATGGAAGATGAATAGACATGCAGGAGTATCAAAGAAAAGAGAACATATGCGGAATTATAATGCAGGTGATTATAATAGTCTTAGATATCAACTTGGGGCAGTTCCATGGAGGGCAGAATTGGAAGGCCAGGATATCATTAGTGTTTGGGAAATTGTAAAGAATATTTGTTAGCAGCAATAGTAAGCTGTATTCCACGAGTGAATAAGCGGACACAATTTGGTGTAAAGTGGATGACAAACAATATCAAACAGGAACTGGAGTTGAAAAAGAGATTATGGAAGTGATATAAGTTGATGGGTGGAGCACAGATGCACAAAGAATATAGGATGCAGGCCAGGAGTGTGATTGGTATGGTTAGGAAGGCAAAACTCGAACATGAGAAGAGATTGGTACTAAGATCCAAATAAAATCCTAGGGAATTTTTTAGCTATGTGAGGAGGAGAAATGACTGTGCTTCCACAGTCATTTTTTTGCAGGATAAAAATGGGAATAGAGTGACTGATGCAGAGGACATAGTGGAGTTGTACAGTGAGCACTTTATTGGAGTATTTTATCCTGGTGAAGAAGGTTTTAATACTAGAGGGATAGAACAGGTTCAAGGTTTAGAGGTTCAAGAGGAGAGTGTGTTCCAAATACTGAGTACTCTGGATGTCAGTAAAGTTGCAGAACTGGATGGTATTTCACGACTCGTTTTGAGAGAATTTGCTAAAGAACTGAGCTCCATTGATCTGGCTTTTCAATAAAAGTCTGGCTGTGGGAAAGTACTAAATGAATGGAAGAAAGGTAAGATAGTGCTGTTATACATGGACAGTAGCATAGTGGAAGTGTCTAATTCTGTGCCAGTTTGTGTTTCATCAGTAGTTGTTAAAGTCTTGGAGAAATTAGTGAAGGAATATATACAGCATTGAACAGATGAGAGTGATGTTATCTGTGAGAATCAACATTACTTTGTTAAGGGGCACTCATGCTTTAGTAATGTAATTGCCTTTTATAATAAAGTGACAAGAGCAGTTGATGAGGAAAGGCATATACTGCCATTTTTTTGGATTTTGCAAAAGCATTTGATGGGGTGCTACATGATAAGCTGATATTTAAGTTGCTGCACATGGGTTTAAATGTCGGGTTAGTCAACTAGATTCAGGATTGGCTGTCTGATAGGTATCAGAGAGTTGTGTATGGTGGTGCAGTTTCAAGGAAGCAGAGGCTTACAAGTGAGGTCCTGCAGGGCTCAGTATTGGGACCTATATTGTTTAACCTTTATATCAATGACATTGTCAGTGGATTGCAAGGGATATTCAGATGTTTGCGAATGATGTGAAGCTGGGAATTGTTATCAGTAATAGTGCAGATGTGACAGCCCTGCAAGAGGATTTGAATAAACTTGAAATGGGGGTATTAGTTTAATGCAGCAAAATGTAAAGTCTTGAAGTTTGGGATCCATCAATGGGAGGCTACATACTCGATTGATGGAGCTGTTCTGGAGGAAGTAGAGGGGGGAGACAATAAATGAGGGGGGGTGATGGTTGATAGAAAACTGAAATTCAGGGAGCATATTTCAAAGGTGGTGAAAGTAACCCAGAGGATTTCTGCAATACTGAGAAAGATGCTGACCTGGAGAGATAAAAGGGTTATCTTTCTGTTGTATAAGACCGTGATCAGATCACACTTAGACTGTTGTGCTCAAATTTGGCCCCCAGGATTTGAAGGGGATAAATTAACTGTGGAAAGGGGGCAGAGGCAGATAATAAAGATGGTTTCAGGACTGTATAATGTTGGTTATGAGGATCGGCTGAGGGAATGTGTACTACAGAGTTTTGGTGAATTGAAGAAGGAGAGGTGATATGGGCAAGACTTTTAAACTGTTGCGCGGCAGTTTCAGGGTGGACATTGGGGAGTTCTTTTGCTTGGTGGAACAACAGGAAGGAGCGATGACAAGGGGCATCCCTGGAACTTACGAAAGGAAGCAGTGAGCACGAGGGTGAGAAGTTGTTTTTTCTTTGCGTGGAGGGTGGTTTAACCATGAAATGCATTTCCTGTGAGTGTGGTGAGAATAGTCAATGAGTTCAAGGAGTGGTATAATAGACTTTGTGTTTCCTAAGAAGAACTTTCCGCAATGAGTCTCTTTACTCCATGGAGGCCTGAATAATAATAATAATAATAATATCTGAAATTCTTAAATATTGAGTTATAAAAGTTTTACAGTGGCTGTGCTGGACTGCATGATTCTAAAGACAAGTTGGAGGGTCAAAATCCAGTTGATTGGAGTAGAGCCTTCACAGAATATGAGAAGTACAGAAAAATTTTGCTACTGAATGTCCCTGGTAAGATTTAAGTAAGGATACTTAAGAAAAGTGAAAGAAAAATTGTGAAAGGGAAGCTTAGAAAAGGGCAATCTAGGCATTGGGCAAATAGAGATTGTCATAATAAAAGAAAATCATGAGAATATAACAAGGATCTGTATCTCTGTTTTGAAGTCTTGTAAAGCCATGTAAAAAGAGAAAAGTAGTTCAAAATGCTACAATTTGTAACATAAATCACTACAATAAACACACATATTAACCACAGTGAAAATTATTTAATTGTAAATGTTATTCCTATTATTGTTTAAACTACTGTACTGATGATGTCCTAAGATACTTGGGATGAAATATTTACAATTAAATAATTTTCACTGTGGTTAATACGTATGTTTCTTGTAGTGATGAACTCACCACAGGTTTTGTTATATAAGAAAATTGTAGCATAAATGGGACATTCTTATTATTATTATTAACACCAGACCTCCTTGCAGTGAAAAGGCTCATCATGGGAGGCAAAAACTGTTACACACCATGCACATCAATCTGTGCCTTAAACTCATTCAATACACCTGCATTCACCACAGTGTCAGGCAATGCATTCCACTTACCAACCACTCATAATGCAAATAATCTACTCCTTATTCCCTTGCTCATAGTATCCTTATACAGCTACCAGGGAAGTCCCCCTTGTACTACTTCCTTCTCTCGTTCTCTGAAAAATTTCTTCCATATTAACCTGGTAACAATCATTTACCACCTTAAATATCTTCATCATACCCCTTCTCTTACTCCTATTCACAAGGCTTTGCAAAATGCATTTCCTCAGTCTGCCCTCATATTCCACATATGACCTTAGTCTTCTCTGGATCTATTCCAATATATTCAATTCATCAACATGAAAATCAAGAGAAAATCTTTGCACGAAAGTCCATCTGGTTCCATTATGGACCTAGAACCTCTTTATTTCTACAAGTTAAGGTCCTCTGCATTATTGCTATAATCTGAGGTGATGCCTTCACAACTTGTTTAATATGACCTCTGAACTTCAGATCCTTGTCTACTATCACTCCAAGGTCCACTTTTACTTATCTCCTCAACTTCCTCCAAAATTTCCCTACCAAGTGTACATTTTGCATTTTGTTGTTGCCTACCAAATTTCAGAAATTGCCACTTTGCAACATTGAATTGACAATTCCATACTGTTGACCACTCATAACAACCTATTTAAGTTCTCCTAAAGCCACAACATCAGCTTCATTCCTCATCACTCTTCCCAATTTTGTATCATGTGCAAACCAGTTATTCCAGGATCATTAATATACAAAATAAATAACAATGGTCTCCAAAACAGACCCCCCCCCCCCGTGGCACACCACTAGTGATTTTCTTCTTTTGAGATAGCTTCATCCCATAGAAAACTCACTACTTATCACATAGGTATCAGCAAATCACATTGGTATCACTCACTTATCTAACTCACTTGCCTGTTATTCAATCCCATCAGCTTCAGTTTAGTGAACAACTTGTACTGTGGCAATACCAAAAGCCTTTGTAAAATCTAAGTATACTACTATATATGCATCTCCCTTGTCCAGTACATTCTTCACCTTGTTAAAATATATAAGCAAGTTTGTAAAACATTACCTCTCTTTAACAAATCCATGCCAATAAGTGCAAAGAATACTACTGTTATCAAACCCCAATTTGTATCCTATCTCTCTCAGGAACCTCTCCAATACCTTAACTATAACTCCAGATATACAGATCAACCTATAATATGTTGACTTAGTGTTATCACCATCTTTGCAAAGGAACAATTTTTAATAAATAATAATAATTTGCTAATACAAGCCTCTTGTTAAACAAGTAGGCCAAAGCTAATGCTAACTCCTTGGAACATTCCTTTAAGACGTGATGATACATGATCAGTTCTGTTGCCTTATTGATAACTAGCTTAATTATCTCTTAATATACTTCTTCCTCAACCCCATTAAGTCTTCTATTATGTCATTCTCTACACTTGAGTTTCTGATGTTACACTGAGGATGAAACACCATGATGAACTGCTTACTGAATACCTCGACTATGTCTTCTGCAGTAGTTACCAAACTACTTTCATCCATTAACATCATCTTAATATAGTCATTCTTCTTTCTATTTGCCACATATTGAGAAATCTCACCAGGGTTTTACTTGGCCTAATTTGCTAATTTCTGCTCGTACTGCACTTTTGTTGTCCTTACGAACTAAGTCACTCTCCTGGCCTGCTCTTACTCTTCGTGAACTGATTATTACTATTATTATCTTGTGCTACCTCTGAAGTGCCTTCTTCTTCCAGATTTCATGTTTAATTCCCTTGTTTATCCATGTTACACTTTCATTATTCAGCCTTTTTACCTTTGGATTACATTTACACATTGATGCTGTTATGTATTTCTTGATCAGTTAACAAGCAGAATTTATTTCCGTACTGCTCAACTCCTCATTTCATGCTATAGCTCCAAGCTGTCTCCCAAGCTTGCCATAATCACTAGTCTTGTACTTCCACATATATCCTTTCCTAACAGAAATCTTCAAAACCACCATACAGTTGATCACTTCATGATCACTCTCATCAACTGGAGACAAATGTGAAACCTCACTCACAATTACATCCTTTCATGAAATCATCAGATCTAAAACGCTATCCTTGTACCTGCTTGAGATAATTGCCTTCAAGAACTTGAGAAATTCATTTTCCTTATTCCCAAATGAATGCTATCTCTTCATTTTAATATATTCCACCATAATTAAAATCACCCATGATCACTCTTCCTTTGTTCACTAATTCAAGTTGCTGATACATTTCTTCATCACCACTCTCCACATTCTCTGGTCTATAGCTGCATTCAACTAAATATCTCTTCTTATCAACCTCCACATCACACCCATATGGCCTCAAATCCATTGTCACTATTTCCCTCTCTTATGTCTACCATATGTTTATACAATTCCCCCTGCAATTATCAGCAGCACTCGCCCTCTCTTCTTGTCTGTTCTATCCTCACAAAAACACTCTACCCTTCCATTTCATTTCCTGTTAGGATATTATTATTACTACTATTATTATTATTATTATCACATAACACCTCCAGGGAGTCCAAAGACTCATCAAGGGAGGGCACCTACTCTACCAACTGCAACTACTTTCATCATATACACCAATGCCATCTACCCCTGACCACCACCACTAGTATTTTCAAAGACTATCACAAACATCGATCCCCACGGTGGGATTCGAACCCGCAGCCTTTTGGCTGGAGAGCGGATATGCTAACCACTAGGGCAGGATATCATCTTCATTCACTATGTTTCACTTATTTCAACACCTTTGGGGTGAATAAACTCAATCAGCACAACCATTTCATCTCCCTTATTTCTGATTCTCATGTCATTTAAATGAACACAGCCATTCACTTTTAGATCTATAACCAGTCCTACCCAAGCCACTTGTTCATTGTGATTTCCTCACCACATCTTACTCAATCACCTTTATCATCGCTCTCCACATACATCCATTCAGTCTTAACTACCCCACTCACAACCTGATGTACTCCATTTCTATGCTGATCATCCCCATGTACACATTCACTACTACTTCTGACTTCAAACTTTCCTATACTGCGTGAAAATTAATCTCTAGTGTCTTTCTGTCTACGTGGCTTCCCCCTGTTTCCCCTGCATTTCCGTTCTCTCTTCACTTCTCAGACTACTACTGTTCTCATTGGCAAGTCCTTCTGTCTCTTCTGTAACACCATCCTGATGTTTCAGCTCACCTCTTACTTCTGATCTCTTGCTTATATCATATACTCCACTTTTATCAAGCAACAGTTTCTCCAGTTCACCCACTTTAAAACCATTGAAATGCAATCTGTCACGTCTATATAATTCCATATAATTCCAGGAAATATTTAAACAGTTGAGTTTGGCAAGTGCAAGAAGAATTATTGTTATGGGAGATTTTAACTGCAGTAGTATAAATTGGGAAGAGGAAGATGCAAGTAGCAATAAGGGAATGGAATTCCTAGAATTTTTGAGGGACAAATGTCTTAGACAACATGTAATAGAGGGAACAAGAGGTTCAAGAGTTTTGGATTTGGTTATAGCATCAGAAGAGTTGATAATAACTGAGATGACATCTCTCCCACCAGTTGGAGAAAGTGACCATATGGTTTTGACTTGGAAAATGAATAGGCATGCAGGAGTATCAAAGAGACAGGAACGTATGTGGAATTATAAGGCAGGTGATTATAATAGTCTAAGACATCAACTTGCGGACGTTTCATGGAGGGAGGAATTGGAATGCTGGGATATCATTAGTGCGTGGGAAATTATGAAAGAATATTTGTTAGCAGCAATGGTAAGCTGTATTCCACGAGTGAAGAAGAGGACACAATTTGGAGTAAAGTGGATGACAAACAATATTAAAACAGGAATTGCACCCGAAAAAGAGGCTATGGAAGAGATATAAGGAGACAGGTGAGGAGAAGATGCATGAAGAGTATAAGACACAGGCCAGAAGAGTGATTAGTATTGTAAGGAAGATGAAACTGGAATATGAGAGGAGATTGGCCCTAAGATCCAAAGAAAATCCTAGGGAATTTTTTTTTAGCTATGTGGCCAGTAGGTGGAGAAATGACTGTGGAAGAATGACATTGTGGGATAAAGGTGGGAATAGAGTGACTGATGCAGAGGACATAGTGGAATTGTTCAATGAACACTTTATTTGAGTATTTCATCCTGGAGGTGTCAGTTTTAATGCTAGAGCGATAGGGCAGGTTCGAGGTTTAGAGCTACACGAGGAGAGCGTGTTTCAAATACTGAGTACTCTGGATGTCAGTAAAGCTGTGGGACTGGATGGTATTTTTCACAAGGAGTTTTGAGAGAATGTGCAGGAAAGGTGCCCATGGTATGGAAGGAAGGTAAGATAGCGCATTGCATAAGGGCGGTAGCAGACTGGATTGTCTGTACCGCCCTTATTGTCTAATTATAGGCCAGTTTGTGTGTCATCAGTAATTAGTAAGATCTTGGAGAAAGTAGTGAAGCACCATATACAGCATTGGGCAGATGAGGGTAATGTTATCTGTGAGAGTCAACATGGATTTGTGAAGGGGGCGCTCTTGTTTTAGCAATATGCTAGCCTTTTATTATAAAGCTACAAGAGCATTAGATGAGGGAAAGGCATATACTGCCATTTTCTTAGGCTTAGCGAAGGCATTTGATAGGGTGCAACATGATAAGCTGATATTTAAGTTGCAGCACATGGGTCTGGATGTCAGATTGGTCAACTAGATTCAGGATTGGCTGTCCGATAGATATCAGAGAGTTGTGTATGGTGGGGCAGTTTCATGGAAGCAGAGGCTTACAAGTGGGGTCCCACAGGGCTTAACCTTTATATCAATGACATTGTCAGTGGATTGCAAGGGATATTCAGTTGTTTGCGGATGATGTGAAGCTGAGAAGGATTATTAGTAATAGTGCAGATGGACGGCCCTGCAAGAGGATTTGAATAAGCTAGAAAGATGGGTAAATGAATGGGGTATCGGTTTAATGCAGCAAAATATAAGGTCTTGAGGTTTGGGAAACATCGATGGGACACTGCATATCATATGGGAGGAATTATACTGGAGGAAGTTTGGCAAGACAAGAGATCTGGGGTTGATGATTGATAGAAACCTGAAATTTAGGGGAGATATTGCAACGGTGTTGAAGGTAACACAGAGGATTGCTGCAATAATGAGATGGAAGTTGACCTACAGAGATAAAACAGTTAACATTGCATTGTATAAGACCCTGATCTGACCACACTTGGACTATTGTTCTCAGATTTGGTCCCCAGGATTTGAAGGGGAATAAATTAATTTTGGAAAGGATACAAAGGTGGATAACAAAGATGGTTTCAGGACTGTACAATGATAGGTATGAGGATCGGCTGAAGGAATGTGGACTGCAGAGTTTGGTGGATAGAAGAAGTAGAAGTGATATGATTGAGACTTTTGAACTGTTGAGACGTGGTTACAGGGTTGACACTGGGGAGAAGGAGTGATGATAAGAGGCCAACCTCTGGAAGTTACAAAAGGAAACTGTGAGCAAGAGGGTGAGGAGTGGTTTCTTTGCATGGAGGGTGGTTTAACTGTGGAATGCATTGTCTGATGGAGTGGTGAGAGCGAGAACAATCAATGAGTTTAAGGAGTGGTATGATAGACTTTGTATTTCTTAGGAAGGACCTCCTATGATGAGTCTTTTGACTCCATGAGGCCTGAATAATAATAATAATTTTTCCCCAAATGCATACCATACATGCAGAAACTGCACTCACTTCATCTTGCATAGCTCTTTCATTATACCATTCATGATTATGGCTCTCTGTATGAACTCATCATTGTCATACCATGGCAACGCACTGACAACCTTTCTCGTTATACTGTTTTCTTTCACTCTCCTCCATAATCTCCTGATATCCACCCTTACATTCTCCTTATGTCCACTTAAATCATTTGTTCTCAGAACCATCGCTAATTCTCTTTCTCATTTCCTTCTCATATTCAAAGCATGAATTATCTTGCTCATTCTCTCTTTGTTAGATATCAAATCTTATGAACACTCTTTAACCAATCCTCTAACAATGGAATCTCCATACACTTCTGTTTTTGAGTCATTTGTGACCTCATTTTCTATTTTTCCTTTCATTATATTATTTTGCACACTTTTATTTGTTATATTGTGCAGTACATAACCCATATTTGTGCTTTAAATTATCACTTAGATTTGTAGCAGTTAGTTCCTGTTTTGTCCTGTGAAGAACAAAATTGGAGTTTAATGTTAGTATGCTATTTCAATCTTTATTGTAACTTCATCACCTACATTACTTTCAGCTACTTCTTTCATGCTCTCATTTCTTGTGCACTATCATTCGCTACTTTTGTATTTAACAGAACACTTTTGCTATCTTTCTTTATATCGTAATATTCATCACTTCATTTTCCCACTTTCCATATGACTTGCATTTCTTTTCCTGGAACACGAAACATTTATAATAAGCTCTCTCTCCATTTTTGTTTTTATACCACTGGCTGTTCACTCTTGGCAATGAATAATAGAACACACTCTTTCTAAACGTTATCCATTATTAAATTTCTCTCTCTCTCTCACACACACAACATTACAGTCTAAAATAAGTAAGATATATCAAAAATAATTGCTAAAATTACTAATATTCATTCTAATAAAATACTTTTCTGAGAATGTATGCAACACAGCTTCTGCTCAGCACTACCAGATATGAAAATAGACAGAATAAGCAATAGGGGAAGCAAGTTGAATAAATTTATATGTAATGAAAAAAAATATATAACATAACAATTAACTAATAGTATACAAGATAGTGTTTAAACTGATTTTAACTTATGGATCTTAATTGTAGGTTTGAAGAAAAACAGTTCATCAAAGACTAGGGATTCACAGATATGAGAATTTTGAAAACAATTTAGAATTAAACAGATGGCATCAGATGCAGAATTATATTGAAAATGAAGATACTAGGAAGGAACTTGATATTGTTATCCTTCAGTAGTGTGTAAACTGAACTAATCTCAGGTGGTATGGTCACTTGCTATTAGTTCAACTGTCTGAAGCTGTCCTGTCCTGTACACTACTGAAGACTAACAATATCATGTTTTTTTTCCTAGTATCCTCATTTTCAATATATTGATTCTGCCATTGATGCCATCTGTTTGATCCTCAAATTTTTTTGAATTAGAAAGGAAGGTTATCAAAACAGATGTTTGATGTCAAGATGGCAGGAAGAAGACTAAAGAGGAATAACAAGATCTAGGTGGATATATGGAATGAGAAGTGCCTTAGAACATTGAAATATAAAATCTGATAATACTACAATCTTGACAGATAACAGATTACTTTTGGAAGAAAATTGCTTATAGGAAGTTAATACTTATGTAACTTTAATGTGGTAGTATCATGATACCCTGTATATATCCGAGGGTGCCATACCAGGCATTTGATGATGAAGTGGACTATAATGTAGCCGAAACTAGTAGTAGTAGATGTTTCAACTCAATAAAATAATTATTCAACATACATTCTCTATGTGGAATGTATAGTTGTTTAAACATTCAACAAATAATAGTAATTATCTAATTGTATTGTTTGTCTGTATTAATAAAATGAGAGTATTTTTTATGAACAGCTAATAATGATTTTCTTGTTTTTAGCAAGCTTTGAAAGCTGAAGTATGTGATAAGTATGGACTTCCACCTCCACCCAAACATAACATAAAGAAAATTGTCTGTCCTTTTCCAGATGGAGAAACAGTTTATGATTTCAAATTTGTGAAGCGAGTATGTCTGTTCAATGATTTTCACTTACTTTCTTAATTGCTTCTAAATTTTCATAGTTAGCCTCTATATTTAATCACCGAAATGTTTTAAAAGTTATTTTGTTATTGATATATAAAAAAGAATTAGCTGAAGGTAAGTGAGTTTTCTGATGGCAAAAATATTTAAAAGCACAGTAAATTACATTATTACTGTTCCCAAATGTTACTGTTTTTCTTCTGACTTACTTCTCTGTATACAGAACTAATTATTAAAAAAAAATAAGTCAGTGGCTAAATCAGTTTGAAAGCACCAGTTCTCTTCTGATCACTGAAGTCTAGCAAACCTGAGCCCTGTTAGTACTTGGGAGGGTAACCACTTGAGAACCATTAGTGCTGTTGGCATGATAATTTAAGTCTTCTAGAGGGTGATGATTGGAGCAGAAGCATTGACATGGTGTTAGAAAAAAAGGTAATTTTCGATATAAGTTATTACAGTATTTGTTCTAAATTTACAAGGCGCTTTGTTAAATTGTAATTGGCTGTGGATGCATTATGTGTTAAGGGTTTTGTTGTTTAGAGTATATTTTTAGTACATCTTGTCAGTATCTTTGTACTCTGTTATGATATGTGGAAATGCAAGGGGAGAGAGAGAGAGGGGGGGATGCAGGTGATCAGTATATGAATGGTGCAGTAAATAGGATGCTTGAGGAGTGATTGCCTGAAGGAATAATAGAGAGTGTGATTATGGAAATTAAGCAGGGTGAAAGAGTAGATGAAATGATTGAGATGGTGGTGATGTATGCCCTGAGAGTGTATGTGAATCAGGCAGTGAGAGATTTGGCAGAGGATTATGAAAGGCAACATAGTAAATATGTTACCCAGATATGACAATGCAGACTTCAGGAAAAAGACTTTCAAAAAAAGGAATGGAATGATATCAAGAATGTATCAAAAGAGTGGCTTGGATTATGTGGATGTTTAGAGTGCATCACAAATGTATTCAAACAGCTGTATGCAAGAGATGGAGTGCATTTGAATGAGGAAGGACATAGGTATCCAGAGAGAGTGTTATTATTGTTATTATTATTATGTAACACCTCCAGGGAGTCTAAAGACTCATCAAGGGAGGGCACCTGCTCTAGAACACTCTGTCTCCACCACTCAATCCACCAACTACAACAAACCGCAACTACCATCATTATCCACACTAATGCCATCTACTGTCCATCATCACCACTAGTATTTTCACAGACAATCACAAATATCCATGCATACGGCAGGATTCAAACCTGCAGCCAATATGGCTGGAGAGCGGATATGCGGATATGCCGACTACTCGGCCAACCAGGCCAACATTCTTGGAGCAAGTGAGAATAGGTATAGAAATAATGACAATTCATTGATGTTTCTTTATACACATGCCAGAATTATGAGGAGTAAAGGAGATGAATTACTGGCCTCAGTCTAAAGATTATCAGGATGTGTGAAACATGGTTGAATGAAGATGATATAGTGACAGGAATAGAAATAGAAGAGTATAGTATATTTCAACAAGATTGGAAGGGCAACACACCATGGTGGGGTATTGCTTATGATAAGTGATGAGTTGTGACCTCTCAGAGCAGAGGATTTGGAAAGAAATGCCCACTGATGGTTTTGAGAGTATATGGTGTGGAATTGAGGAGTAGGAAAGTTTAGGCAGTTGAGTTTGGCAAGAGCAAAACAAGTGATTATTATTGGAGATTTTAACCACATCAGTGTAAATTTGGAAGAAGAAACAGCATGTAGTAGTAAGGGAATGGGATTTCTGTAATTCTTGAGGGACAAATGCCTCAGGCAACATGCACTAGACAAAACAATAGGCACAAGATTTTTGGCTTTGGTCCCAACATCAGAGGACCTGATAACTGAAACACCACCTTTGTCCCCAGATAGAGAGAGTGACCATGTGTTCTGTTCTTGACTTGGGGAATGAGTATGTGAAAGTGTCGAGAAGAAAGGAATTTATGTGGATATATAAGGAAAGAGATTATAATAATCTTAGAAATCAACTTGAGGCAGTTCCCTGGAAATTGAAATTGAAAGGGTGACTTATGGGACTAGTGAACTAGTCCCATAAGTCATAGGACCTTCTAGTGAAGAAATATTTATTAGCAGCACTGGAGAGTTATAAAACTGGAATGAAAAAGAGAACAAGATTTGATGTAAGGTGGATGACTAATGATATCAAATGGGAACTACAGATGAAAAGCAGTTCATGAAAAAATTTTTAGAAGAGCACTTTCATGAGGAATATAAGGCTCAGTCTTATATTCCTCATGTAAGGAAGGCAAAACTTGATTGTGAGAAGAGATTAGCTTGAAAATATGATGAAAATCTGAAAGAATTCATTCGTTATATGGCCAGTAGGAGGTTATATTCTTTATATGAATCATGCTATGTCTTCTACTGAGCAGATGGTCGTGTGTGACAGATGCCCTGTAAACATCTCTTACTCCAACTATGAAAGTGCATAACCCCAACTATGAAATTGGAGGTTGTGGTGTGATGGTATGGTTCTATTTTTATCTCGTTTAGCCTCAGACTTTTGTTAGTGGTGCTACGAACATTGAACTCTGAGAGCTATCTGAACATTCTGGACAGTGTAATGCTTTCTACTTTCTGTCATTTCTACAGAACTCATCATTGTCTTTTTCAGCAAGACAATGCACCCCATCCTAAGCCAGCTGCTGTATCTGTGTGGTTCGTGGACATGAATGTCACCACACTTGACTGGCCTCCACAGAGCCCTGAACTCAACACTACTGAATATTTATGGGATGAACTGGAGGTTGGGTGAGGTCAAGGGATGTCTGCTCCATAACAGTATAGACCTCATTACATGCCTACAGGAAGAATGGTCCAAAATTTTCATTGATCACTGTCATATGCATGTGAAAGGTATGCTACATAGGATTTCTGCACTCACTGCAGAGAAAGGAGGTCCTAAATATTATTAAGGTGGGTATCATGGTTGTTTGTTCCTCACACTATGTTGTCCATTGACTTCTTTCCAAGCAGTGTAGATTACAAGCTGTGTACCATATTGATGGAACTGTACTTCAGGAAGTAGATGAAGCTAACTGGGATGGTGGTAGACAGAGTTGAAGTTTAGAGGACATATTGCTAAGGTTGCTAATAAGATTACTTGACTATTGAATAACACGCTGACATGTAGGGATAAGGAAGTTGTTGTTTTTCTTTATAAGGCTTTGATACATCCTCATTAGGATTACTGTGCTCAGGTCTGGTCTGTGGAACATTCTCCATGAGGATAGATTGAGGGTGTGTGGGCTGCAGAAGTTGGTTCATAGACAAAAAAGAAGAAACGTGATAGAAACATTTAAGTTACTTAATGAATTTTATAGGATTGATGCATTGGAAATGATTCAGCACTTGGCTAGAGGGAGGGAGGAGAACAAGAGGTCATTCCTTGAAGTCGAGTAAAAGTGTTGTTAGTAGGGATACAAGGACTTGATTTTTCACTTGAAGTGTTGTGAATGAGTGGAATGAGTTGACAAATTCAGTTGTTAATGCTTTTTCTGTTAATGTGTTCAAGGAGACATATGATAGATTAATTTTATCTGATAGATTAATTTAATTTTAATTTAATTTTCTGTTTTCTTATCAAGCATGTTAAAGACACAGAAGCTGGATACTGGCAACATTGGCGAAATGAAGTTATGGAAAGTCCAGCAATCCCAAAGGAAATCCAAGTCAATCAAATAATTGTACCTACTGTGGACACAATTCGCTATACATATCTAATGAAGATTCTTGTTATGCATCAGAAACCAATTCTGTTTGTTGGACCCACAGGCACTGGAAAATCAATATATGTGACTGTATGTTTTCGGATTTGCTTCCTTTATTTATTATTCAAAATTTTACTGGATTAAGCACTCTCAAAAAAGTTTACAATTGAATATCTATCTATCTATCTATCTATCTATCTATCTATCTATATATATATATATATGTGTTAATGAATTTTTAACTTGGGGATATTGTATATTAGGATAACCAAGTAATTTTATAAGCTTGGTTATTTTTACTCCTAATCCCAAGTAAGCAAACAGTTAAATTTGCACTTGAAGCGTAGTTCAAGTCTAAAGATGGTACAACACCAGGGCAGCTCATTGTAAAGGTGGGTAAAGATCTGATCACTATTCTTAGTATTTCCCATAATGTAAAGCACATCTCACTAAAAGATGTATACTGCAATACATTATGGGTGGGGTCACTACCCAGACCGGTTTCAAACTCTTTTGAGGTCTCCTCGGTGAGTAGCTAGACCCTAAATACCAAGTTTTTAGTAATACAGAGCTTTATCAACTTTACCTATACAAGTTTGAGTTTGAGTTTGAGGGACGAAGTGAGCTGTATGGGAGTGATGGACTGCATTTGAGTGGTTATGGTGTGAGTCGCTTGGAGAGACTGCTGCTGCTGGAAGGTAGAGAAGTGAATAGAGAGAATGAATCAGATTGAGAGGGGAGTGATGTGGAAGAGCAGGAGAGTAAGACAGGAGAGATTGAAGGAGTGGAAATGAATGTGGAAGTGATGAGTATAGAAAATGAGAGAATGGGTGTGCAAGAGGAGCAGGGAAACAGCAAGGCTCAGGGTGGACAGGGATACACAGCATGAGAAAGGTGGATGCTCCAAGAGGAGGTGAGAGAATGTGTAGGCAGGAAAGTAATGGGATGATCAGGGATCAAAAGGAAACAGATGGAATTGCAAAGGGTTCTAAAATGAAGAAGCAGAAAGGGAAATGGCCCCAGTCCAGCATGGAGAGATCACATCGAGTGAGTGGTATCAGTGGAACTAGCTGTAGATCCAGAAATGAGTTGTTGTGTTTGTATACCAATGCTAGAAGTATTAGAAACAAGGCGGATGAAATGGTTGCACTAATTGCGTCTGTGCACCCAGAGATTGTCAGAATAAGTGAGACATGGTTAGATGAGGATGACATCCTGACAGGAATAGAGATGGAAAGGTATGATGTGTTTCGTGAGGATAGAAGGAGTAAAAAGGGAGGGGGAGTGCTATTGATGATAGAGAAAGAGTTATGTCCATACAAGGTAGAGATGCAAGAGGGAAATGGGGCCAGTGGTTTTGAGGCAGTATGGTGTGAAATAGAGGTGAATAGAATCAAATACTTGGTGGGATGTTGTTATAGACCTGGTAATGTGGATGGTGGTGATAGTGAAATGTATAGTCAAATAAGCCAAGCAAATAAGAAAAGGGTGATCATTATGGGTGATTTTAATTATGGCAATATAGACTGGAATGAAGAGATAGCAACTGGAAGTAAAGAAAATGAGTTTCTTGAGTTTTTGAGGGATAACTACCTCAGACAGTATGTAACAGAGGGCACAAGAGGATTAAGGGTCTTGGATTTGGTCATCTCATCGGAGGATGTAATTATCAATGAGGTATCAAATCATCCACCAATTGGTGAAAGTGACCATGAGGTGATTACTTGGGTGGTTGCCAGCAGTGCAAGGACCCCTGTGAAAAAAGGGTATATGTGGAACTACAAGGGGGTGGGGATTATGAAGAGCTCAGGAGACAGCTTGCAAGTGTAGTGTGGAATGAGGAGTCAGCTGGAAAAGAGATCAATGCAGCTTGGGGGATTTTCAAAAAATATTTAGTGGATGCAATGTCTAAATGTACACCACGGGTGAGAAGGTTAAATAAGTTAGGTGTGAGATGGATGAATAAAGAGATTAAGCATGCAATACAGAGAAAAAGGGCATTGTGGAGGCAGCATAAGAGAAGTGGAAGTAACCAATTTCATGAGTTCTACAAACACCAGGCAAGGAGAGTGACTTGGTTGGCGAGAGTAGCTAAAGAGAGGTATGAACAGCAGTTAGCTAATGAAGCTAAAAAGAATCCTAGGGAGTTCTTTCGATATGTAGCCAGCAAAAGAAAGAATGATTATGGAAGGATGACATTGATTGGAAGAAATGGTATAAAGACAGCTGTTGCAGAATGTGTGGTGGAGATACTTAATGAGCAGTTCATAAAGATCTTTCAATCTTGTGAATGTGACTTCATGGAGAGATTAAGAGTAGTTGATGATGGGGAGGAGAGACTGACTGTAAGTGAGCAAGAGGTGTTTGGGGAGTTGAGAAAAACTAGATGTAAATAAGGCTGTGGGACTTGATAATATATCACCGTGTATTCTGAAGGAATGTGCCAGAAAGTTGACATCTGCCTTGACATATTTTTTTAATATGAGTCTTGCACTTGGTCAAGTCCTAAAGAGTGGAAGGAGGGCAAGATTGTGCCACTTCATAAAGGAGGTGATCGAACTCAAGCATCAAACTATAGGCCTATCTGTGTGCCAGGTGTTGTGGTTAAGTTGTTGGAGAAGCTTCTGAGAACTAGGATCCAGAGTTAGGTTGACAACAATGGTATAATCTTTGATGGACAGCATGGATTTGCTAAAGGGAGGTCGTGTTTTAGTAATCTACTTACTTATTACAATAAAGTGACTGCTTCCTTGGACAGAGGAGAAGGATACACAGTAATATCTTGGATTTTGCAAAAGCTTTTGATAGAGTACCTCATGATAAGTTGACAGTCAAACTAGAGCAGATGGGGTTGGATATTAGATTAGTGCATTGGATTGGAGACTGGCTATCTGATAGGTATGAACAAGTTCTGTATGGGGGTTGCGATATCCAGGAAAAGGAAAGTCACTAGTGGAGTGCCTCAGGGGTCTGCTTTAGGGCCATTACTGTTTAATTTGTATATTAATGATATTGGCAAAGATTTGGGTGGAGATATTCAGTTGTTTGCAGATGATGCAAAGTTGGGACGAACCATAAAGAGTAGTGAAGATGTTGTGGCCTTGCAAGAAGACTTGAATAAATTGAGTGATTGGGCAAGCAAATGGGCATGTGAGTTCAATGTTGCAAAATGTAAGGTTTTAAAATTTGGAAAACAAAGATGGGATGCAGAATTTATGCTTGGTGAGAATATATTGTTGGAAGTAGAGGAAATAAGAGATCTGGGAGTGATAGTGGATAAGGATCTAAAATTTAGGGGACACATCGCCAAAATTGTGAAGACAACACAAAGACTTCTGGGAATGATGAGAAGGACACTGACATGTAGAAGTAGGGAGATTCTTGTTCCATTGTATAAGGCTTTGATTAGGCCACACATGGACTGTTGTGCCCAGATTTGGTCACCTGGTTTTCAGAAGGATGAAGAGATGTTGGAAAGGGTCCAAAGGCGACTGACTAAGGTAGTTTCTGACCTCTGGAATGTCGAGTATGAGGAAAGATTGAAAAGATGTAATTTGCAGAGTCTAGTGGAGAGAAGGAAGAGGGGAGATATGATAGAGACCTACAAGTTGGTAAGGGGTTGTTATATTATCAATGGTGGAGAAGTTCTACAGAGAATAGTGGGAGATCAGGGGAGAACCAGAGGTCATACCTGGAAACTGTATAAAGAGGGTGTGAGTAGGGGAGTGAGAGGCAGGTTTTTTTCGTGCAGAGTTGTGAATGATTGGAATGCCTTGCCTGAGAGTGTGGTGTCTGCAAGGAGTTTGAATGTGTTTAAGACCCGGTATGATGAGATGTGTGTGAGATAAAAGGACCTCCTAGATGAGTTTTTGACTCCCTGAGGTCTTGTTTAATAATAATAATAATAATAAGTTGCCACAAGGTGTTTTTATTTTTAATAAAAACCTCTGGAGGAGATATAGATGTTAATGAATTTTTAACTTGGTGATATTGTATATTAGGATAACCAAGTAATTTTATTGAAAGTTTATTTTTCACTTGGTTAGAGTATAATAAATTTAGTTTAATCCTTTATCCAAGTGTGAGCAAACAAAGTTTGCATCTGAAAGTATTTTCAGGACTGGGGTAAGGTGGTACAACACCAGGTCAACTCGTTGCAAAGGTGGAGAAAGCTACCAACACACCTATCTCAGTATCTCCTATAATGCAAAACACATCTCTTTGCGGATATGTCTAATGTTATGCATTAAGGGAAGGGCCACTACCCAGACTAGTTTCGACCTTTATTGAGGTCTCTTCAGTGGGAGCCAGGCCCAAGTGGAGATACCAGGCAGAAGCATTAGCAGGTCATCTCTACCTATAGGAGTTACCAAATGGTGTGCCACCCTTTCAACATCTTTCTCTAAATCCAGAATAATTTTTTAAAAAAGGGTGTTCACAGTTCTTCTGCATCAGCGAACATAAACGATACGTCCGGAATTATCATTATGGGAAGTCTGGCCTAGCAGACCATGCTCTGGATATTCCTGCACACAGGATCAACTGGAAAAACACAAAAGTACTACACAGAAACCCGTATAAATCAGAGAGATTGTTCTTAGAGGCGACAGAAGCCTTAAAACACACACCAAATCTCAACAAATATGGCTGTATTAACTTGCCAAAGATCTGGGAGACAGTCATATTAAGAAAAAACTAGCACTTTTCTAGGAATCTAGTAATATATGATAGTTTTTTTTTTTTTTTTCAGATAGAGGGCACCAAAATCAGGACTTTAGTCTTTGTGTTGCTGCTATAATTTTGTTTAAGTACACCATGTTGTTTTAGTCTCGCGTATTGTGACAAACAGTGTTTTTGTGCTCTGAAGATGCTGGTTATAATACCAGCGAAATATCAGCATCAAGTTAATAAATTAATTATTTACTTAGTTTCTGTGTTCTATTATACCGTTAAAATAATAAACAACAATTTCTTCAGTAATGTTTGTATAGTTGAGTCTACAGTTTACCTGGATGAGCAACTTTAATTCTTTTTTAAACTTTGTTACATTTTCTTTTCAATGCAATATCCATTTTTATCATGCCTAATACTAAGCAATGGTCACTTCCAATTTCAAATCCTGTGTACACTCTTGTATCCTGAACCAACTTTACAATATCACTATCAACAACGATGCAGTCAGGGAGGCTTTTCTCATTTCTCGTGTCTTCTATTCATGTGAACTTGTGTACATCTTTATATTGAAACATGGTGTTAGTAAAGACTAGTCCATATCCTGAGCAGAAGTTGACCAAATCCACCATTCTTATTAGCTTTGCCCTTTTCTCCAAATTTTCCCAAAACGTTCCAAAATGTGAGAAGATTGATTTCTTACTCTGCTGTTCAGGTCTCCAACAAGGACCACTTTTTCCATTTTCTTTGTCAGCTACCTATTCTAACGAATCAAAAAACTCCACTTCTTCCTTAGAAGAGCCTTCTGTGGGACTATAAGCACAAATAAGTTTTTCATTGTCCATTTCCCCATTTTGAAATGTGCCTCATAACTCTACTTGAAACTGCTTTCCAATTAAGAAGTTTATCTTCATGTTCATTGTTGAATGCTATCACTACTCCTTCCTTTCCTTGATCATTATTACTGGAAAATAGTATCCTATACTTATTATTTAATAATATCTCACCTGTTTTTGTCTTCTTTGTCTCAGTAATGCCAATTATGGCCAATTAATAATAATGGTAATAATAATAAATAATAATAATGAACCATTATTATTAGCTTTGTCCTTTTCTCCAAATGTGCCCGTGGGATTCATTTCCTACTCTTCTGTTTAGATCTCCAACAAGGACTAAATTTTCAATTTTCTTTGTTAGCTACCTGCTCTAATGACTCAAAAAAATTCCTCCGCTTCTTCCTTAGAAGAACTTTCTGTGGACCATATCTATAGATAAGTGTCATTCTCCATTTCCCCATTTTAAAGTTTGTCCACATAATTCTACTTGAAACTACCATCCAATCAAGAAGTTTATCTTCATATTTGTTGTTGAATGCTGTTGCTACTCCTTCGTTTTCTTTATTATTATTGCCTGAATATAACATCCAATACTTATTATTTAGTAAGATCTCACTGGTTTTTGTCTCAGTGTTTGTTTATTTATTCAATTTTTTAATTTGTTATATTCCTGCAGTTCCCATTGTTTTGTGTTTAAATTCTCTCATTTTTACACCTTTTGTATGCTGTTAATCTCCTGATTATATGAGAATGTTGCATCATGAAACTAGTAGAATTTTTATAAAATAAAGTATTTTTTACTACTTATATAAGGTGGTCTTTGTATTGGCAGTTAGACGTACATTTTTAAAACTACAGAAATCTCAAATTGAGAACACGGTATAGTAAGGCACAGTTAAAATTTTTGCTATGTAAATTTCCTATAAAAGTTTGTAAACCTGTGGTACATTCATACCATAGATGAGCTAAAGGTATCCTATTCACATACTCTGCTCCAGAATCCAGGCATGGGAGACTTCATGGAGTCTGAAGACTCATCATGGGAGATCCATGCTATCCACACAGTATCTGGTGTACATCTCTTTGAATGTATTCACAAACAGAGCATCACAAAAGACCCTGGCAACCCATTCCACTCTCCAAGTAAAAAAACATTCATTATTATTATTATTATTATTATTACATGACACCTCCAGGGAGTCCAAAGACTCATCGAGGGAGGGTACTACCTACTCTCCACTACTCAATTCATTAACTACAACAAACCACAACTACCCCATCATCTACACCAACGGCATCTACCACCGACCACCACCACTAGTATTTCCAAAGACAATCACAAACATCCATGCCCATGGTGGGATTCGAACCCACAGACTTTTGGCTGGAGAGTAGATATGCTGACCACTCGGCCAGCCAGGCAGTCTCATCTCTGCCACTCCCTCAAACCGAGTATGCTATTGAATGTTATTCGCATCATTAGCACCACTACTATCCACTATGCCAGCGGATAGACACAAAATTATAGCAGGGGTGGGATTCAAACCCACCCCTCCACAGAGACTGGTGTCTTAAACTAGCACCTTAGACTGCTCGGTCACCCTACCATTCCTGACATATTTGCTAACCATTTGACTGGTAATCAATTTCCAGGGATGAACCCTGGTTCTACCCTTCAAGCAAGTGCTGACAATTTTCTCTAAATCATTCCTATGCAATCCTTTCATTATCTTAATCCAACCAACTTCTGCAATGGAAAACTCTCAATCTGTTATCAAAGGGAGCATTCCACTGACCACACACTATCTTGGTCACTCATCTTTTGATCTTCTCCATCACTTCTCAGCCCCAAGAAACGCAGGGTGACCAGACCCATGTATTGAAACACAGATGCAGTCATATCAAAGCATTATAAAGTAGAATGATAACTTCCTTATCTCTGTTTAATAGTGTTTTTATTTTTTAAATAACTAAATAACACTATGAGCTACTTTGACCCTTTTTGTTGCAGTATGACCTTTGAACTTTAACTCCCTGTCCATCAATACCCCCCCCCCCCCCCCAATCCCTAGCTACATCAATTTCAGAAGTACATTTCCTACATTGTAATACATAGCTTAAATTTTTCATCCCAAAGTGCATAACTTTGCACTTTTCTGTATTGGACTGGTACCTGTTATATTTCGACCATACTGACAGCCTATTTAAATTATCCTGCAGGTTCTCTAAATCACCTTTATTAACTGGTTGCACCATCAGTAAACAACTGAATATTTTCATTCAAACAGTTTAATTTGTGCATAAATAATACAGGAGATGATTTGAATGGAAATATTCTCTGTTACTATTTAGTATCCATCTGTGAACTACCCTTGTATTCATATTACTAGTTTAATATCCACTCCTATGGCTCCAATTTATTATTATTATAACAATTTCCATGGAGTCAACAGACTCATCATGAGAGGTTCATTCAACAGGTAACATATTTCATTACAAAATATTAATACCAGAAATACTTATGTTGAATATTTTTATTGTAAAACACTGGCCAACAAAAAAAAAATTTTTTTCTGCTGATTATGATCTGACACTTGTTATTTACTAACTTTTTATCAAGAAATTTGAAAAATTCCTGAAGATATAGCCTATTATTCAAAGCGGTGTGCAGATCAGAATTGGAGCGCTCACCGCTCTCGCTTGTTAGTAAACGAATAAATGCGTAAGAACCTGCAATGGCACGTACTGGCGCTTTGAATGTGTGAGAGAGGCCGATAACCGACCTAATACATTTAGGCGATGAAAAGTAGGCGATGGCAACTGCCTAAAACAAATGAATGCTATATGCGTCATAGCAGACAAAGAACGATCGAAATCAGTCAATCGTTAATCGATCGTGAAAGTATGATGAGCGCTTATAATGTTTCAATAAAGTCTCTGTTTTTTTTTGTCTTGTTAATTGCATGTTAGTCAGCAGTGAAGAAAATACATCATGTTTACTACTCGAAATTGTGTCAATAGTGCAGATTCCTTCTGCTACATTTGTGGCAGCTTTACTGTTCCCAGTCAAAGGACAAATATCACGATTTCGTTAAGAAAGTGTACTTTGCATATTTTGACGTAAAAATTGCAGATCAGGACAAGTCATGGGCTCCAAATAAAGTGTGTAAGTCATGTGTAGAAAATTTATGACAGTGGAGCAAGGGAAAACGCCAAAAATTAGCTTTTGGCATTCCAATGATTTGACGTGAACCGAAAAATCACGTAGATGATTGCTATTTTTGTTTAGTTCAGACTTCTGGTTATAATAAGAAGAATAAGAAAAAAAAATTGTGTATCCAAATCTCGACTCAGCAATTCGGCCAGTTGCTCATTCCACTGAAATAGCCGTGGCAATTTATAAAGGACGTTTACTAACAAGCGAAGCGGTGAGCGCTCCGATTCTGATCTGCGCACCGCTTTGAATAATAGGCTATATCTTCGGGAATTTTTCGAATTGCTTGATAAAAAGTTAGGAACAGATTTTTAAAAGTACATACTTTCAGAAAATAATATTAAAAAATCGATTTTTTTGATCCTCTAAATAGTACTGCCTCCTTAAAACTATCAAAAACTTACAAATTAACAAAAAGAAAATGCCATAGAGGAAAAACCTGACATGATAGAGAAAAATGGGTTTGATATTTGAAATCAGCACACCCAAATTAGTAAAAAACAAGTCTCATATAAAAGTCAGCAAAAACTGGGTTGGCCAGTGAAATTTTCAGGTAAGTTTCATAGCCATTGTCAATACAGTTATGAGAAAACTCAAAAAGAACAATTTAATAGAAAGTATCTGATATTTTGTGCAATATCAGCTGAAGAAGAATAGCTCCATCTGCATTAATTGATATTCAAAATAAATTACAATAAATCGATTTAGTTAATTATTTTTAAATTATAAACAGTATTGAATTACAATTATGGAACACATAAATGGTGCATATTAGTTAATATAACTTCCCAAAATTCAGAAAGTTTGAGGCAATTGTGTTTTTGTTCAGATTCAGGTTATGAACGTGTGCTTCATAGCTTTCTTTGTAGAGTCTTTCCAGAAGAAAGTAACTTTTGTGTAACATTTTGGTTATGTTCCACTGAAATCTGTGTTTTGTAGATAAAGCGTGGTTTGCTAAACCGGATTTGATTGGTTCATTATGAGAAATGTATTCCTGATGTTCTTCCAGATGAATTTGTGCAGATAGATCAGTTTGATGATAATAACATAAGCCACAAGAGCAAGAGATTCTATGATCTCCAGGATAAGATAGAGGAGGATATCTGTCTTTTGGTGAGATAAGGAATGTATTAAGTTTCTGAACTGGATGGAAAGCAACTGATGAAGTAATCTTGCTATTTTTTCAGAAAGTCCGTTAACATATGGAATACAAATTTTGATAATTTCTTCTTAAGGAGGGTTAGGATGACGGCCATAATTATTGATTTTTTTTTTTTTGATAGTTTTTGCATTATAACCATTTGCACTAAAGGTAGTTCTGATAATAAACAGCTCTTTGTTTAAAAGAGAATTTGTAGAACAAATTTTATGAGCTCTGCCAACTAAGGATTTGATTACACCATATTTCTGACAAGGGTGATGATGAGAGTTAGAATCAATGTATTTACCAGTATGAGTTTGTTTTCTATATATTATTATTATTATTATTACTATGGGCGAATCCAAGGAGTCCTTAGACTCATCGAGGGAGGCCCTAAACATCATGTCCACACAACTATTCGACATTCTCACAGTATCTATCATACCTTGCCTTGAACTCATTCACTGTCATAGCACCCACAACAGACTCTGGCAGCTTATTCCACTCATTTACCACTCTTAAAGTAAAGAACCCAGCTCTAACACCCTTATTAACCACAGTCTTGCCCAGCTTCCATAGATGTTCCCTAGTCCTTCCACCACCTGTTCTAATCTCAAAAATATCCTCTGAATTAATCCTATAGAAACCCTTCAGCAATTTGAATGTCTCAATCATTTCTCCTCTTTTCTGCCTATCAACCAATTTCTGCAACCCACAAATCTTCAACCTGTTCTCATAAGGTTCATTCCATAGACCTGCTATCATCTTGGTCACTCACCTCTGGATCCTCTCAACCTCCTCCCCATCAAGAAGAAACCTAGGTGACCAAATTTGGGCACAGTAGTCGAGATGGAGTCTTATCAAGGCTCGGTACAGAGGAACAATAACTTGCTTATCTCTGCTCGTCAAAGTATTCTTCAGCAACCAAGTGATTTGATGAGCTGATTTAGCCACTTTTGCAATGTGCCCCCTAAATTTCATCTCCCTATCCACCAACACTCCCAAGTCCCTGACCTTTTGAGAATATTGAGAATCGTAAGCTGCCATTTGGTTAATGTAGAATGAAAACATCCAGTAAAGGAAGACAATTGTTGTCTTCTACTTATACAATTCTAGGATAAATTTGATTCTTTGGTTAATTGAATTAATTTTTCTAATAAATTCATGAAGATCAGACAAAAAGGAGTTCCGTACAGCAAACATATCATCAGCATATCTGTATACCAAACTAATGGTTTAGGTTAAAAACCTGCAGAATATGTTGTTCAAAATGTACCCTATAGTAATTGGCTAGAGTTGGAGAAATGGGAGAAGCTACAGCCCCCAATTTGTTCATATAGTTTGTTCTGACATCTAAAGTATCCTAAATTAATTACAAAGTCAAATAATTTTACAATATCTGGAGGAAAGTCTTTGAAAAGCAAATCAATTGTGTCTGTCAGAGGGATTTGTAAAGAATGAGACTACATCAAAATTAACTAGAAGATCTGCGAGTTGTAAAGATAATCCTTACAAAACTTTCTCAATTTTGAGAACTTATATTAACCAATACTCACCATTTATGTGTTACATAATTGTAATTAAATATTGTTTATTATTTACGAATAATTTACTAAATCAATTTATTGTAATTTATTTTGAATATGTATTAATGCAAATGGAACTATTATATTGCATATTGCACAAAATATCATGTGCTTTCAATTAAATTGTTCCTTTTTGATTTTCCTATAACTGTATTGACAATGGCTATGAAACTTAGCAGAAAATTTTACAATAAAAAAATTAAACATAAGTGTTTTTAGTATTAAGATTTTATAATGAATTCTTCTGCTTACGTCTCAGTTTTCAGATGAAGACAACATATTGTTCATTAAAATCCTCAAAACTCCTTGCATTAATAACATATTCTGGTAATGTGTTCCATTTCTCAGTGTAAAAAATCTACTCATCGCACCCCCTCTTCACCACACTCTTATATAACTTTGGTTCTTCCCCTCTCACCTTCTACTCTTTTTATAATCCCCTGTGAAATAATCTGATAAAATACCCTCACTGACTTAAACATCTCTATTATATCATCTCATTTCCTCCTATTCACCAGACTGCAATCCACATTCCTTCACCCCTCTCTCCATAGCCTGCATTCTATCCTGACACTATCTTAGTCACTCTTCTTTGTACCATTGTTTCCACATCATGATGAAAACCAAGTGTCCAAATCTGAGTACAGTAATCCAAGTATGGTCTGACTGATGCTTTATTATTATTATTATTATTGCACCCTCCATGGAGTTGACAGACTCATTTTGGGAGGTTCATTCAACTGACAACATATTTATCATATAGAATCATAAAATCCTTAACACCCTTTGCATTAACAACACATTCTGGTAATCCATTCCAGTCACTGACAATTCTCCATGTAAAAAATCTACTACACACATCCCTCTTCACCACACTCTTACATAACTTTGATTCTGCCCTTATCACCCCTTATACTCTTTTTGGAATTCCCTCTGGATTAATCTGATAAAATCCCCTCACTAACTTAAATATCTCTATCATATCACCTCTTTTCCTCCTATCCACCAAACTCTGTAATCCACATTTCTTCAACCCCCTCTCCTAAAGTCCTGCCATTGTCTTAGTCATTTGCCTCTGTGCCCTATCTAGTGTCTCCACATCACATTGAAAACCAGATGACCAGATCTGAGCACAGTACTCCAAGTGTGGTCTGACCAGTGCCTTACACAGTGGCACAGCCAATTCCTTATTCCTACATGTTAGAGTACTTTTTATCATAGCAGCGCTACAATGTGCAGCCTTTGCAACACTAGCAATATGCCCTCTGAACTTCAGTCTAATGTCAACCATCACTTGCAAACCTTTAATCTCATCCACTTCCTGCAGTATGACAAACATTGATATAGTACATAGCCTTATATTTCTGCACTCCAAAATGCAACACCTTGCATTTATTGATATTAAAACTACAACCTCACTTATTTGTCTAAGTAAAAAGTGTATTCAAGTCTTCCTGAAGGGAATTAATATCAGCAGTGCTATTTATAATTCTTCCCAACTTTGCATCATCAGGAAACAGCTGAACATCCCCAACCAGTCCACATGATATATCATTTGCAAACAAGTTAAACAGCAGGGAACCCAAGAACAGAACTCTTGGGCATGCCACTGGTTACCCTCATTTTTTGAGACACTGCTCCATCATACACAACCTGCTGATATCATTCATAGAGCCAATTTTTGATCCATCCAATATACTATCTATTCCCATCCTCTGCAGATAAGTACACCAACTTATCATGTGGTAATTTATCAAACACTTTTGCAAAGTCCAAGAATACCCCTGTATATGATTCTCCCTTATCTAACAGATTTGTTACCTTATCATAAAATGCAAGTAAATTACTAAAACAGAACCAACCCTTTACAAATCCATGCTGACCATCATAAAGAATGTGATGTTCATCAACTGAATCCTGTATTCTATTCCTTACCAATCTCTACAACACCTTCACCACAAACCACAATTATATAAACTGGTCTATAGTTGAGATTTCTGTCCTAGACCCATGATTGTGGAGTGGTATTATTTTGCCTTCTTTCCACCCTTAGAAACTCTACCCACTGCAAGACTTTCATTAAATAACCAGGTCAGGAGTCTAGCCAACTGTGGTGCATCCATTAGGAATATGTGGTGATATATCATCCATTCCATCAACCTTATTAACATCTAAACCAATCATCATCATCGGATACACCTCTGAATCTTTCACTTCTAATTCCCTTAATACTTGCCTCTCTTCTATATATATTGTGCTGGATCATTTATATCAGTATGATATATGCTGATAAAGTGCTCATTCAATAATTTCACAATATTCTTTGCAACTGTTATTCTGTTGCCATGACACAAGCTCATTTATCCCAGATAAACCAGCTTGTGTACAGAAATGATTATGCAATGCTGAATGTGATTTCTGAGGTTTCCAATTCGAATTGGTTGATAATGACATTACACAAGGGTGATTTTGTGTACAAAGCAATGTTGAAATGCATGTACACCAATGCAAGAAATATCAGAAATAAGGGAGAGGAGTTTTGGGCATTGGTACACTCATCTTTGGTAAAAATAATAGGTATCACTGAGACCTGGTTGATGGATAGGAGTTGGGTATTACCAATGATAGATGAAGAATTACAACCAACAGAATTAGATGATTTTACATGATGAAAGACGATGTTAGGTCTGAGAAGATTGTTCATTTGAGGCTGTCTAGTGTGAGATAGAGGCCAATAAGACAAAATATGTTGCTTACCTCCAAACCAGAGGATGCACAGAAAGATGTGGATATCATTTAATGGCAGATTAGCACAAGAGTAGAGGTCAAACAGTCATTAAGGGACACTTTAACTATGGAAGACAGATTGGAGGGAAGAAAGGAGACATGGCAAGATGGAATTGGAATTTACACAGTTGTTAAGGGAAGTTGTTAAAGTAGGAATGGAAATCAGAGTCAGGATCAGTGAAACGGGAGCAGTCATACTATAAAGAAAGGTGTGGTATTGCAGCTAGAATAGAGAATGCTGGTGTTGTATAAAAATCCTTGTATCCTCATAGATACAAGGATTTTTATGTTTGTACAGAAATGTAAGGAGGATTCAGAACAAGAGAGCTGAGTTTGTTGCATTGATTGAGTCAGTATGCTCAAAGATAATTTGAATAAGTGAAACTTGGTTGTCTGAGGAGGATGTGATGTCAAGAATAGAATAGAAGGTTATATAATTTTGAAAGATAGAAATGTGAAAAGAGGAGGGGAAGTGCTGTTAATGATTACAGAGGAAATGTGTCCACAAAGTGTGGAAGTTGATAGTGCATGCACAGATTTTGAATCTGTGCAGTGTGAAGTTGAAATTAACATGCTAGTATATCTGATAGAATGCTGTTATAGGCAAGGGAATGTAAAGAATATAGATTCTGAAATGTTTAGGCAGATTGGTTGACATGTTAAAAAGAAGGTGACACTGATGGAAGACCAATTACAGAAATATCGAATGGAATGAGGAGACAGTGTATAGGAACAAAGAGAGTGAGTTTGATGAATTTCTGAGAGATAAATATCTTAAGAAGCATTTGACTGAAGCAACTAGAGGTTTGAATGTTTTAGATTTGTGATAACTTCCCAAGATATAGTTGTTAATGAGGTGTTGACACTGTCAATGGTTGGTGAGAGTGATCATGAGGTACTTGTTTGGGAAGTGGTGAAACAAGAAAAGATTACTGCCAAAAATGGATATATGTGGAAGTATAAAGCAGGTGATTATAAGAAGCTCTGTAGTCAGTTAGCTTCAGTTAGTTTGTTGGGTAGATATGCTGATCAGTAAAGATGCTGACAATGCACGGAAACTCACAGGACAGTATCTCATACAAGAAATGTATAATTGCATACCAAGGGTTAAGTGAGTAAATAAAATTGAAGTGAAATGGATGGACAATGAAATCAAGCTAGCTGTACTGGAAAAGAAAATGCTATGGAGAAGGTACAAGACAATTGGTGGTGATTGGATCCATGAACAGTAAAAAAGTGCAGGCTAGGAAGGTAATGAGCATGGTAAAAAAAAAGTGCAGTATGAATGGAAATTAGCTGTTTAGGCCAAGATTAACACAAGGGAATTTTTTCTCTATATTGCAAGCAAAAGAAAGAATAATTATGGCAGGTTGACACTGGTGGATAGTCATGGCAGTAGAATAACAGTTGCAAAGGATATTCTGGAATTATTGAATAACCACTTTATCATCATATATCCATACCGGTGTAAATGATGCAGTGCAATGTATAGAAGGGAGGCAAGTATTAGGAGAATTCTAAGTAAAAGAATACGGAGTGTATTGTGTATTGATTGGATTAGATGTTAATAAGGCTGTGTAAATGGATGACATATCACTCTCTATTCTTAAGGAATGTGCACCACAGTTGGCTATGGCACACCTGGTTAACCTGGTTATTTAATGAAAGTCTTGCAGTGTGTAGGGTTCCTAAGGAGTGGAAAGAAGGCAAAATAGTACCACTTCACAAGCATAGTTCTAGGAGAGAAGTTACCAATTATAGACTAGTTTGTATAATTGCAGTTGTGGTAAAGGTGTTGGTGAGATTGGTCAGGAATGGAATACAGGATTTAGTTGATGGACATAGCATTCTCTGTGATGGTCAGCATGGATTTGGAAAGGTTTAGTAATTTACTTGCATTTTATGATAAGGTAACAAATCTGTCAGATAAGGGAGAATCATATACAGGAATATTCTTGGACTTTGCAAAAGTGTTTGATACATTACCACATAATAAATGCAAAAGATGGGAACAGATAGTATATTGGTAGACGTATCAGAGATAGGTTCTGAACAATACTAGCAGGTTGTGCATGATAGAGCAGTGTCTCAGAAAATGTGGATAACCAGTGGCATATCTCCCAGGTTTCTGTTCTTAGGCCCCCTCCCATTTAACTTGTTTGTAAATGATACATCATTTGCAGTGGAGTAGCTAGAGGGGGGGGGGGGGGGGGCAGAGGGGTGTGGTCCACCCTGGGCAGCACTTTGAACCTTTCTGAACTTTTCCAGTTAATTCTAAAATACAGTCTTGAGAACTCAGTTCCAACTATTGTAATGCTACTGAAAATTTTCCTCACAGTTGCTGTAAGTGTTGCTAGTTGTGAGAGAAGTTTTTCTAAATAAAATTGATTAAGAATTACCTACCTACATTACTATGAAATAGATTTCGCCAATGTCATCGATGATTTTGCTAACAGAAAAACAAGAAATATAACATTTTATAATGTTGAAATTAAAGTTTTACTTCAAAAATAAACATAGCATTTTAATTTATTTCCCTATATGTCGTTTTGACTTTTTGTAGTATTTTTGGTGTGTATCAAAAGGGGCGGCAAAAGCTCTAGCTACACCACTGATCATTTGGACTAACTGATGATCTTCGGTTGTTTTTCGAAGACCCCCCCAATCAAGAAGATTTGGATAGACTTTTGACTTGGACAAAGCAGTGGGCATTGTAGTTTTAATATTAATAAGTGCAAGTTTTACATTTTCAAGTGCAGAAATATAAGGCTCAGTACCATATTATGATGCCATACTGCAGGAAGTAGCAGAGATTTGGAAGTGCTCTTTGATAGTAGAATGAAGTTTAGAGGACATATTGCAAGTATTGCAAAGACTGCATATCATAGTGCTGCTATAGTAAGAAGTACCATTACATGTAGGGATAAGGAAGTGATTGTGATTGTGCCACTGTATAAAGCACTAGTCAGACTACACTTGGACTAATTGTGCTCAAATTTTGTCACAATTTGAGTTCCACATCACACTGAATTTTGGTTTTCAGTGTGATGTGGAAACATTGGCGAGAGCCCAGAGACAAGTGACTAAGACCATATCAGGACTTTAGAATGCTGGCTATGGAGAGAGAGAAGTTGAAGAAATGTGGATTGCAGAGTTTAGTAGATAGATGGAAAAGAGGTGATATGATTGAGATATTGAAGTTAGTGAAATGATTTTGTTGGATTAATCCAAATGGGATTATAAAAAGAGAAGGTGGTGAGGGGGGGGGGAATCAGAGGCCATCCCTGGAGGTTATGTAAGAATGTGGTTAAGAGGGGTATGAGGAGTAGATTTTTTTTTTTTTTGGAGAATTTGCAGTGAATGGAATGCATTACCAGAATGTGTTGTTAATGCAAGGGGTGTTAAGGATTTTAAGATTCGGTGTGATAAATATGTTGTCAGTTGAACGAACCTCCTACAATAAGTCTGCTTATTGTGGGAGGTTCGAGGGTGCAATAATAATAATAATAACCTAGGCAGACCCTCTGCCTCTAGTTCGGGAGAGTGACCATGCAGTCTTATTCTGGAAAGTTGCCAAACGTGGAATTCTTTGTGAAGAAAGGGTTTATGTTCATCTACAAAGCTGGTAATTATGACAGACTTGAAGTCATCTTGGAGCAGTGCAATGGCTTGAGAGGCTACAAAGTAAGAATGTTAATAGTGCAAGGAAGTCATCAGAGATTGTTTGAGAGAAGCAGTATCAGACTGCATACCCAAAAGACAGGAGTAGGAATTTAGTGGTTGAGTAGAGATATAAAGCTGAGCTGCAAAAAAAGAAAAGACTGTGGAAGGAATACAATGAGAAAGGTGATCAGCACACCAATAAGCAGTGCAAAGTGCAAGAAAGAAGTGTGACTAGTATGGTAAGGAAGACCAAATAAGTTTATGAGAGAAAATTAGCTAAGCTGGCCAAAGAAAATTGTAAACTTTTTTACTAAATATATGAAGAGCCAAAGGCTTCAATTCGGTGACGTATATTATTTATATTTAAATTAAGGGATATTACATCCCATATTGTTTCATAGCCGAATAAGAAACTCAAAGAATTTCATGCCGAATATAGAAACTATATAAAGTTCGGCGAGTCCAAGCGTAAGCAAATACCTGGATACTGCAACACCAGGGCAACTCATAGTAACCCTTTTGATAGTGCAACACTGAGGCAACTCATAGTAAGGGTGGAGCAAGCTCCGATCACTGTTCTTGGTATTTACCCATTATGAAACCCAGCTCCTAGGAGCTGTGTTCTACATTATGAGAGAAGGTCACTACCCAGACTAGTTTCAACCTTTATTGAGGTCTCATCAGTGAGTAGGTAGACCTAGGTAATGCCAAGTTTGTAGCGAACAGAACTTACATACCCTACTATAAGAATTGCCAAGAAGGTGTCCTAATAAATTACTAAATATATGAAGAGCCATAGGCTTCAATTCGGCGATGCAAATTATTTAAATTAAGGGATATTACATCCCATATTGTTTCATAGCCAAATAAGAAACTCAAAGAGTTTCATGCCGAATATAGAAACTATATAAAGTTCGGCGAGTCCAAGCAAAACTTGTAAAAACATGTAAACTTTTTTGTTTGTTTGTTTGTTTTTAAACATCAGCAACTGTCATATGATTGTTTGAGAGAAGCAGATTCACACTGCATACACTAGATTAGGAGGATAAACTAAGTGAAAATTATGTGGACACATAGAGATTGAAAGAAAGAACTGCAAAAGAAGAAAGCAGTGTGGTCTGAATTTGAAGAAAAAGGTGATTAGTACACTCATGAGCTGTACAAAGTGCATGCAAGAAGGGCAACTAGTTTGGTAAGAAAGGCTAACTCAGTTTATCACAGAAAATTAACAGTTATGTTATAAGTAAGAGATAAAATGACTATGGTAGGATGGCTTTAAACAGTGCTCATGGTAAGAAGGTGACAGAGGCAAAACAAATAGTTGAGTTGCTGAGTGATTATTTCACAAAGATATATTATCCAGGTGGCGATTTTGCAGTTGCTGATGTGAAAGATATATATATATATATATATATATATATGATTAGTACTATTAACTCAGGGTTGGGATATGTTCATTTTTCTAAATTAACTGACTTAAAACCCGAGAATTATAACACATTGACATTTATTTGAAAAACGCAACATGTTCCGTCAAGAATGACTTCATCAGGCGATAAGAACATAGAAAAATATTAAAAGACACTGAAATTAACATTGACACACTCTAAAGCTATACAATTATAAAGCCATAATATTCGACTGTAAATTACAGTTATTATGAGCTTGAACTACAGTCCGAGTTAAAGTTCTATTGTTGTACACCTGTGCGTGTGGAATCACGCGATCTCCAGTATCTAATAGTAGAGTTGAAAGAGTCAGACAAATTATAGCTAAGATTGTTATTCATGTGAAAAGGGTCCAAGGTGATTTCCTTTGACTCGACAATGCGGCGCTCTACATCATCATGGCAGATGTGTAGGTTTGAAGTTGATGTCCAGTTTATTTCATGTTGGTGGCTTTCATTGTTCGTGTTTATTGAAAGCAGGATATGGCCTGACAGAGCAGTTGCTTTGGTTCTTTTATAAGCAATGTCGTGCTGGTGCTCTTCGAGACGTAGTAAGATAGATTTCTCTGTCTGCCCATAGTAAGGCTTTCCACATTCACAAGTGACCTTGTATACACCTGGAAATTGTAGAAGGTTGTGAGGTTGTTTATAGTTGTTGAAGCGTGATCTTATTTTTGGCATAGTCGAGAAGCACGTTTTTATGTTCTTCTTTAGAATTCTACTCAGCTTTTTGGATAGTGTGCTGATATATGGCAAGACGATATGACCTTTGGAGTTGTCCTGTGTTCTGGAGTCATTCTATCTCAATTTATATATATATATATATATAAATTGAGATAGAAGAATAGGAGGTGTTCAGCATATTGAAAAATATGAATGCCAACACAGTAGTGGGAATCAATGGAATGTCAGCTAGTGCACTATATGAATGTGAAAGAGAATTTGCATTGCCTCTGATGAAGTTTTTCAATCTAAGTCTTAGCTGTGGCAGGGTTCCAGGGAAGTGGAAAGAGGGTAAGGTAGTTCCATTTTATAAAGGCTGCTTTAAGACAGAGGTAGCAAACTGTAGGCCATTTAATACATCGGAAGTGGTTGTTAAAATATTGACAAAGTTGGTTAAAGGTAAAATCCAAGAGTGGCTGGATAGGAATATGATACTCTATAGGGGGGCAGCATGGTTTTCTAAAAGGCAGGTCCTGTCTCAGTAATTTATTAATTTATTCACATTTTATAATAAGATGACAGTGGAATTCGATAAAGGAAATGGCCATTATGATACTGCTTGACTCTGCAATGGTATTTGACAAAATACAACATGGAAAATTATCACATGAGTTGGAGCAAATAGAAATGGATATGAAGTTGGTAGCATCAATGGGGGGGGTGGGGGGTGGCTGACATACACCAGAGAGTAACCTATTGGTGGGTGGAATCTAAGAGAATAAAGGTGGCTGGTGGACTAGTGACATGATATTGGGCAAAATTTAAGACGTAGTAGTTTGCTCATAATGCAAAACTGGAGGAACCAATGGTTGATAAAGGTGATGTAGATAGCTGATGAACTGCAGCCTAGGAGAATAGAAGTTGAAACATAGGATTATGGAAAGAGCACATTTGAGGCTATTTAGTGTGAGATTGTTATGGTGTGAGATCAAGGCAAAGTATGATAGATACTGTGTGGATGCTGAGTAGTTGTTCAGGACATGATGCTTAGGGCCTCCCTCAATGAGGCTAAGGACTCCTTTGAGTTGCCCATAATAATAATAATAATAATAATAATAATAATAATATCCTGCCAGATGATTTTAATAAATTGGCATTGTGGGCAAAGAATAATGATTGTCAGTTTAATATTGTAAAATGTAAGGTTATGCATTTCTGGTTGAAATGGTTGCATACAGTGTATCATATTGATGATACTGGATTGTTGGAAATTGATGAGGCTAAGGACTTGGTGATAATTGTGGACATAGAAATATGATGTTCAGTAGGCATATTGCACAAGTTGATAAAATAGCTCAGAGGAGAACTTGGATGTGAAAAACATGCTGAAGTAGAGATAAGATATTTATTATTCCTCTTTATAAGGTTGCTCAACATCCTTTATAGGGAGGTTGAAAAACATGCTGAATGTTTTTGTGCAGATAGCTGCTTTTCTTGGGGACCAGGAGGTGGTAGAGAAGATTTGGAGATGAGTGACTATGCTGGTGACAGGTCTGTCTGTGGATTGTTCTGTATGAGAATTGGGTGAAGGTTTATGGGTTACAAAGTTTAGTTGATTGGCAGAAAAGAGGAGGACATGATATAATGTTTTAAGATTTAATTCTCTGTTTTTCATCACTTTGCTACTACTTGCTGGAACCATAGTGTTAAGATTCATAAGGTGATTTCAGCAACCTTGCTATAAATGTGCAGGAGGAATGGTGTGCAGTTTATAGATGGATGAAGTGAATTTGATGGATGAAAGGATTTGTATATTTTTGATGGACTGCATTTGAATAGTTTTGGAATTAAATTTGGAGAGAGCAAGAGAGGGGGGAGAGAGAGAGAGAGACGAGTGTTGTTCATTGAGAGATTGGAAGTGCAAAAATCAAGAAAACTAGAAGAATTAGGGGAGATGCAGTTAAGTGTAGGTTCAGGTACCCTTGAGACAAATAGGTTTATTTACAGAAATGATTATGCAATGCTGAATGCAGTTTCATAGGTTTCAAATTTGAATGGATTGGTAATAACATTACACCGAGGTAACTGTGGGTCCAAGGGGATGTTAAAATACATCTATGCAAATGTCAGAAGTATCAGAAATGAAGGAGAGGAGTTTTAGCATTGGTCAGCTCAACTTGGCCAAAAACTATAGGCAATCAGTGAGACCTAGTCAACAGAAAATGATATCATTACAGGGATAGAATATGAAGGGTATTTTATCTTCAGGGAGAATAGTCTCTGCATTTTACTATATGTTCCACTTCTCCCAAGAAATTATGCTCACAAGAGTCTACCCCTGCTACCATCCACCCTGACAACTCTAGTTTCCCTGCACAAACACTCTCACTTGTCCCAAGAACAACATTTTCTCCTCCTTCCTCATTCAAATTCAGTCCATCTTTGATGTATAGCTCCCCTTCTCTCCTCAAATGCACTCTATACATCTACATAATCTAATTTTGACACATTCTTGCTATCATGCCCTTCATTGTGGATGTTCTCCTCAACTCTGCATGATAATGTGCAGAGTTGAGGAGAGTGAACATGTTACTTGGGTAACATGCTCACTGTCCTTCTTCATATACTCTTCTGCCATACAACCTAAACCATTAACCTCAGATCTCTTGCCATCCAATTCATACCACCCTTGAGGTTATTTGTACCCACCATAACAAGCATCTCATCCATACTTTCACCTTGCTTAACTGCCATAGTCACACCGTCTATTGTTCCTCCAGGCGAGCACTCCTCTGCCATCCTCTTTTGCACAATCCAAATAATTGAATCTCCATACATCACACCTTCAACTGTTCCATTCCTTGCCCACCTTTATCTCTCTCTCTCTTTCTTGCTTTGGTACTCTCTCTCTTGTTGCACTGCCACTTTCTGGGCCTTCCTGTCATTGCTCCATCCTTAGCTTCTGCACCATCTTATCTTTCTCTCATTTCCTATCTTTCCCTGGTACTCCTATTCCTTCTCTCTCTCTCTCTCTCTCTCTCTCTCTCTCTCTCTCTCTCTCTCTCTCTCTCTCTCTCTCTCTCTCTCTCCCTCCCTCCCTCCCTCCCTCCCTCCCTCCCTCTTCTATAATTTCCATATCTTAGACAGTCTACCTTAATACAACTCTTGAAAGTTTTTTCCTACTTGGTTAGACTATAATAAATTTAGTTTAATCCTTTATCCAAGTGTAAGCTCTTCCCTTATTAATGCATAGTATTATACGTGTCCACAAGGAGATGTGCTTTGCATTATGGGAGATACTAAGGCAAGGAGTGATGAGAACTTGGCCCACCTTTACCACGAGTTGCTTCAGTCGCAAACTTTGTTTGCTTACACTTGGATAAAGGATTAAACTAAATTTATTATAATACAGCTCTTGTTCACTTCACATCAGCTAAACTTGCCAATCTTCTAATTTCTTTTTTCACATTTCTAAACCCATTCTTCATACATTCCACTTTTTCTGTCAGTACCTCCTTCTCTCTCTCTCTCTCTCTCTCTCTCTCTCTCTCTCTCTCTCTCTCCATTCCACCTACTTTTGCTTGCAATTCACTCATCCAAACATCACAACCCTCCAAATCTGATACAATCACTACATTCCCTAGTGTTATCTCTCTTTCCTGATGCTTGTCTTCCTCACCCTCTATCACACTATTATGCCATCTATCTCTGTTGGCATTCATTCATTTTTGACACATTGCTTCTGAAGTCTGTTATGATATTCATACCACCCAACTCTTTTCATTTCCTACATCTTATACAGACATACACTCCCCTGTCTCTTATCTGTTACATTCCTAACTTCCAGGAAGCAAACATGTCGCAAGCACCACATGCCACACAATCTTGTAGCATAGTATGTAAAATGTAGTCCTTAAATGGCAGCCAACTTGGCAACCATCTATTGGAAAACTAAATCACGGTGGCTGTCATAATTGATACACATCACAAAGGACACTGACTAAATATACTAAAAATAATATGCTAAATAACAATAAAAACCCAAAATGTCAACTACCCATAGTCATTATAATCTAAGGAGATAAGAGTTTCTGTGAACTAAAAGCAGATACTCTAAATAATTTATATCTAAACTTATCTTATTTCATTGCCACCTCATTTATGCTCTATACTAATGCCGAAGATTATTGGGATCTCAGAGACGTGGTTGACGGAGGATGATATAATAACCAGAATTGAAGTGGCAGGGTACAGCATTTTTTTGGCAGGATAGGAAAGGAAAACGTGGTGGTGGAGCACTGCTTATGATAAGTGATGATTTATGTCCTCTAAGAGTGGAGGCTTTGGAAGACAGTGGCACAAATGGTTTTGAAAGCATATGGTGTGAGGTAGAAGTGGCCAAGACAGGATATTTAGTGAGGTGTTGCCAGTGCCAGATTTACGTATAAACTAAAAAAAAGCTACAGCTTAGGGCCTTGCAATCTGCTGGGGCCTCAAATAAAAAAACAAAAAAATATAAAAATTGATAAAAAATATTCGTAGAAAAATCACTCAAATGAAGTCAGTCATATCACGATGATAATTTCTAAATAATTTTAAATATACGAAATATAACAAAAGAAGTTTTTTTCCCTCTCAAAAACGTATTAATTAAAATTTTTATCTTTAATACCTAAATAATTTTTAATTAATTTTTTAAATCATTATTTAGAAAATGTTTGTAATCTTTTATTTTCTAGCATTTACTTCTGCTATTCCATTTCCCAACCATACAATGAAGCGAACATTTGTAAGCGGATACCAGAAAAGAAAAAGAAAGCAGCAGCTTGAAGACGAATTCAAAAAAGCAACAAAACTTGATATATATTTCACTGCAGTAACGAAAGATGATCCACAGACCCAGGGAGAGCAGCCAATTCCAAAACAACAGCCTATTGTCTCTGATATCATAGAGTCTGGAATCTCAGCTGATGGAAATATTGTAACTGATCCCAGTGTGAGCGTTGCTGATGTTGGAGAACCGACCTTTACAGTTGAAACAAAAAAATTCACAAAACTCAGTGATATTGGTCAATGGGGGTGTCCTCACACAGGATGAACTCTCATACTGGATCTTAAAAGGTCCATCAGAGTGTCAGCACTGGAACGATCCATTTGAAAACTAAGCGTTCCTTCAAAAATCAGGTTAGATATTGTTAAAAAGGTCTTTTTCAGAATAGGAAAGTTAATGGTGAAGTATACGATCGGGAATGTCTTGAGTACTCACCAACAACAGGTTGTATTTATTGCTTTGTCTGCAAACTGTTTTCAACATCAACTGCAGCACTAGTTTCTGATGGATTTTCTGACTGGCGAAATCCCATTGCAATTCAAAGTCATGAACATTCTGAGGATCATAGAAGAGCTTTGCTTACATACTTGACAAGAAAGCGTGGTCAAACCTTAGACTCGGGACTAGCAAAACAAATAAAAGAAGAACAGCTTTATTGGAGGAATGTGCTTGAGCATGTTGTTGCAGTGATATGCACATTAGCAGAACGTGGTCTGGCTTTTAGGGTAGACAATGAAACTTTTGAATCGAAAAATAATGGCAACTACCTTGGTTTGTTAGAATTGATTGCTAAGTTTGATCCATTTCTTTCCAATCACATAAAACAACATGGAAACAGAGGATCTGGGTCTCCTTCATATTTATCAAAGACAGTATGCGATGAATTGATCCAGCTTATGTCTAATAAAGTAAGAAAATCAATTTTGGATGATCTGAGAAAGGCAGGTTACTTCAGTTTGTCTGTGGACTCTACTCCAGATCTTTCCCATGTGGATCAACTAACTGTTATAGTAAGATATGTATCACCTGGTGATGGTTGACCTGTTGAACGTTTTCTGACTTTCCTAGAATTGGAAAATCACAGTGGTGAATGTATGGCAGGTATGGTGGTGGATTATCTAAGTAAGGACTGCAAAGTTGATTTCAGCAAATGCCGAGGACAGTCATATGATAATGCAGCGGATATGGCTGGCAAATACAAGGGAATGCAACAAAAAATCCTTAAGTTAAACAAGCATGCTATATATACTGTGTGCCGGTCATTCACTAAATCTTGTCGGCCGTGCTGCTGTAGATTGCTGTTTGGATGCAGTAAACTTTTTTGCTGTTGTTCAAGAAATATACACTTTCTTTTCATCTTCTACAAAGAGGTGGTCTGTGATGTTATCTTTCTTGAAAACAGACTCAGATACCAAAGTACTAAAAAGACTGCCTGACATTAGGTGGGAAGCAAATGTCAAAGCAGTGTCTGCCATAAATGTGAGTTATAAGTCCATCATAGATGCTCTAAGTCACATTTATGATGATAAGAATGAAAAGGGAGCTACAAGACTAGAAGCTGGTACTCTTCTGGAAAAAATGGAGGAACTAGAGTTTGTTTATATGCTACATTTATGGAATAATTTGCTGCCAGAATTTCACAAAACCAGTATGGCTCTCCAGGATCCGAAGATTGCACTTACCACATTGTGCAAATCTATACAAATCACTTTCTCACAATGTTAAAAACATTCGAGAAAATTTTGATGATTTCGAAGAAAAAGTTAAATCTAGATTGCCTGGTGTAGAATGTAAGTCTACAGTAAAAAGAAAGAGGATGAGAAACAAAAAAGCGCCAATGATGGAGCTGCACCTGATGCTAATGAACAGCTTTCTCCAAGAGACAAATTTCGAGTGAAATCCTTCATTCATATCATAGACATCCTTGAGGCAAATTTAACGAGAAAAGCAACAGTCTACAATTATGTTGCAAATAAATTTTCATTTTTAGTTGATTTAGAAGTTTCAGAGGTACAGCTACGAAAAGCATTAGCTGCACATAGATACGTTAATAAAAGAGTATACACACGATGTTGATATTAATCTCACGAGTGAACTGAGGCACTTCCATGAGTATGTCAAGCAGAATTATCCTGAAAAAGAACATTTTCAACACAACGATTTGTATCAAATCATCTTTCAAGATGAGATTGAGTTAGTTTTCCCTAATGTGGAAGCAATATTATGACTATTCCTGTGTTTAATGGTAACAAATTGTTCAGGAGAAAGATCATTTTCACAGCTTAAGAGAATAAAAAATGAACTGAGAGCAACTTTGTCTCAAAAAATATTGTCTGCACTTAGCATCATGTGTATAGAAAGCGATAAGTTACGTAGCATATCTTTTGATGACATAATTAATGATTTTGCTTTTGGGAAATCAAGAAAGAAAATGTTTTAAGTTATATCTTAGAGCCTTTTAGAGGATTATATAATATAATTATTTCTATTAAATATTGTTGTATTATAACAATTTATCCACTCCATATTTTCAATATTAATTTATTATATATATATATGTACCAGTATTATTTGGAATTTTGGGTACCCAATTTTATGTGATGTCTACTGTCAAATTTTCACCCTGAATAAAATATTAATTTTTTATATACTACCAATTATGTTGTTATATTAATTTAATTTTTACTTTTTATTTTCCTATTTTAATTTAAAACGTTCTGTTCTATGAGCCTTATTTGTCGTTTTTAAAACCCTTTAATTATATAATTATTTCTGTGATTTTGTAAACGCATACTTTATTATTTTTTTAATAAAAATTAAAAGACAATATATTTTCATATATTAAAAAGGTGTATATATTTTAAATTTTTCTGAGACGAGCTGATGTAATTTAAAACAGTAGGGGGCCTCTGGATTTTGTATAGCTTAGGGCCTCAGCAAGTCTAAATCTGGTCCTGGGGTGTTGCTATAAACCAGGGAGCACAGAAGGTGGGGACCAGAAGATGTTTAGGCAGATGAGCTTGGCAAGTGCAAGAAGAATGATTGTTATGGGAGATTTCAACTACAGCAGTATAAGCTGAGAAGAGGAAAATATAAGTAGTAAGAAGGGATAGAATTTCTGGAATTCTAGAGGAACAAATGTCTTCGGCAGCATGTAATAGAGGGAACAAGAGGTTCAAGAGTTTTGGATTTGGTTATAGCATCAGAAGAGGCGATAATAAGTGAGATGACATCTCTCCCACCAGTTGGAGAGAGTGACCATGTGGTTTTGACTTGGAAGATGAACAGACATGCAGGTGTATCAAAGAAAATGGAACGTATGTGAAATGATAAGGTAGGTGATTACAACAGTCTTAGGTATCAACCAGGGGAAGTTCCATGTAGGGCAGAATTGGAAGGACAGGATATCATTAGTGCTTGGGAAATTGTGAAAGAATATTTGTTAGCAGCAATAGCAAGCTGTATTCCACGAATGAAGAAGCGGACACAATTTGGTGTAAAGTGGATGACAAACGATATCAAACAGGAACTGCAGTTGAAAAAGAGATTATGGAAGAGATATAAGGAGAGGGGTGGAGGACAGATACAAGAAGAATATAAGACACAGGCAAGAGAGTGACCAGAATGGTGAGGAAGGCAAAACTGGAATATGAGAAGAGATTGGCACTAAGATCCAAAGAAAATCCTAGGGATTTTTTTAGCTATGTGGCCAGTAGGCAGAGAAACGATTGTGGAAGAATGACATTGAAGGATAAAAATGGGAATAAAGTGACTGATTCAGAGAACATACTGGAGTTGTTCAGTGAGCACTTTATTGGAGTATTTCATCCTGGAGGAGGTTTTAATACTAGAGGGATAAGGCAGGTTCAGGGCTTAGAGGTGCAAGAGGAGAGTGTGTTCCAAATACTGAGTATTCTGGAAACCAGTAGAGCTGTTGGACTGGATGGTATTTCACCATGGGTTTTGAGAGAATGTGCTAAAGAACTGACAGCTCCTTTGACCTGGCTTTTCAATAAAAGTCTGGCTGCAGGAAAGGTACCCAGGGAATGGAAGGAAGGTAAGATAGTAAGTGCCTAATTATAGGCCTGTTTGTGTCATCAGTAGTTGTTAAGGTCTTGGAGAAATTAGTGATGGATTATATACAGCGTTAGGCAGATGAGGGTAATATTATCTGTGAGAATCAACGTGGATTTGTTAAGGGCCGCTCTTGCTTTAGTGATATGATTGCCTTTTATAATAAAGTGACAAGAGCAGTTGATGAGAGAAAGGCATATACTGTCATTTTTTTTTGATTTTGCAAAGGCGTTTGACAGCATGCCACATGATAAGCTGATATTTAAGTTGTTGCAGCACATGGGTTTAAATGTCAGGTTAGTCAAATAGATTGATTCAGGATTGGCTAACTGATAGGTATGAGAGAGTTGTGTATGGAGGAGCAATATCAAGAAAGCAGAAGGTTACAAGTAGGGTTCTACACAGGGCTCAGTACTGGGACCTGTATTGTTCAACCTTTATATCAGTGATATTATCAATGGTGTTGTATCAGTGGATTGCAAGGGGACATTCAGTTGTTTGCGGATGATGTGAAGCTGGGAAGGGTTATCAGTAATAGTGCGATGTCGCATCCCTGTAAAAGGATTTGAATAAACTAGATAGATGGGCAAATGAAGGGAGGTGTCTGTTCAATGCAGCAAAATGTAAAGTCTTGAGGTTTTGGATCCATTGATGGGAGGATGCATACTCAATTGGAGGAGCTAACTGGAGAAGGTTGGGGAGACGAGATCTGGGGGTGATGATTGATAGAAAACTGAAATTCAGGGAGCATATTGCAAAGGTGATGAGGGTAACTCAGAGGATTGCTGCAATACTGAGAACGATGCTGACCTGCAGAGATAAAAGAGTTATCATTCCGTTGTATCAGGTCTTATACAACCACACTTAGACTGTTGTTCTCAGAATTGTTCCCAAGATTTGAAGGGGATAAACTGACTGTGGAAAGGATATAGAGGCAGATAACAAAGATAGTGTCAGGTCTGTATAATATGAGTTATGAGGATCGACTGAGGGAATGTTGACTACAGAGTTTGGTGAATAGAAGAAGGAGAGGTGATATGATCGAGACTTTTAAACTGTTGAGAGGGCGTTACAGGGTAGACATTGGAGAGTTCTTTCACTTGGTGGAACAGCAGGAGGGACTGATGACAAGAGGCCATCTCTGGAAGTTATGAAAGGAGGCTGTGCACAAGAGGGTGAGGAGTGGTCTCTTTGCGTGGAGGGTGGTTGAACCTTGGAATGCATTGCCAGAAAGTGGTTGGAATGGGAACGGTCAATGTGGTCAAGGAGCGGATATGATAAACTTTGTGTTTCCTAAAAATGACCTCCCACGATGAGTCTTTTGACTCTATGGAAGCCTGCATAATAATAATAATAATTACTATTACTATTACTATTATTACGGGCAACTCCAGGGATTCATCAGACTCATCGAGGGAGGCCCCAAATCATATTCATCACAACTATTCGACATTCATACAGTATCTATAATACCTCACCTTAAACTCATTCACTGTTACAGCATCCACCACAGACTCAGGGAGCGCATTCCACTCATTCACTACTCTAAAAGTAAAGAACCCAGCTCTAACACCTTTACTAACCACACTTATGCCCAGTTTCCATGGATGTCCCCTAGTCCTCCCACAACCATCCCTGTTCTCAAAAATATCTTCTGAATTAATTTTATTGAAACCCTTCAGTAATTTGTATGTCTCAATCATATCCCCCCTCCTCTGCCTATCAACTAATTTTTGCAACCCACAAATCCTCAACCTGTTCTCATAAGGTTCATTCCACAGACCTGCTATCATCTTGGGCACTCGCCTCTGGATCCTCTCCACCTCCTCCCCATCAAGTAGAAACCTAGGTGACCAAATCTGGGCACAGTAGTCAAGATGGGGTCTTATCAAGGCTCAATACAGAGGAACAATAACCTGTTTGTCTCTGCTTGTCAATGTATTCTTCAGCAACCAAGTGATTTGATGAGCTGATTTGGCCACTTTTGGAATGTGTCCCCTAAATTTTAATTCCTTATCCACCAACACTCCTAAATCTCATGCCTCATCAATTTCCTAGAGCACAGTTCCACCAATGTAGTAAACTGCTGCCAATATTTTCACCCCAAAATGCATAACCTTACATTTTGCCACATTAAATTCACATCCATTCTCCTTAGCCCAGACCTCCAATCTATCCAAATCATCCTGCAAAATTTTCACGTCATCTGCATTCACTATTGCCCTACCCAACTTCGCATCATCCGCAAACAAATGAACTGTTCCTCTCAGATCTTTTCCTATATCATTAATGAACAAATTAAACAGCAGTGGTCCAAGAACAGATCCTTTTGGCACACCACTAGTCACAGGCCATCTTGTGGACTCTACTCCTGAGTAAACCACTCTCTGATATCTCTCCGTCAACCACCCTCCTATCCATCTCACCAACCCTGTGTTCATCCCCATATGCTGCAATTTACTGATTAGAATTCCATGTGGTATATCCTGTCAAAGGCCTTAGCAAGGTCCAGCAGAATCACTGTAAAAACCCATTACCCTTATCCAGTTCAGCTATCACTGTGTTATAATACCTGAGCAAGTTACTGAGGCATGACCTACCCTTCACAAAACCATGCTGTCCCCGATACAGTATCCCATTTTCTTCTATTCAATCTTGTATTTTCCTCTTGACTACTTTCTCTAAGACCTTGATAATGATTCCTGTTATGCTGATTGGCCAGTAATTTTCAACAGCAGCCTTGGAACCACCTTTGTGCAGCGGAACTATTTCCCCCTCTTTCCACTCCCTTGGGACTGACCCAGACCCGAGGCTCAAATTAAACAAAATGGTCAAGGGCACTGACAATTCTTTAGCCGCTTCACGTGTGACACGAGCTGGTATACCATCCAATCCCACAGATGTATTGACATTAAAGTTCTGTAATAGACTATTTACCTCTACTTTATTCATCACAATTCCAGTATAAGCTGTTGGTTCTTCCATTCCTGCAAAGTCACCACCTGGATGATATACTCTTGCAATGTGCTCCCTCAGTAATTCCACAATATCGACTGATTCGGTTACCTCCCTACCCTCAGCATTTTTTAAGATTATTCTACCATGAGCATTTTTCCTTTTACTTGCAACATATTGAAAAAACTGTTTGGGATTCTCTTTAGCCTGCATGGCCAATTTTCTTTCATAATCCGCTTTTGCTTTTCTTACCACCCTTGTTACCATCCTGGCCTGAGCTTTATACTGTTCCTGTGCCTGATGGTCATGTTTCTCCTTAAATTCCTTCCGCAGTTGTTTCTTTTTTTGCAGCTCAAGCTTAATAGTGTTATTCATCCATTTAACCCCTACTTGATTTATTATTCGGACTCTTGGTATACAGTCAACCATTGCCTCCTGCAAACAGTTATCAACATCCAGCCCTTGCAATTTTACATGCGATGGCACTGAGCCAAGCACACACCTAAGCTCTGTCATACTTACTAGCTTGGTAATTCGACATGTACCCTGTCTTTATTGTAAATTCCACTCCTTTAGCCACCTCCCAAGTCATGACCTTATGGTCACTCTCACCAACTGGAGGCAACATGATCATGTTTGTTACAGCCACAGTCTTGGTTGCAATTACTAGGTCCAGCACTCTCTGCCCTCTGGTATTTTCCACTACGTGTTGCCGCAGATAGTTGTCCATTAATAACCGCATAAAATCCAATTCCTTCCTCCCATGTGCCCTCTCCTCTTTCCAGTCAATGTTACCATAATTGAAATCACCCATAATAATTACCCTCCTTCCACTCATTTCTTTTATTTGCCTTATCCCCATCATCTATTCCATCACCTGGTCTATAGCAGCACCCAATTGTATATTTTGTTCTGCTAGATTCTATCTCACACCAAACAGTCTCAAATGTGCTCTTTTTCTCTATCCTGCAGTTTAACTTCTATACTCCTTGGCAGCTCATCAGCTATCATCAATAACACCCCTCTCCCCCCCTTTTTATTCACCCTGTCACTCCTGAACACGCTGTACCCGTCGCATTCAATCCCACTAGTTTTGTCATCTTCTGTCAGCCATGTTTCACTAATACCAACAACCTGTGGCCTGGAAGTGCCAACCAAGGCCAAAAACTCCATCTTCTTGTTCCTAATACTCCTGGCATTAGTGTACATGAATTGCAGAAGCCCATTTGTCCCATCCCTACTTTGATGCCTTATACTAACTATCCCATTCTGATTTGTTGTCCTTCGTACTCACTCGGGCATAATATACTCATTCATACACTCAACTGCCTCCCTAAAGTCTGCATATCTACTCCCCCCCCCTTAATAAATCTTGTTTCCCTGAGTCTGTACATCCACTTCCACATCATTCATCAACACTTTTTCAAGCCTCCGTACACCAACTCCATTCAAAAGTAACCCATCCATCTTATATAAGTCCTTTCGCCCATCAAACTCATTCCGCACATCCACAAATTGAACACCACTCTCCATGCATAACCCACGCATAAAGTCATTTGGCAATTATGGCCCTCCTTCTAAACACTTCGCTGTCATACCACGGTAAGATACTCACCATCCTAACTCTCTCACTCTTCTCTTTTGCTACCTCAAGTAATTCCCTCACATCCTCTATCATTTCCATTTTGTCCTCTTTCAAATCATTTGTTCCTGCCACGGTTATCATCTCTTTCACCCTCTGTTTTTGCACTTGAATAGATTCGCTGACGTCCTTTATGTTCGCACCCGGCTGGTACGACTTAGTTAAACTCTCAACTATCACACCTCTTAATAGCAAATCCCCATACAGCACTCACTCCTTCATTTTATTGACGTTTACGAACATTCTATTATTTGCCGTCACAGACTTTTGCTGGTTATTTGTCGGTACGCTCAACACACATTTTTCCATATGCTCCAGTTGCCTTTTAGCTCTGTGTATCGCACGTTCAAACGGGCAATTTCACTACTTGCATTTATCTCACCATTTTCATTATCAATCAAATCATCCATTCGTTCTGTATTTCTACCTTCATTTACACTTTCAACGATGCTCTCACACCTATCTGGCACTACCACGCAATTCTCTAGCACACCGCCATTTTCTACATTCTGACTATCGTTAATGATATCACTCTCGCCACACGAAACACGCTTGAGATCCTCATTCTCTTTACACTTTCTGCACATATTAACTCCACTATCACCCTCTAACCAGACTCCCACCGCTCTTCCCAAAGCATACATCTCACAGACAGCACATTGCATAAATTTGTTTACATCAAAACTCTTAAACAAACATGGCGACCTGGCCGCCATTTTTTTCTTTATTGGTGCCATATGTACGCTATCTTATCTTAAAAATAATAATTAAAATAACAGAAAACATGCAAAAATTGCACAGACACACTAAGAAACAAAAAGCAAACAATACTACTTAAAATTCTAGTAAAATTTCCAATGTTAACACAAAATACTACTAATCTTTTCAGGAGCTCTCGACAAGCCGACGATCTAATCAGTGTGACACCAAGCGGGGATAATTAATGTTTTCTACTGTATCTTCATCCTCTGTTGGACTGCTTAATTTTTTGCAACATTAAACACATTTAATGGTTCAAAATGTAAGGTTATGCACTTTAGATTGATTGAAAAGATTACATACTTTGTATCATATTGATGGCACTGTATGGCAGCAAATTGATGAAGCCTAGGACTTGGGTTGTAATGGTGCACAAAGATTTAAAGTTCAGAGGGCATATTGCAAACATCACTAAAATAGCTCAAAGTATTACTCAGATGTTGAAAAAGATGCTAAGGTAAAGATAGACAAGTTATTATCCCTCTTTCTGAGGCAACGATTCAGCTGCCTCTTGATTACTTACTGTACACAGATTTGGTTACCTAGTTTTCTTGGGGATCAGGAAATGGCAGAGAGGATTCAGAGATGAGTGACCAAGCTGTGAAATGCTTCTGATGAGAATAAGTTGATGGTGAGTAAGTTGCAAAGTGTAGTTGATAAGTGGAAAAGAGTAGAAGTTCTGTGTGATTGTCACAAAGGACATTTTTCAGTACATGTGACGAATTGTGAGAGAACTAAAGGTCTTCCCTGGAAGTTCTGTAAGAGTGTTGTTAGTAAAAGTGTGCAGACAATATTTTTGTTTGGATAGCGAATGGAATGGATTGCCAGAATTAGTTGTGAGTGCCCTGACAGTGAACAAATTTGAGATGTATAAGTATTATGTGTATAACAGTTGGTGTGTGGACCTCCCACGATGAGTCTTCTGATTCCATGAAGATAGCCCTGTAATATTAATAATAACAATAATAATATTATTCTGAAACATTATGAATTATGATTCTTCAGTTCATCCAACTTCATTTTTTGCAATTTTAGTTAGCATTATGATTGCACGGTGTAAAGGATTTACAAGTATCTACTGAAACTATTCATTTTAATTTATTAAGTATATGTGTATTAAATTCCTACTTGTACAGCATTTCAGCGAGATTTTGTTGAAACAAGAATGTTGAAATGTTTCATTGGTTACCCGTGCATTGCTTGCCCATTTAGTTATACTAACTTGCATCAGACATCAGTGACCAGTTTGTAGCATTTAGAGAGTATTGGTCGAAAGCTTGAGGATCAGAATCATTCCTCACTGCTTTTTGGCTGTAATTATTGTCATTAAAAGAGCTTGTGTAGTTCAGTGGATGTGGCATTTGTACTCCATGGCACTTGACTGCCTGAAGGAAGACCCAGGTTCAAAGCTAGTCACAGACTAGAGCAGTGTTTCTCAAACTTTTTTCGACTACGGAACACTTCACAAATCCCGAAATTTTGACGGAACACCTTGGTTATTTTGTAATGTATAAATTAATAATTAATTGGTAATTTAGCTGATTTTTTATTATTAATAATTGATAATTAATTATTGATTAATAATTAATTAAACAACAATTAAACCATCATTAAATCAATTTGTGCTGAAAATTAATTTAAAAATGACAAATTCCAGAACTTCTCGTGGAACACCTATTCACCTTCCACGGAACACCGATTAAGAACCACTGGACTAGAGGATAAATGTTCTAAGTCAAAAAAAAAATTTTTTTGAGTTCAGAAATATAAGACTGTGTACTATATTATGACATACTGCAGGAAGTGGATAAGATTAGAGATTTGGGAGTGATGGTTGACAGTAGACTGAAGTTTAGAGGGCATATTGGTAATGTTGCAAAAGCATCGTAGTGCTGCTATGATAAGAAATACTCTAACATGTAGGGATAAAGGAAGTGGTTGTGCCACTGTATAAGGCACAGGACAGAACTGATTTGGACTGTTGTGCTCAAAACTGGTCACCTGGTTTTCAGTGTGATGTGGAGACATTGGAGAGGGTCCAGAGGCAAGTGACTAAGACAATATCAGGACTTTTTACTGCTGGCTATGGAGAGAGCTTGAAAAAATGTGGATTGCAGAATATTTAAACGTGTGGATAGGCTTATGTGTTCATCACACATGTTGAATTGGAATTTAAACGGTATTGATGCGAACACAGATAGATAAGAAAATAACTATTTATTAACTTAAAAGCTAATATTTCGCTGGTATTATATCCAGCATCTTCAGAGCACACAAAACAGTTTGTTACGAATGCAAGACAACCATAATTCGGTGTAACAATGGGGCTAGTATAAGTAATTGCAGCATGCAACACAAGACTAAAGTCCTAATATAAATAGAAAACCGCAAGACTAAAGTCCTAATATAAAATAGAAAACTGCACCTTAAATAGTTCAGACCTAATGGTGAGTTTTGATATCACCTCACTATTTACTAATGTACCATTGATTCACAATTTTCCCCCTGATATATTTCAGCTATTTAAATTCACAGTACAGGCAGGTTATTTTACATGGAAAGGGAAAATATACAGACAATTAGATGGGACAGCTATGGGATCCCCCCCCCCCATAGCCAACTTCTACATAGAACATGGAAAAGCTAGCTATCAACACAGCCACTCTCAAACCTAGTCTCTGGCTACGCTATGTTGATGATGTGTTTGCTGTTTGGCCACATGGCCCAGACACATTGAATACATTTTTAGTGCATCTAAATAGCCAGCACCCTAAAATCCACTTTACAATGGAACTAGAAGCCAGTGACTGCCTGTCCTTCCTGGACATACTAATCACTTGTCTTCCAGAAGGTTCCTTATCATTTTCGGTTTATAGAAAATAATCACACCATTACCCTTCTCAACAATATGGTATCTTAAAAACACTAACCCATAGAGCTAGAACAATCTGTTCCAATGACATTGCTCTTACTACTGAACTTTCTCACCTACCCCACACCTTCCTAACCAATGGCTATAATCCCCATAAGATAGATAAAATATTAAATGCTACCCAGAAATCCCCCCCACCACCACTATCTACCACAGAAGACTACAACAAAACTATCACCATCCCATACATTAAAGGCACATCTGAAAAGATATCTAGGGTGTTTAGCAAACACCAACTGTGCACCGTATTTAAACCGTATGTGAAATTGGCAACTCTCATCCATTCACCTAAGAACAGATTCATTCATTTGTCACATCCAGGAGTCTATGAAGTGCCCTGTTCTTGTCATCAAGCCTACTACGGACAGACAGGAAGAACTGTGGACATCCGCCTCAGTGAACACAAAAAATATTACCAGCACATTCACTATGGCAAGTCGGATCTGGCAGACCATACTTTGGATACCCCCAGCACACAGGATCAATTGGAAAAAAACAAAAGTACTGCACAGAAGCTTCTACAAGTCAGAGAGGTTGTTCCTAGAATCAACAGAAGCCTTAAAATATATTCCAAACCTTAACAAGTATGACTGTGTAAATCTACCAAAGATTTGGGAGACAGTCATCCTAAGACTAAATTAATATTTGTTTATTTTAATTTTATTTTTTTCAAAACTTTGGACTACTACACAGGACTTTAGTCTTGTGTTGCACGCTGCAATTACTTATACTAGCCCCACTGTTACACCGAATTGTGGTTGTTTTGCATTTGTAACAAACTGTTTTGTGTGCTCTGAAGATGCTGGATATAATACCAGCGAAATATTAGCTTTTAAGTTAATGAATAGTTAAAATACAATTTTATTTAATGCTGACCATAAAAACAAACTTATATTATAGCCTGCCAGTTTCGCCAGCAGACTGTCTGGCTTTTTCAAGGCGTTTATGAAAAGACAAAAACTAGTAAATGCAAATTGAAAGGAACATAAAAAACGTTGTAAACCAACTAGTAGCTAAGGTTACATGTTCGCGTGACAGAGAGGACTTATTGTTCTTATTTATTATCACGCATGCGTGTTTGTTGTAAACGTGTAATGTGATTATTGGCTAGCTGTAGTTCAGCTTGATTAAGAGAGAGAGGATAAGGTTTTTCCACGAACTGTTTAGAATTACACCCTGATTTCTGTTGAGGTTTTCGCCGGTTATTGACACTATTGTGGCTTCCTCGAATAAACAATGTCTGTAGTCGTCATCAAGATATGGCAGGAGCTGTTTTGCCACTTTATCGTGTGGTTAGACGTACAGAAATGATGTGCTAAGCCAGAAGAGATACTTCTGTTGTGGTTTACGTCACCAATATGTTCTTTTTGTCTGATTTCTAAACTCCATTATACTTCATTATACTTCATTATGCTTCAAACCATCACAAGACACACAAACTGAGCATTATCCTCATGTTGAAATATAGGGCCAGAAAGTTTATATCAGAAGAGGAGGGTACTCAGACTGAATTCTCACTAATAGCCAACACATTATCACAAAATGGATATCCTCAAAACATCATAAAAAAATATCTATACAGTGACAACCCCAGACAAAAAGAATCGCACTCCCAGCACATTTCTACTGTAATGATCCCTTTCATCAAGTCAATTTCTTATCACATAGCAAGAATGTTAAGAGCCTACAATCAAAGTGGTCTTCAAACCAACCACCAGCATCAGACAAGTTTTAGGATCCCCAAAAAGATAAGTTACAAATATCCAGGAGTATATTACATTCCCTGCTCCTGTGGTCTTGCCTACATAGGACAAACTTCACAGAGCTTAGAAATCAGATAAAAAGAACATATTGGTGATGTAAACCACAACAGAAGTATCTCTTCCGGCTTAGCACATCATTTCTGTACGTCTAACCACACGATAGAGTGGCAAAACAGCTCCATGCCATATCTCGATGACGACTACAGACATTGTTTATTCAAGGAAACCACAATAATGTCAATAACCGGCGGAAAGCTCAACAGAAATCGGGATGTAATTCTAAACAGTTTGTGGAAAAACTTATCCTCTCTCTTAATCAAGCTGAACTACAGCTAGCCAGTAATCACATTACACGTTTACAACAAACATGCATGCGTGATAATAAATAAGAACAATAAGTCCTCTCTGTCACGCAAACGTGTAACCTTAGCTACTAGTTGGTTTACAACGTTTTTTATGTTCCTTTCAATTTGCATTTACTAGTTTTTATGTCTTTTCATAAATGCCTTGAAAAAGCCAGACAGTCTGCTGGCAAAACTGGTAGGCTATAATATAAGTTTGTTTTTATGGTCAGCATTAAATAAAATTGTATTTTAATTATAAATGACCAAACATGTTTAGTTTAAACAGTTTAATGAATAGTTATTTTCTTATCTATCTGTGTTTGCATCAATACCGTTTAAATCCAATTCAACATGTGGATTGCAGAGTTTGGTGGATAGGAGGAAATGAGATGATATGATAGATGCATTTAAGTTAGTGAGAGGATTTTATCGGATTAATCCAGATGAGATTAAAGAAACAGTAGAAGGTGAATGGGAGAAAAATCAGAGATCATCGCTGGAAGTTAAGTAAGAGTATGGTGAGGAGTAGATTTTTCACATGGGGAATTATTAGTGAATGGAAGGCATTACAGCACTGGTTTCCAAACTTTTTTGGATCATGCCCTACCTCAACACCTCAAAGATTTTGATGTCCCCTCTAGCATAATATCAACCAAGTTCTGAAAAAGTATAATATAAATAGGTACTTCAAATTAATAATGGAACACATTTAGACCACAGTAATAACTTTAATTAAATAAAGGTACAAATATTTCATACTGAAAGTAGCAGTACATCCTCAGCATAGAACAAACAGTTAAAGGAAAGAAATACAAAGTACAGAACAGTCAGTGGATCACCAATTAAATTGTTGCCGCGTGCAGGAAGATTAATTACGAAAATATTATTAAATAATTCTTTAAAGATAATTATTTCATTGATGGTTACATAAAATAAGAGTCTCCCAAACTTTTGGGAGAGAGAGACAGTCATTTCTACTTAAATTTGGCCGATGTAAGAGGGCTACACAACTTTCTTTAAAAAGGAGTTCATATTTAAACCTACATCTGTGGAGAAGACAAGCTTTATCCCATTGGATATTATGTCCGCGCGGTTAGCCTAGTAGCTTTGCACTTCTCAATCATATGCCTCGGGAAGGAGTGTCCTGGGATTCGATTGCCATCGCCGACGTAAGGAGCTTAAGGATCTTCCTCAGCCATAGCCAAGTTAGCCGGTCTTGGGCATGGACAGCGGGGTCCCCCCCCCAGTTTATCTAGGGTGTTTCATTCTGCAAGCAGGCAAACTGGCCTTGTGAACAACATGGATCTACAGCCATAAATACTTAACCCCCCCCCCCCCATGAGGAGACTCAACTCACCCCAATAGGGACGGGGGAGAAAAGGGAGGAAACTTCATATGAATAAATAAATAAAATTGGATATTATGATTAGTGTCAATGCTATGTTGTGCTAGACCAGACTTATGAGGTTTCATGTATTTCATATAATATTGATGTTCCTTCATTCTTTTTTCCACAAAACGGCATGTGTGTCCAAAATAGGATAAATTGCATTCACGTGGAATCTGGTAAACACCAGCCAATGATAGAGGTGACAGTTGGTCTTTTGTAGATGGCAACAAGTGAGAAATTTTATTGATAGGAAAATATATGATACTTCTTCAAAATTCTGCCTATAGGTTCTGAGATGCCTGAAATGTAAGGGATTGGAACTCTGTGGTCTGTTGAAGAATCTTGAGGTGTTGGAACATAGGAGTCAATTACCTGTTGGATATGATTAGGGTTGTAACCATTAGATTCTATTAACTTTTTTATAGTGAAAAGTTCTTGTTGTAAGGTTGATGGAGAGGAGCACACTTTATGTGCTCTATTAATTAAAGATTTGATAATGCCAATTTTTTGAGAGATGTGATGAGCAGACTTTTGATGAATGTATCTGCTAGTAAAAGTAGGTTTTTGATAGACACTTGTGGACGAAGTACCAGAGGATGTGCGTATAAGGAGGATGTCCAAGAATGGTAAACTACCAGACTTTTCTTTTTCCATGGTGAATTGAATGCATGGGTGAAGGCTATTTATCTGGTGTAGAAATGTGGTAAGTTCCTCTTCAGCATGTGGCCAAATCGCAAAAACATCATCGACATAACGAAACCAAAGAGAGGGTTGGGAATGAATGGATGAAAACAAGGTATCTTCCAGATGTTTCAAAAAATAGTTTGCCAAAGATGGAGAGGGCTACCCATTGCAGTACCTTCAACTTGTTTGTAGATCTTGTTTTTCTAGCTGAAATAACCTGAATGTATAACGAATTCAAAAATCTTTGCAATATCTGGAGGATAATCATCATATAGTAAGTTGACCGTGTCCACTAATGGAATATTGGTAAAAAGGAAACAATATCAAAACTGATTAATAAGTGAGACTCTTTGATTTGACATCCTTGATTTTTTCAAGAAACTGTGTCGAATTTTTGATGAAAGATCCAGAATGTTCAGTAAGGGCAGTTAATGAACGTGACCAAAATTTAGCAATTCGATGTGGGAGAGTCAATACAATTCACGATGGATCTAACTGGATAGCCTTCTTTATGGGTTTTTGGGAGGCCATATAGGCGAGGAGTTCTTCCAAAATGAGTGCACAGTTTATCCACGAAGTTTTGATCCCAACTGATAACTTCACCAAGCAACTTATTTAATTGTTTAATTTGCAAATTTATACGATTATGACTGATTTCTTGATAGGTGGAGGTATCCTGTAAAAGGCTGGTTACTTTTCTTTCATAGTCAGTCTTATCCATGATCACAACAGCTTTTCTTTTATCAGCTTTTGAAATAGATATTTCATTATTTTTTCTTAATGAGGTTAGAGCATGGATTTCAGCACTCGATAAATTACATGGCGGTAACTTGCTTTTAAAAAGAGAAGCGGCAACTTCAAATCGTAGTTTATTTGCATCTTTGCTAGAAAGTCCTGACAGATTATGTTCGATGTTATGCAAAAAATCAAGATAAGGAATGCATTTAGGAATTACCACAAAATCAAGGCCTTTAGTTAAAGCACTAGTTTTGGCATCAGATAAAGGGCATCCAGAAATATTAACAATCCATTTATTCATAGGAGTGTTGTCAGAGGTAACGTTTTTCTTTTGCTTATGGTATAGAGATTTATATTTTTGCATAAGTTTGCAAGAATTTTTTTCATAGGAATGCGCTAAAGATTGTTTAGATAACCAAAGAACAATATCCAGTAATTCTATTTTGGACAAACAGGCCGTTCTGTGGAAAAAAGAATGAAAGAACATCAATATTATATTGAATACATCAAACCTCATAAGTCTGGTCTAGCACAACATAGCATTGACACTAATCATAATATCCAGTGGGATAAAGCTTGTCTTCTCCACAGATGTAGGTTTAAATATGAACTCCTTCTTAAAGAAAGTTGTGAAGCCCTCTTACATCGGCCGAATTTAAATGGAAATGACTGTCTCTCTCTCTCTCTCTCTCTCCCCCAAACGTTTGGGAGACTTATTTTATGTAACCATCAATGAAATAATTATCTTTAAAGAATTATTTAATAATATTTTAGTAATCAATCTTCTAGCACACGACAACAATTTAATTGGCGATCCACTGACTGTTCTGTACTTTGTATTTCATTCCTTTAACTGTTTGTTCTACGCTGAGGATGTACTGTTACTTTCAGTACGAAATATTTGTACCTTTATTTAATTAAAGTCATCACTGTGGTCTATATGTGTTCCATTATTAATTATTATGTCACAGGTACCTCTAAAGGTACTTCAAATAAAAAAGGAACATAGGTAAAGCTGTTTTTAATTTGACTTTCTTTAATGAATATAAATTTTATATTATACTTTGTATATTATAAAACATAAATCGAACTCAACTTGGGAAAATAAATTCCAAGTTAATGTGACCATTGAGCTTGATGTCTGCTGCAAAGAGTTTTTATTTGAGGTACTAATTTAATCAATTTCAATCTCAATTCCCCATGGTTTGTGATATCTAGACAATTTCTTTTTTTCAATAACAAGTTCTTTACAGCACTAAAGCCACATTCAACTAAATATGACGAAAAGAAAGGCAACAGCAATTTTCTTGCAAAACTAGTTGAATTTGGGTATTTCGTTTCTATCTCTTGACAAAGCCATGCCATTGTTCCTTTTATTTTGAATAGAGTTCTAATAAACCATCATTTTGCATTTGTGAGAGTTCTTGATATTGCCTGACCATAACAGCAAAGTCCACTAGCATAGCTGAGTTATCCAAGATGGAAAATCAGAAAATCTTTCATTTAAATCACAGTCCATTTTGCTCAGGTGATCTGCAGTAATAAGTACAGCAGCATCAGTTACTTCACACTTGCAGAAATGCAACGAAGCCAAATATCTTAGCCTTTGCATCAACAAGGGTCTTATTTACTCCTTGTAGTTGCTTATTTAATGTATTCAGCTTTTCAAAGATATCTGTCAAATAACTTACAAATGCTTAACCATCAACTGTTTGTAGCAGTTTCATTTCAGGTTTGTCATTCAAAAACTTACTAAGAATATCAAATAGTTCCATGAATCTTCTCAGGCAATTCCCATGTAACAACCATCTCACCTTGGTGTGAAGCAATAGTCTTATATGGTCAGCAGTTTTATCCTCACAAAATTGTTTGAAGAGATGCTCACATTTGGCATTAGCTTTGATAGTGTTGATACATTTTATAAAATTCAGTATCTCATTTAGAACAGGTGAAAGTTTTTTTTGGAAACTAAATTTTCTTTGTGAATAACAATTCACAAGCAACATTTCAGGATTGTCATCATTCATTAATTTTAAACAGTCATGTTTCTTGCCCATCATAACAAGAGCACCATCTGTACCACAAGAATTAATATTTTTCATTGATATTTTGAGCTTTTTTGAGTTTATTGTATATATCAATGGCAGCAGTGGCGGTTTTCAATGCTTCATAGAACAACATCTCTTCAGTAAATTCACCATTGTCAGTATATCTTACATAGGCCATCAATACAACCTCACTGTTTCTTACATTTGAATTGTCTAGCTGTATTGAGAATTTCCTTGATCTCAACTTTTCAGCACATTGTGTTTCCATATCTCTAGCCATCTCATCTATGCTTGCTGGCTTAATTAAATACTCCCCTATAGTATGATTTTTCCTAATTTAGCTATGAGCAGAGAAATTTCATAACTAACTTCAAGAGAATGATTTTGGGTAGCAATTTGTACAGAGAACAATGAATCTATTGTTCACCTGTTCTCAAATTTCTCCTTAAGAGACTTAAATTGGTTCACATCATAGTTCACATAAGTACTTTGTTTTGCCTTGAAATGTGCTTCGAGACAACCTTTTTTCATTGATTCGTTGGTCAAACAGTGTTCACACAATAAACAGATTGGTGACTGTTCATCCTGAGCAGCAGCAGGCTGGACTTCAAATACACATCTGAATACTGATGAACTTTTTTTTTGTGTGCTTGCACTACTCATTTTATGCATGGGATTAGCAACTGAAAGGGAAAAAATAGGTTTATAAAATATACTGTATGCGTGTGTGGATTATAAAAGGAAATTAATAGTGTATAACATGTATTTATACTACTACAAACACATATAATAAATAAAAAGTTAAAATAAAAAAAACAAAAATTTAAAAGTCTGCCATCACAAGCAGAGAAAAAGAAACAACAAAATATGAGATATTATGTTTATATTTTCAACTGTCAAACAGACCTAATACAATTGTCACAAAGTGTTCATTTTATTTAAATTGATAGTAGTACAACTTTTGGGTAACCAGAAAAGTAACAATATGTAAAAATGTAACATAAAAAACATCTGCTAGCATAAAAAGCATTCTTGACAATACATAAAAAAAAATTAAACAAACTTGCCTTGTTGTTTCTACAAGAACAACTGCACGAAGTTAAATTGGCACTGTTTACTTTTCAGAAGTGACAGATGTTACGATCTGACCTTAACGCACTTACGCTGCTAAGTATTTATGTTGACTGCTGTACTAGTGTTGCCAGCATTTTTTCTCGGAAAGTCATGGTTGCAACATTGATAATTTATCAGTCCACATGGTTAGCCCAGTGGCTTTGTGCTTCTCAACCATATGCCTGGGGAAGGAGTGTCCTAGGTTCGATTCCTGTCGATGACATGAGGAGCTTAAGGATCTTCCTCAGTCATAGCCAAGTTAGCCAGTCGTAGGCATGAACAACAGGTGTTTTCCTGCCAGTTTATCTGGGGTTTTTCATCCTGCAAGCAGGCAAACCAGTCCAGTGAACATACATGGATTACAGTCAAGAATATTGATCCAGCCATAGGCCTGATTCTTCAACTATGCTGGTTCTGAACCCGGATAAAATTTGGGAGGGGAACTGTGATGGTGCTGTACATCCCTGTAAAGGGGACTCATGGCCGTTGTATCATCATAGGATAATTATTAATTAATTATCAGTGACAGTGATTTTTTGACTATATCGGTGATGAGGTAGCAAATGCAACACCATTTTCTAATTGACCCTCAAAATATTTAAATCCTCCCCCATGTGGGGCATATGCTCCATATTGGGAAACTCTGCATTACAGAAATATGTAGTAAATGCAAGCAGTGTTAAGGATTTTAAGATTCAGTGTGATAAATATGTTGCCAGTTGAACCTCATGCAATGTCTGCCAACTCCACAGAGGGTGCAATAATAATAATATTAATAATTATTTTCCAACCAACCAAAAAACTGATGAAAAGCTCCATTCATAGTTAACTTCATACTGCTTCACCATTATATAGGAAAATATGGGTGCTACCTGAGTTTCAGATGGAAATGACCCAACAGCTTGGATTTCTCTGGAAGTCATTAATTACCATTATCCTTAACGATATTGTATCAAATAAAACTAAAAATCTGCTACACTGCCCATGCCACACATCTAATAAAATATTTCTTTAATCTGTGCATGTGTGTGTGATTTGATTTCCATATATCTTTTAGTAACTTAAACAGTTTTATATTTATTTCTGTTTTTAGGATTTTCTATTAACTAAAGTAGATGGGGATGTTTATAAACCACTTATGATCAACTTTTCTGCTCAGACTAGTGCAAATCAGACTCAAGATATTATTATGGGCAAACTTGATAAAAGAAGGAAAGGTGTATATGGACCACCACTGGGAAAGCATATGGTAAACCTTACTGTGCATTTATTGATAATTGTATAATTTTTATTATCATCATTGTTGATACCTAAGATATGTACACTTATAGGGAGAATATTGGCTATTATAGCAGTACTACATAATTAAGTTTACATTATTACTTGCTTTCTGTCATTAATTTTCTTCTAAATTAATATGTTCATGCTGGACATGAACAAACCATTGTTATACTTGTTAATGGAGCAGGACATGAGAAATTTTCTTGTGCTTGTTGTTTGTATATTGGACCGTCATGCAAAATTTATGCCATATACTTGCTGTTGAAATGTCAAGGAGGCAGAGGGTTACAAGTGGGGTCCCACAGGGCTCAGTACTAGGACCTATATTGTTTAACCTTTATATCAATGACATTGCCAGTGGATTGCAAGGGGATATTCAGTTTTTTGCAGATGATGCGAAGCTGGGAAGGCTTATTAGTAATAGTGCAGATGTGGTAGCCCTGCAAGAGGATTTGAATAAGCTAGATAGATGGGCAAATGAATGGTAGTTTCAGTTTAATGCAGCAAAATGTAAGATCTTGAGGTTTGAGAAACATCGATGGGATGCTGCATACTCTATGGGAGGAGTTATACTGGAGGAAGTAGGGGGAGACAAGAGATCTGGGGGGTTGATGATTGATAGAAACCTGAAATTTAGGGGACATATTGCAAAGGTGGTGAAGGTAACACAGAGGATTGCTGCAATAATGAGGACACTGACCTGCAGAGATAAAACAGTTATCATTCCGTTGTATAAGTCTCTGATCAGACCACACTTAGACTATTGTTCTCAGATTTGGTCCCCAGGATTTAAAGGGGATAAATTAACTGTGAAAAGAGTACAAAGACGAATGACAAAGATGGTTTCAGGACTGTACAATTTTGGTTATGAGGATTGCTGAGGGAATGTGAACTGCAGAGTTTGGTGGATAGAAGAAGGAGAGGTGATATGATTGAGACTTTTAAACTGTTGAGAGGTGGTTACAGGGTTGACACTGGGGAGGTCTTTCACTTGGTTGAACAGCAGGAAGGAGTGATGACAAGAAGTCATCCCTGGAAGTTACGAAAGGAAACTGTGAGAAGTGGTTTCTTTGCATGGAGGGTGGTTGAACTGTGGAATGCATTGCCTGATGGAGTGGTGAGAGCGAGAACGGTCAATGAGTTTAAGGAGTGGTATGATAGACTTTGTGTTTCTTAGGGGAGACCTCCCCATCAATGAGTCATGACAGACTTTATGTTCTTAGGAAGGACCTCCCACAGTGAGTCTTTTGACTCCATGGAAGCCTGAATAATAATAATAATAATAATAATAATAATTAGCTGTTGCTTTCAGATTATATAAGTTAACTAATAATTAAGATGATTTTAAAAGCACGCGTTTTCTTATAATAATATTCATTTTATTCACTTTGAATTAAACAATAGGGTTTCTTGTTCCTTTAGATGTTTGTAGCCAGAATAATGGAATTAAATTATGTATAGTGAATCCCTCCTCAACACACACACACACACACATGGTCAAAACAAAATAAAATTTTACTTTATTTATGAACATATAGTTTGTGGGGGTGTATCAACTATATACAGTTTAATTTTGACATTCTCACATTGATTCTACTATTATTTTATCTCAAGAAAGAAGGAAAGGACATCTTATTCTTCTATTATTTTATCCAAAGAAAGAAAGGACTTCTTTAAGTTTTCGCAGTTTATTTTCAAGAAATGCCTTAATAATCATTTACTTATTTTTATTTTATTTATTTTATTTATTTTTTTTTTTTGGAAGATACTCAGAGTAAATGGCAGAATTAGATATCGTGAAGCTTTATGCGAATTCTGCATTTAAAACTTGTTTATATGCTAGAAAACTTTAGTTGATACCAAAAACATATGTGAAATGTTATTATTATATGATTTTGAATTTGCTTTAGTAAATTAGATTAAAAAAAGTATTTGATTATATAAAAGTAACATTGCTTGTGGTGTCTTTTTTTTTTTTTTGATACATAATATTTGATTTTTCAGTAACTGATAAGTTTTTCTACACTGTGCAATACAGCTACTATAAAAACTTTTATACATCCACATTTTAGCATTTCTGGTTTTAGCATTTTAGCATTTCTGGAGCGATATTCTGTGAATATCGCTCCAGCTACCTTCCTTTGTAATTATTTTTCTGATGACTATACAGTGTTTAATTTTCTGAAGGAAATTAATGTTGTGTAGCCGTTTTGCTTGGATAAATAAGTGGGGGTCTAGTTTTAATATTAATAAGTGCAAGATGTTCATTTTGGAGTGCAGATATATAAGACTGTGTTATGTATTGATTGAACTGTGCTGCAAGAAGTAATATGATATGAGATCTGGAGGTGATAGTTGATAGTAGAATAAAATTTACATTGAAAGTGTTGCAAATTCTGCACATTGCATTGCTACTATAATTAGGGGTACACTGGCATGTTGTAGCACTGGAAAAACACTGATCAGTCCATATCTAGACTGTTGCTGCTGTGCAGCAACAGTCCAGATGTTGGCAACTAGATGCTGGTCACCTAGTTTTCATTGTGATGTATAAACATTGTAGAGGATCCAGAGATGAGTGACTGAGATAATATCAACGACTCTGGAATGTTGGCAATGAAGAGAGATTGAAGGGAAAAAAATTGCAGAGTTTACTTAATTGAAGCAAAAGAGCTAATATGATAGAGACATTTAAGTCAGTGGGGGGATTTTATTGAAATAATACAGAGGAAATTATAAAAACAGTTGAAGGTGAGAAGGGAAAAACTAGAAGCCATCCCTGGAAGTTATGTAAAAGTGTGAGGAGTACATTTTTTTCAATGAGAATTGCAAGTAAATGGAACACACTACCATAACATATTGTGAATGCAGGGAGTGTTCAAGACTTGAAGGCTCAATATAATAAATATATTTTCAGTTGAATGAACCCCCATAATGAAGCTGATGAATCCATGGAGAGTGTGATAATATTTCTACCTCAATTTTGATATATACTCCTGAGTGCATTTCTCTTAAATATTTTCAATCATTCTTATCTAATTTAAATCAAATCAGCACTATCTTCAATTTTATATCACTTTTATCATCTCTGTTTCCTTTTACTTTCTTTTTCCTTTTTCATTAGTCTCTAGAATGTTTACTATATTTATATTTATCTTCAGTATTCTTCCCAAAGTTTTCTCATGATATTTTAGCTGCTTTTATTATTGTTATTATTATTATTATTATGGACCTACAAGGAGTCACAAGACTCATCTTGGAGGCCTACCTTAGACAGCACACGGTCTATCATACCATTCCTTAAACCTATTCATCACCCTATCATGAAGAATTCTATGGTCCAACCTCTCTCCATGCAAAAAGTGCCACTTCAAATTCTCCCAGTCACCATCTCCTTTCATAACCTCCATGAATAGCCTCTTGTGCTTATTCTTTCCCCTTGTTCTACTGTATGAAAAATTTCCCCACTGTTAATCCTGTAAATACCTCTCAACAGTTTAAATGTTGAGAGGTATTCACAGGGTGCAGACAAAAGGGTGCATTCTTAATGCACTCTTTTGTCTTCTACCCACCAAACTATGTAGATTTTGCATGCTTTCAGTTTATCACCATAACTGCACTGTAAAGTCCTAATATCATTTTTCTTATCTCCTGTAACCTCTACAAGGTTAATTTATCCTCTTCTGAGCATAATAATCCAGAAGTGACCTGATCAAGACTTTATAAAATGAAATTGCTGCCTGTTTTTTCTCTACTGGTCAAAGGTTTTCTTAGTATTGTAGCAGTCCTCTGGGTTACTATCACTATCTATGCAATATGTCCTAAACTTCAATTTTTTTATTGACAATCACCCCATGTTCCTTTGCTTACTCTTTCTCTAGACAATCCTGTATATAAGACAAGACGAAGGATAAGTTTTCATTAGTTATTTCATTTTATTTATTTATATCTACTGTACTTAAATGTTCTGTTCGTAATTGTTTGTACTTTTTCTTATAGTTAGAATCCCTAATACTTATTTAGCATTTAATTTTTTTACACTAGTTAGCGACACTATTTTGAATAACGGCGGCAGCGACAGTTAAAATTGCAAATGGTGTATCACCAAGCCCCCCCATTTAAGGACTCCGTTTTACGCAATATCATACAGGATGTGTGTTCAAGATAGGATGAGCGAGGAGTGTTTGCCAGGAGGAATGATAGAAAGTGTGGCTATGGCAATTAAGAGAGGTGAAAGGGTGGATGAGATGATTGGATGGTAGGAACAAATGACTTGAGGTGTGGTGTAAATAGGGCAGCAAGAGATATGAGAGATTCTTGCTTCAGTTGGTATGAAAGAAGATACAGAGAGGAAAGATAGTGTGTGTGTTGCCTAGGTATCATATGACGAGCTGACCAGAAGAGCAGTAATATTGAATGACATAATAGCTAGAATATGCGACAAGAGAGGACTGGAATATGTAGATGCTTGGAGTGTGTTTGAGGAGAGAGAGGAATTGTATGTGAGAGACTACTTGCATTTGAATGAGGAAGGACGAAGGCATCTGGAGAGATTGCTGTTCTGAATGAGTCAGTGTGTCCCAGTGTGGATGGTAGCACGGGTGGCCTCTTGTAAGAATGGGTATTTAGGAGAAGGGGGACGACATCAGGTAACGCTGAGCCCAATGGAGTCTAGAGGGGATAATGCTGGATATAGAAACAATGGCATTTTTATGCTTTATACAAATGCCAGGAGTATTCGGAATAAGGGAGAGGAATTGGTGGCAGTAATAGCATCAGCCTGGCCAAAGATTATTGGGATCACCGAGACGTGCTTGACAGAAGAGGATATAATAACAGGAATAGAAGTTGCTGGGTACAGCATTTTTCGGCAGGATAGGAAGGGAAAGTGTGATGGTGGAGTACTGCCTATGATAAGTGATGACCTATGTCCTCTAAGAGTGGAGGCTTTGGAAGGCTGTGACACTAATGATCTTGAAGGCATATGGTGTGAGATGGAGATGGGCAAGACAGGATATTTAGTGGAGTGTTGCTACAGACCAAGGAGCACAGAGGGTGTGGGCCTTCTTGCACTTGCCACGCTCGTGGCAAGTGCAAGAAGAATGGTTGTTATGGGAGATTTTAACTACAGCAGTATAAACTGGGGAGAGGAAGATGCATGTAGCAATAAATGAGAATGGAATTTCTAGAATTTTTGAGGGACAAATATCTTAGGCAATATGTAACAGAAGGAACAAGAGGTTCAAGAGTTTTGGATTTGGTTATAGCATCAGAAGAGTTTATAATAACTGAGATGACATCTCTCCCACCAGTTGGAGAGAGTGACAATATGGTTTTGACTTGGAAAATGAATAGACATGCAGGAGTATCAAAGAGACGGGAACGTATGTGGACTTATAAAGCAGGTTATTATAATAGTCTTAGACCTCAACTTGGAGAAATTTCGAGGAGGGAGGAATTGGAAGGCCAGGATATCATTAGTGCTTGGGAAATTGTGAAGGAATATTTGTTAGCAGCAATGGTAAGCTGTATTCCACAAATGAAGAAGAGGACAAAATTTAGAGTAAAGTGGATGACAAACAATATTAAACATGAACTGCATGTGAAAAAGAGGCTATGGAAGAGATATAAGGAGACAGGTGAAGAGAAGATGCATGAAGAATATAAGACACAGGCCAGGTGAGTGACTAGTATGGTAAGGAAGGTGAAACTGGAATATGAGAAAAGATTGGCCCTTAGATCCAAGGAAAATCCTAGGGAATTTTTTAGCTATGTGACCAGTAGGAGAAGAAATGACTGTGGAAGAATGACCTGTGGGATAAAAATGGGAATAGAGTGACTGATGCAGAAGACATAGTAGAATTGTTCAATGAACTCTTTATTGGTGTATTTCATCCTGGAAGAATCAAATTGAATACTAGAGGAATAGGGCAGTTCGAGGTTTAGAGGTGCAGGAGGAGAGTGTGTTTCAAATACTGAATACTCTGGATGTCAGTAAAGCTGTGGGACTGGATGGTATTTCACCATGAGTTTTGAGAGAATGTGCTAGGGAACTGACAGTGCCTTTGACCTAGCTTTTCAATGAAAGTCTGGCTGCGGGAAAGGTTCCCATGGAATGGAAGGAAGTTAAGATAGTTATTATAAACAACATGTAAGTCCACAGTAATAACTTTAATTAATAAACAAGGTAGATATTTTGTACTAAAAATAATAGTACATCTTCAGTGTTACAAACAGATAGGAATAGAATACAAGTAACGAATATTCGGTGGACCACCTATTAAAATACATTGTTGTCACGAGCTAGGAAATGAAAGAAATTAATAAATAATTAATATTTAAGATAATTAGTTTTTAATGATTACATAAAATAAAAGTCTCTCAGATCTTCCAGAGAAAGAGGCAATCATTTCGATTTAAATTCAGTCGGTGTAAAAAAGCTTCATAACTTTCTTTAAAGCGGGGTTCATATTTGAACCTGCATCTATGAAGTAGAATAGCTTTATCCCACTCGATATTATGGGTAGTGGTAATACTGTGTTGTGCTAGGCCAGACTTCTGAGGTTTGTTGTAATCAATATAATATTAATATATTAATTTTCTTTAATTCTTTTTTCCACAAACGCCAGTTTGTCCAAAATAAGAAACATCGCATTCACAAGGAATTTTGTAAAAGTCAGCCAAAGATAGAGATGACAGTTTATCTTTTGTAGAAGGCAATAAGGAAGAAATTTTGTTGATAGGAATATAAGTGGGAATCAATTGGTACTTTTTTAAAATTCTACCTATAGATTCTGAGATTAGCCAACACAGTCAATTTATTATATGAAGATTACCCTCCAGATATCGCAAAAATTTTCGAATTTGTTATCCATTCAGGTTATTTTAGTTGGAAAAACAAGTTCTACAAACAAGTTGAAGGTACTGCCATGGGTAGTCCTTTGTCTCCACCTTTGGCTAACTATTTTTTGAAACAATTCGAAGAGACTATGTTTTCATCCATTTACCCTGAACCATCTATTTGGTATCGTTATGTTGATGATGTTTTTGCCATTTGGTCACATACTGAAGATGACCTCCACCTTTCTACAACAGATAAATAGCCTTCATCCTCATATCCAATTCACCATGGAAAAGGAAAATTCTGGTACTTTATAATTTTTGGACATCCTGCTTACTCGAACTTCTTCTGGTACCTTATCTACAAGCGTCTTTTGAAGGCCCACATTTACTGGCAGATACATTCATAAAGAGTCTGCTCACCATACATCTCAAAAATTTCGCATTCTTAAATCTCTAATTAATAGGGCACATAAAGTTTGCTCTTCTCCAGAAATCTTACAACAAGAACTTTCCATCATTAAAAAGTTAATGGTATCTAATAATTACTACCCTACTCAAATCCAACAGATAATTGAATGTTATGTTCCAATACCTAAGGTTTCTTCAACAGTTCACATAGTTCCAATCCCCTACATTCCAGGAATCTCAGAACCTATAGGTAGAATTTTAAAAAAGTACCAATTGATTCTCACTTATATTCCTATCAACAAAATTTCTTCCTTATTGCCTTCTACAAAAGATAAACTATCATCTCTGTCTTTGGCTGGCGTTTACAAAATTCCTTGTGAATGCAATGTTTCTTATTTTGGACAAACTGGCCATTCTGTGGAAAAAAGAATTAAAGAACATCAATATTATATTGATTACAACAAACCTCAGAAGTCTGTTCTAGCACAACACAGTATTACCACTACCCATAACATCCAGTGGGATAAAGCTATTTTACTTCATAGATGCAGGTTCAAATATGAACGCCTCTTTAAAGAAAGTTGTGAAGCTTTTGTACACCGACCGAATTTAAATCGAAATGATTGTCTCTCTCTCTCTTGAAGATCTGGGAGACTTTTATTTTATGTCATCATTAAAAAACTAATTATCTTAAATATTTATTATTTATTAATTTCTTTCATTTCCTAGCTCGCGACAACATTGTATTTTAATAGGTGATCCACCGAATATTCGTTACTTGTATTCTATTCCTATCTTTTTGTAACACTGAAGATGTACTATTATTTTTAGTCACTACTTTATTTATTAATTAAAGTTATTACAGTGGACTTACGTGTTGTTTTTTAATAATTATACTATGCCACAGGTCCCTCTAAAAAATAAGGTAAGATAGTGCCATTGCATAAGGGTGGTAGCAGACTGGAAGTGTCTAATTATAGGCCAGCTTGTGTATCATCAGTAGTTAGTAAGATCTTGGAGATGAGGGACCGTATACAGCATTGGGCAGATGAGGGTAATGTTATCTGTCAGAGTCAACATGGATTTGTGAAGAGGCGCTTTTGTTTTAGCAATATGCTAGCCTTTTATAATAAAGTTACAAGAGCATTAGATGAGGGAAAGGCATATACCACCATTTTCCTAGACTTAGCAAAGGCATTTGAGAGGTGCCACATGATAAGCTGATATTTAAGTTGCAGCACATAGGTCTGGATGTCAGATTAGTCAACTGGATTCAGGATTGGCTTTCCGATAGGTATCAGAGAGAGTTGTGTTTGGTGGAGCAATATCGAAGAGGCAGAAGGTTACAAGTGGTGTTCCACAGGGACCTATATTGTTTAACCTTTATATCAATGACATTGTCCGTGGATTGCAAGGGGATATTTAGTTGTTTGAGGATGATGTGAAGCTGGGAAGGGTTACTGATAATAGTGCAGATGTGGTAGCCCTGCAAGAGGATTTGAATAAGCTAGACTGATGGGCAAATGAATGGGGGGTACCAGTTTAATGCAGCAAAAATGTAAGGTCTTGAGGTTTGGGACAAGTATGGGATGCTGCATACTCTATGGGAGGAGTTAAACTGGAGGAAGTATGGGAGACAAGAGATCTGGGGGGTTGATGATTGATAGAAACCAGAAATTTAGGACATATTGCAAAGGTAGTGAAGATAACACAGAGGATTGCTGCAATAATGAGAAGGACACTGAACTGCAGAGATAAAAGGGTTATCATTCCATTGTATAAGACTCTGATCAGACCACACTTAGACTATTGTTCTCAGATCTGGAACGAGATCTGAGAACAATAGATCAGAAGGGGATAAATTAACTGTGGAAAGGATACAAAGGCAATAACAAAGATGGTGTCAGGACTGTACAATGTTAGTTATGAGGATCAGCTGAGTGAGTGTGTACTGGAGAGTTTGGTGGATAGAAGAAGGAGAGGTGATATGATTGAGACTTTTAAACTGTTGTGAGGTGGTTACAGGGTTGACACTGGGGAGTTCTTTTGCTCGGTTGAACAGTGGGAAGGAGTCATGACAAGGGGCCATCACTTTAAGTTATGAAAGGAAACTATGAGAAAGAGTGTGAGGAGTGGTTTCTTTGCATGGAGGGTGGTTGAACCATAGAATGCATTGCCTGATATAGTAGTTACGAGAACGGTCAGTGTGTTTAAGGAGTGGTATGATAGACTGTGTGTTTCCTAGTAGGGACCTTCCTCGATGAGTCTTGATAGATTTGTGTTTCTTAGAAAGGACCTCCCACAATGAGTCTTTTGACACCATGGATGCCTGAATAATAATAATAATTATTATTATTATTATATTTAGTTGTACTAGGCTGATCCCAATTCATTGATCTCTCTGTCCAGATTATTTAAATCCTTTTGGAGGGCCACCACATTGGCACTATTACTAATAACCCTTCCAACCTGCACATCATCTGCAAATAACTGAATATCTCCCTCCTGCCCAGAGACAATGACATTGACATAAAGGTTAAAAGGAAGGATTAAAGTACTGATTCTTGTGGAACCCAATTGTCTTTCATTTTCCTTGACACTGCTTCCCCATATGCAACTTGAATATCTATCAGATATCCAATTTCCAATTGAGTTCACTGGCCTGATATCTAACTTTGTGTGTTGTGTTTCAGCGTAAAATATTGACTTACCATGCAGCACCCTATCAAATGCCTATACAAAACAAAAAAACAAAAAACAAAAAAACAAAAAAAAAACGATTTTGTAGTTAAGATTTTGGAGAGATTAATGAGAGATCATATATAGAAATAGGAAGACAAGGATAATATTATCTGTGAAGGTCAGCATAAGTTTGTTAAATGGTGCATTGTCTTATTTGAGTAATTTGCTTGCATTTTTTTTAATAAAGTAACAATGGCAGTTGATGAAGTAAAGAGACATTATAAAATGCTAGCAAATTGCTGAAAGAATAGCAATTGATTGAGGAAAAGACATACATTGGACATATAAAACCTAACAGAGAAAATGCTGTTAGAACTGCCTGTCTAGAGGCATTAGGTAGCAACCTTACTACTGGACTTACCCAGTGAATGGCTAGTAACCTTTTTTGAGGAAATTTGATATACTTTCAAGTCTTAGCCAAAGAAAAGCCAGACAGACTATCAGGGAAATGACTATGATTAAGGAAAGGTAAACAAAACTGAAAGAAGGAATGTATAATGAAAATTACAACTCAGATGTAAGGAGCATTGCACACAAATAAGAACTTGATAAGCAACTAAACCATGCCTGTGTAAAGATATGTATAGTAACAGAAACAAACAAAAAAGCCAAAAAGATACCAAAGAACTAAATAACAATATACAGATATATAGTGGAGTAAAGACAGAAGAAGAAAGAACTAAAGCAAGTATAATGATAATGATACACAAATAATAATAATAATAACAATAATCTATGAAGAACAGTATTGTATATTATAACTACTGGACTGAAAGATTAATAGAAATTAGACTCAAAACATTAAGAGGTCACATAAACAATAATTACTTTGCAAAGAGCTACAGAAAGTCATAGAGAAAACAAATAAAACAGTTATTTTTATGGCTAATATAACCTACTTTCGTTTAGGAGTGCCGCTTTTTTTTCCTTTTTAATTGGCTCTTTACTCAAGTCTTAGGGCATTATTGATGTGTTATAAAACTAATATAGAAGGAAAATTTGGACATGCTTTTTTGATGTTGTTTGCTGTCTCCTTATCATGGTGATATGCATTCATCTGCTGTCAAGGTGTTAAAGAAGGGAGTTTTGGGAAAGTGGGGTGAACTAATGTGGGGAAATTATTTGAAAAAACCTGGGTTTTTTATATGTACATCCTCTGTCCAAAAAGAAACCAAACTTTTGATGGAAAATAAAACACAGGCCAATTATAATTATTCAAATCATTTGAAGGGCAGAGAGACCAATGAATTGGGATCAGCCTAGTACAACTAAATATAAAGTCTTGAAATGCTTGAAAAAAATGCAATCCACCAATCAGAGGTTGTAAGCTCTATTGGTGGATTTATACTAGAGGAAGTGGAGTAAGCAAAGGAACATGGGGGTGATCGTCAATAATCAATATACTCTCCCTCAGCTTCGATGCAGAGTTTGGCACGGTCAATTAATTCGTTAAATGAATTTTTTACATAGGTTTTTGGGATACTGTTGAAGGTCGTGGTTACTGCCGCTTGAACGTTTTCAATGGTCGTATCTCTTTCCTTTCATCGGCAAATGAAGTCAGGGTAGAGAAAGAAGTCACAGGGTGCTAAATCAGATGAATATAGTGAGTGATCCAACACACAAACTCTCACAATGTTTGAACAATGAGATGGTGCATTATTGTGCAAAAGTGACCAGCTGCCTGCATCACAATATTCATGCCGTACGTGACAAATTCTCGCTATCAATTGCTTCAAAACTTCGAGATAAAACTCACCATTGACCGTTTGGCCTGGCGGAACGATTTTTTTTTGGATTCCCCTCTTCTGGTGGTCTCCACTCAGCACTCTGGCACTTTGTTTAGGGCTCATACTCAAAACACCATATTTCGTCACCAGTAATGATCGTTTCAAGGAAGTTTGAGCTAGCGGTTTTAATGAGGTTCTAGTAGTGTTCAATTCAATACATTTTTTGGTCATTGGTTAACTTGTGGGGAACAAATCACGGATTCAATTTACGAAGACCCAAACTCTCATTCAAACGTTGTGCACACTTGGTTTTGGAATCCCCAATTCATGTTCAATCAATCTCACGGATGTTGGGTTTTCTTTGATGAAATCATGCACTTTTTGGATGTTAACTTAAGGAAAAAACTGGACTGAGCGAAGGCCAGTTTTTGGATGGCTTGGCTTCTCATCATCTTCAACCATCTCATGGCCACATTGAAATCACTTAAACCACTCATAAAGTTGAGTACGGGATAAGAATTCATCACCATATGCTTTTTGAAGCATTTGATATGTTTCGGTAAAACTTTTACCAAGTTTAACACAAAAGTCAATCCCAGCTCTCTGTTTGAAGCTCATTTTCTGACCATTCGTCAAAATACACTGTCACTCTTGGCACTATATCTCGGCTTCTAATGAAACAAATGTCATAAACAGTTGACACAACACTAATGAAGGTTGCTACTTTCGACGACAAAAAGATACAATAGGTGGCGGCACTAGTTTCTTCTATTTTCGAAAAGTTCGGTTTCTTTTTGGACAGAGGGTGTATAATGTTGTTAGTATTAAGGATAGGTAGAGAGCATTTGGGCAGAGGCGGGGTTAGAGAAGGATCTAAAGATAGAAATTATTTTTTGGGGAATAGGAGGGTGTGATAGGAAAAAGTCAGGTGTTGGGATAACAGGGTGTGAGCCGTTTCAACAGTGCATTATCTTTGGAACATGTGTGGGGGGGGAGTGGAAAATAATTTCTATCTTCAGATGATTTCACTGTTCATCCATTTCACTCCCACTATATTTACTCGCTTAACCCTCAGTATGCAGTCATATATTTTTTTTTTTTCAGATACTGCCTTATGATTTTTCATGCATTATCAACATCTTTTCCACTCAGTTCATCTACCCAATGTGCTGATGCTGATTACAGAGCTTTCTATAATCATCTGCTTTATACTTTCACATGTATTCATTTTTGACAGTGACTTTTTCTTGTTTCGTCACTTCCCAAACAAGTATCTCATGATCACTCTCTCACCAACTGGCAGCAGTGTCAACACCTCATTAACAACTGCATCTTGTGAAGTTATCACCAAATCCAAAACATTAAGCCTTTAGTTGCTTAAATCATGTGCTGTTTAAGATACTTATCCTTCAAAAATTCCCCAAACTTGCTTTCCTTGTTCCCATACACTATCTCCTCCTTCCAGCCTATATTCCTTTAATTAAAGTCTCCCATCAGGATCACCTTCTTTTTACATGCTCAACTAATTTGCCTAAACATTTCACAATCAGCATTCTCTGCATTCCCTGACCTATAACAGCATCCTATCAGATATATACTAACCTGTTTATTTCAACTTCGCACCACATAGATTCAAAATCTGTGCATGTACCATCAACTTGCACTCTTTTTGGACACAATTCTTCTGTAATCATTAACAGCACTCTCTCCCCATCCTCTTTTCACATCTCTATCCTTCCGGAAACTTATATATCTTACTAATTCTATTCCCAACATCACATCCTCCTCAGACAACCAAGTTTTGCTTATTCCAATTACTTTTGGGCATACCGTCTCAACCGATGCCACAAACTCAGCTCTTTTGTTTCGAATACTCTTTACATTTCTGTATAAACATAACAAACGCTGTGTATTTGAGGCCATCCTACCAGCACCAACATTCTCTATTCAGGCTGCTACACTACACCTTTCTCTTTCGTTTGACCACTCCCGTTTCCCTGATCCTGACTGTGATTTCCATTCTTACCTGTCTCATCCTCACCTTTATGCATTCCATCACCTTGTGCTGCTGCAACTACATCTTCAACCTCATATCCATCTTCCTCCTGCTGTACAGTCTGTTGATTTGTGCTATTCTGTTTCACAGGTAGACTCTGATCATTTGCTATATTAACTTCTTGACTCTGTGCTTTCTCAGAAAACAATAACCTTTCTAAATGCCCAATACCAAACATATTTGAAATGTAATCCATCAGCTTTATACCGTTTGAACTTTACAACTCGCACAACTCAGCCATCTTATTATTCATTATTTCTGCTCTCCTTCTCAATTCACTACTATCATATCTGGGTAACATGCCTACGACTTTCCCCAATAACACTATTCTTCTTTACCTGCAGCACCAACTTCTTCAAGTTTCTATCAACATTCTTATTCTCTCCAACTAAGTCATTTGTGGCCATGACTACCACTAATTTTGATGCCCGGTATTTCCTTTTCTGCAACGCGTCAGTTTATTTGCTTTTATTGTTCCACCAGGAAAGCATGTTTGTGCACTTTGTTAGTAATCACACTTCTAATGATCGAGTCCCCATATACTGATATACGACTATCCTTTGATTCTTTATTTATTACATTAACTTCCTCCTTCTCCTTATCATCAGCCAATCTCTCCTTTAACTGTTTAATATCCTCTTCCAGATGTTTCATTTTGCTTTTCATTTTCATTAACTCCTGCTGAAGCTCTTCTACTATGGTCCCGACGTTTGCTCCCATTTCTAATTGCTCTAATCTATCCAAAAAATAATCTACTTACTTATTGAAATAAGTAAGTAAATTACCAAACATGCCATCTGTTTATAGCAAATCCATATGTCCATCAATCATAACCATTGTTTTCAACCCATTTCTGGATCCTGAATCCCCCCAAGCTTCAACACTTTAACCATAGCACCTGACAATGATTGGCTTATAATTTGATGCTTGAACTCTGTCACTTCCTTTATGAAGTGGTACAATCTTGCCTTCCTTTCACTCCTTTGGAACTTGATCCAATGTAAGACTTATAATAAACAAATATGTCAAGTCAGATGTTAACTCACTGGCACATTCCTTCAAAATGTGTGGTGAAATATCAAGTTCCACAGCCTTATTAACATCAGTTTTGCTTAGTTTCCCATATATCTCTTCTATATAATTTCAGAGAAATCCATTTCCCATTGTCTATTCAGCTTCCAAATCAAGATGGCATTGTCACTCTGACCATTTAGGAGCAAGATTGACATCTCTATTACAGTCAGATTGATCCTCTGATACATAGACCAAATCCAGAACTCTTGATCCTCATTTTCCCTCTACTACATGTTGCCTTATACATTTGGCCTCAGTAATTCCAGAACTTCCATTCCCTTACAGCTGTTGTTTAAATCTCCCATAGTTATAATTTTCTTTCCACTTGCCAAACTGATCTTGCTGAACATTTTCTGTTCATCACCTTCTGTGTTACCTATCATATAGCTACATTCCACAAAATATCTTGTTTTGTCCACCTTCACATCACTCCCTATACTTTCAGAACTAGTAGTTACATTTTCTTTGTGATTCTTCACAAAGAAAATGTAACTACTAGTTCTGAAAGTATAGGGAGTTCATCTATAGAAGACACTTTTAGAATCTCTTCAGTTTTATGTATTGAAGTCCCATTAATATATTAAGCATTAGAAGGTGTTTGTGCTTGGTTATCAAGTAAATTACGATAGACAAGAAATTATATTCTTGTTTTAATCCTATACCCAAGCTTAAGCAACCAAAGTTTGCACATGGAGTATCTTCATGACTAGGTTACTTGTATATAGAGCCTGCTGACTTCACATCAGTATCACATAATGCAATCCAAACTTCCTTTTGAATATGTATACTGCTATATGTTATGGGAAGGGTCACTACCCAGACTGGTTTCAACCTTTGCTGAAGTCTCCTCAGTAAGAACTAGACCAACGAAGACTTCTTTCTTCTCTTTCCCTGGTTCGCTATTCTCTCTCCTTCTGTTTCCCATAACTTTCTCTTACACTTCTTGTTAATTTCACATCAGCCAACCTTTCAAGCATTCTAATCTCTCCTTTCACACAAGTCAACTAATTTTTCATACCTTTCACTACCTTTCTCATAACTTCTATCTCCCTCCCCATGCATCCTACCCTTACTCAAGAATCACTCACTCAATCAGCATATCCTTCAGATCTTCCATATATATGGTCACACTACCTAATGTCAAATTTACAGCCACCTCATACTTGTCCTCCTCTGCCCCTTGATCATGCTACTTGTAACTCTCTCTTCTGGAAAGTACTCATTTCCATAGCACCACCACCACCGGCACTGATTCCTGAAACACTGATATCAAAATCACCCATGTTCTCTCATTGTCTATATTTTATTAAACATGCATCCCCCCCCCTTCTCTTATCTGCAGCATTTTTAAATGACAATGTATGCACATTCCACATACACAGTGTGATACAAAATGAATGTTATATTATACTTTGAAAAATGTAATCTTTAAATAGGAGCAAGCAACAATGAATCAACAAACAGTGATATGGTATAATTGATAAAGAAACAGAAGTAACTGATAAAGAAAAGTACTGCACACAAAGCGAGTAACTTAAACTCCCAAACTTCTAAACACAAACAAGTGACACGTGATCACTAGCCGCTCAGACTAAAGTTACTCTAAAGTTATAATAAATTGCTAATAATGAATATTATATTTTTAAGTTTGGTTCTTCTTTTCATACTTTACTTTTATTTATTCAACATATTTTCATATCTGTGTCTGGAGTTCATGTATGAAAGCTTTCCTAATTTTGATTCATTTTAAAATTTTGTATTCAAATTTTTCTTTCTAATGTAATAGTCTTTTTTTATCCTGCTCAATGCCGATCATTTCCTATTTCACACCATCTATTATTTACTCTTGTATCAAGAACCAGTGTGAAAATACCAATGCCAACAGTAACATAGTAAATAAGAATTTTCTTATTTCTTGTGTGTTCTCTATGTGTGTCTCTATCTTTCTCTGTTTGGGTGAATTTATGCTTATCTTTATGGTGGAAACATTTCTGTATATCTGACATTTGAATCTCTAGCAAGAACCAAGTTCTTCTTTATTTCAGCTGCACCTTCTGGTGACTAAACCAAATCCTGTACTTTCTATTTAACCATATTGGCTGGATTTTTGCTAAACAAATACAAGTGATTACATTGTGTTATTCTTTCGAGGCTGTGATCTGAATGATTATCATATTGACATCTAAGCAATTATATTATAATAATAATAATATTATTATTATTATTACGGGCAACTCCAAGGAGTCCTTAGACTCATCGAGGGAGGCCGAATATGATCACGTGGCAATGTGGTCATATTCAATACAGTCAAATTCTGAGATGCAGTTACTAGGTCAAGCACTCTCGAACCGTTAGTATATATCATTACATGCTGTCTCAGGTAGTTATCCCTTAATAACTGCATAAAATCCAATTCCTTCCTCCCATGTGTCCTCTCTTCCTTCCAATCAATGTTACCATAGTTGAAATCCCCCATGATAATTACCCTCCTTCCACTCATTGTGTCTATTTGCTTATGCATACTATCTCCACCATCTATCACCTGGTCTATAGCAGCACCCAACTGTATATTTTGTTCTGCTAGTCTCAATCTCACACCAAATAGCCTCAAATATGCTCTCTTCACTATCCTGCAGTTCAACTTCTATTCTCCTTGGCTGCAGTTCATCAGCTATCTTCAGTAACACTCCTCTCCCCATTTTTTTTCTCTCTGTCCCTCGTGAGCACACTATACCCTTCACATTCTATCCCACTAGCTACATTATCTTCTGTCAGCCATGTCTCACTAATGCCAATAAACTATGGCAGCCAGGAAGAGCCAACCAATGCCAAAAATTCTTCCTTCTTGTTTCCTAATACTCCTGCCATTAGTATACATCAAGTGCAGAAGCCCGTTAGTCCCACTCCTGTCTTGATGCTTTATACTAACTATCCCATTCTGATTTGCTCTCCTTCGTACTAGCTCGGGCATATTATACACATTCTTACTCAACTGCCTCACTGATGTCTGCATATCCGTGAAGCGTGAAGTGGCCAAAGAATTGTCAGTGCCCTTGACCATTATGTTTAATTTGAGCCTCAGGACTGGGTCAGTCCCAAGGGGGTGGAAAGAGGGGAAAATAGTTCCACTGCACAAAGGTGGTTCCAAGGCTGCTGTTGAAAATTACCGGCCAATCAGCATAACAGGAATCATTATCAAGGTCTTAGAGAAAATAGTCAAGAGGAAAATACAAGATTGGATAGAAGAAAATGGGATACTGTATCGGGGACAGCATGGTTTTGTGAAGGGTAGGTCATGCCTCAGTAACTTGCTCACATATTATAACACAGTGACGGCTGAACTGGATAAGGGTAATGGGTTTACAGTGATTCTGCTGGACCTTGCTAAGGCCTTTGACAGGATACCACATGGAATTCTAATCAGTAAATTGCAGCATATGGGAATGGACATAGGGTTGGTGAGGTGGATAGGAGGGTGGTTGACGGAGAGATATCAGAGAGTGGTTTACTCAGGAGTAGAGTCCACAAGACGGCCTGTGACTAGTGGTGTACCACAAGGATCTGTTCTTGGACCACTGCTGTTTAATTTGTTCATAAATGATATAGGAAAGGATCTGAGAGGAACAGTTCATTTGTTTGCGGATGATGCGAAGTTGGGTAGGGCAATAGTGAATGCAGATGACGTCAAAATTTTGCAGGATGATTTGGATAGATTGGAGGTCTGGGCTAGGGAGAATGGATGTCAATTTAATGTGGCAAAATGTAAGGTTATGCATTTTGGGGTGAAAAGATGGGAGGCAGTTTACTGCATTGGTGGAACCGTGCTCCAGGAAATTGATGAGGCACGAGATTTAGGAGTGTTGGTGGATAAGGAATTGAAATTTAGGGGACACATTGCAAAAGTGGCCAAATCAGCTCATCAAATCACTTGGTTGCTGAAGAATATGTTGACAAGCAGAGACAAGCAGGTTATTGTTCCTCTGTATCGAGCCTTGATAAGACCTCATCTCGACTACTGTGCTCAGATTTGGTCACCTAGGTTTCTTCTTGATGGGGAGGAGGTGGAGAGGATCCAGAGGCGAGTGACCAAGATGATAGCAGGTCTGTGGAATGAACCGTATGAGAACAGGTTGAGGATTTGTGGGTTGCAAAAATTGGTTGATAGGCGGAGGAGGGGAGATATGATTGAGACATTCAAATTACTGAAGGGTTTCTATAAAATTAATTCAGAAGATATTTTTGAGAACAGGGCTGGTTGTGGGAGGACTAGGGGACATCCATGGAAACTGGGCAAAAGTGTGGTTAGTAAAGGTGTTAGAGCTGGGTTCTTTACTTTTAGAGTAGTGAATGAGTGGAATGCGCTCCCTGAGTCTGTGGTGGATGCTGTGACAGTAAATGATTTTAAGGCAAGGTATGATAGATACTGTATGAATGTCGAATAGTTGTGATGAAAATGATTTGGGGCCTCCCTCGATGAGTCTAATGACTCCCTGGAGTTGCCCGTAATAATAATAATAATAATAATAATAATAATAATATCCACTTCTTCCTCCCCCCCCCCCCCCCCCCCCCCCATAGCTCTAGTTTCCCTGATTCTGCATATCCACTTTCACTTCATTCAGCAACACTTTTTCCAGTCTCCTTACACCAAATCCATTCAGATGCAAACCATCTGTCTTGTATAACTCCTTTCACCCATAAAACTCACTCCACACATCCACAAACTCCACACCACTCCTCCTGCATAACCTATGCATGGAGTCATTTGCAAGTATGGCCCTCCTTCTCAATCTTCTCTATCATACCTCAGCAACAGATTCACTATCTTAACTCTCTCACTCTTTTCTTTTGCTACCTCTAGTAATTCCTTCAAGTCCTCCCTCATAGAAAAATTTTTCACCTTTTAAATCATTCGTTCCTGCCACTACTTAGTCGTGGCAGGAATGTTAGTTAATGTTAGCAGGAATGTTACTCACATTATGAGTATATGGATTACAAACTCCCACCATCCTACCAGGCTATGCATTTCATGCTCCTTCCATGAAGAGTGAAAGACCTCCAGGAATGGCCTTTTGTTCCTTCTCTTCATTCTATCATATGAAAATTCTCCCTAGTGACAATCTTGTAATTAACACTCAACAGCTCAAATGTCTTAGTCATATCATCCCTTTATATCTTTTTCACCAGAATCTGCAGATTACCTGCTCCCAGACTATCCTCATTAGGCATGTTCAGCCGTCCCGATATTGTTTTTGTTATCTATATCTGTGTGCCTCCCCACCCTCTCTCTCTCTCTGTGTGTGTGTGTGTGTACTACACTTACTCCTAATCTCAGAGACCAGATCTGAGAACAGTAATTTTGTTTGTGTATGGCCTAGTCAGTGCTATGTGAAGGACTACTCTTTTATCTTTAATGGCCAACATCTTCCTTGGCATTGCTGCAATCCATTCAGGGTTGTTTTCAACTCTACAGTGTAATCTCTGAGCTTTATTTTGCTGTCTACCCCAGGGATTAAATGCTTCCCCTCCCCCCCACTTCTTCCAATATTGCTACAAAAAGAGTATGCATCACCTATCTGTGAATTCTAAATTTCAAAACCTTGAATTTAGTTGTACTAAACTGATATCCTCTCTCCCCATTCATTTTTCAACTTTTCCAGCTTATTCAAACCTTCTTGAAGTGCCATAATTTCAACACTCCAGTAACTATTCAGTTTCACATCCTCTGCATATAATTGAATATCTCTCTATAATCTGGTAACATTATCATTAATATTAGTCTTGAACAGCAAAAGGTTCCAGTACTATAACCTGTGGAATCTCTCTTGTACTCATCCTAAGCTCGGATACTGCTCTCTTCCACCATATGCTATACTGATATCTCTCAGAAAGTTGATTTTCAATTCAGCCTGCTAACCAGGCATCTAAACACATGCATTGCAGTTTAAATATCAAAGGGTAACAGCATTTATCATGTTGCAACTTTATCAAATGTCTTGGAAATCTAGAAAAATGCTATTGTAAGTCTTTCCCCTCATCCACTGCTCTTGTTACTTTATTATAAAGAGGCTGCTAGATTACTAAAAAAAAAATTCCCCTTTACCAAATTCATGTTGAACTTCATAAACAATATTACTCTCATCTTCCCAATGGTGAATGGAATGTCATTCACAAGCTTTTACCAATTTTTCCACAATCTTAACTAACACAAGAGGAATCTATCACCATCCTTATGCAGTCGCACTATTTTACTCCCCTTCCACTCCATAGAAACTTTCTCTCTTTGCAAGACTTTCATTAAACATCAATGGCATGGTCAGTTTCTTAAGACATCCTTACTGACATCTAGAGGGCTCAGTATTTGGAATACATCCTCTTCATTCACTTCTAATTCTTCAGTTCCTCTCTCTCTCTCTCTGTGAACAAAGTAGGCTTTAAAAGGATGAAATACCCTAATAAATTAATCATTACGTCATGCATTCATCTCCTCCTGCTGTTCATGTATAAAAGGAAATGCTTAGGATTCTCCCTGGATTGTAGTGTTAGTCTACTCATGTTTTATTTTTTTTTCTCGTAATTACACTAATCACTATCCTGACTTGAACATAAAGTTCAAGTCAGGATGGCGATTAGTTAGTGACTGTTCTCCACCTTCTCTTTATATGTCTTCCATAACCTCTTTTTCATCAATATTCTTATTTGATTTCCCCATATCTATTTTACTACAAATTGCTTTATCTTTTTCATTTGAAGTATGTAATTTTGCATTGCTGCTATCTTTCTTAACTGGTTCCCCTTGCATTACTGGCCTCCTCTTCAATTTCTTTCATCCAATTTACTATCTGAGGCTGTTTTTTTAAGTCTCTTATTGCCATTAACTTCATAATTTCATTGATTCATCTTTCCGGGGGAACATTTTTCCCTCAAGAATTAAAGAAATTCATTTATCTTATTAATGCATGCTCTTTCTTTTTTCAAATTCATATAGATAAGCTCCCCTCCCTCCATAAATAATAATCTCTCATTTTGAACTTAGCAAAATAATTTGCCTAAAGAATTTCTCCTCATTATCCTCTACATTTCATGCCTATGGCACTATTCTACTAAATATCCCATTCTGTTCACCACACCAAATACAGGTAACCCTCGTATAACGCGGATGTTAGGTTCCATAGAAATGATGCGTTATATAAATTGCGCTATGCGAGACTCAGATCACATAAAAAAAGTAGGGTCATCATCATCAAATTCCTGCCATGTACCCTCAAGGGGTGTACAGGATATGATAGTACTACATGAAAAAATTACATCATTACTAACTTCCTATCTACAATTTTCCTCCAAATCAGTCTGTTACTTGGAAAGACTCCAACATTATCAGATCTAATATTTCTATCATCTAAGGTACTTTGTACCATATCAATCCATCTATATCTTGGTCTTCCTCTGGGCCGTTTTCCTGCCAAGCTGGCAGAGAACACTTGTTTTGCTAATCTTTCCTCGCCCATTCTGTTTAAGTGACCATTCCACCTGAGATTAGCTCTGCTAACACATTACTGGATGCTGACAATGTCAAGTTCTTTCCTAATATCCTCATTTTTAATATGATATTGCCATTGATGCCATCTGTTCACGTCTAATCTTTCTCAGGACTTTCATATCTGCAGTCTCTAGTCTTTGGTTAAGTGCATTACTTCTGACCCAGCTTCAGATCCATAAGTTAAAACTGGTTTGAACACTGTCTTGTATATAGCTAATTTAGTGTTCTGACTAATTTCTCTCTTATTCCATATGAATTTATTCAATTGACTTCCTACCATACCAGTTTTGCTGATTCTGTTGTCTATTTCTATATTTAATTTACCATCTTCACTAAAAATCACTAAAAATTTCCAGGTTCTCCATTCACAACGCAGTTGACATTTTCAACGATTTTGCCTATTTTCATTGTCTTTGTCTTTTTATTGCTGACCTTCATACCATATCTATTACAACAGTTATTCAATTTAGTCAGGGAATCCTGCAGACTTGTAGCAGATTTATTTAGAAGTATAACATCGTCTGCATAAAGCAAAGAGCTGACATTAACATCTCCAATTTTGATATCAGGTTTAATACCACTTTCTTTCATAATATGATCCATATAGATAATGAATAACAGAGCGGATAATGTAGCTCATCGGAAAATAAAGTACTCAGCTTGAGATTAACACACTTTTGATTTTTAATACACTTTCCTGCAAAACCGAAGACAATTTCAACTGTTTTCGTTTACTGTAAACAGTTGATGTACATACGTGCTGAAGGGTATTTCCCCTATTATAAATTTGCTACTTATAACTACATGCGCAATATGGGTGGATGCAAATTTAATGAAGATGAAATTTGATTTTTAAGTCACGCAGTAAAAATACATGTGTATTTATATATGTGTTTTTAAATATATGTGTTTTTAAAGGGTTACTACAATTTGCAGACTGCGTTATATCGAAATCACGTTGTTTAAGTACTGCGTTATTATTAATAAATTTAGTTTAATCCTTTCTCCAAGTGTGAGCAAACAAAGTTTGCGCCTGAAAGTATCTTCAGGACTGGGTTAAGGTGGTACAACAACAGGGCAACTCGTTGCAAAGGTGGAGCAAGCTACCAACACTCCTATCTCAGTATCTCCTATAATGCAAAACACATCTCCTTGCGGATATGTCTAATGTTATGCATTAAGGGAAGGGCCACTACCCAGACCGGTTTCGACCTTTATTGAGGTCTCTTCAGTGGGAGCCAGGCCCAAGTCGAGATATCAGGCAGAAGCATTAGCAGGTCATCTCCACCTATAGGAATTGCCAATTGGTATGCCACCCTTTTTTAATAAATTACTCTGGATTTAGAGAAAGATGTTGAAAGTTTATTTTCCACTTGGTTAGAGTATAATAAATTTAGTTTAATCCTTTATCCAAGTGTGAGCAAACAAAGTTTGCGCCTGAAACTATCTTCAGGACTGGGTTAAGGTGGTACAACACCAGGGCAACTCGTTGCAAAGGTGGAGCAAGTTACCAACACTCCTATCTCAGCATCTCCTATAATGCAAAACACATCTCCTTGCGGATATGTCAAACCACAATACCTGACACAGATAGGCCTATAGTTTAATGCTTGAGTTCGATCACCTCCTTTATGAAGTGGCACAATCTTGCCCTCCACTGCTTAGGAACTTCACCGAGTGCAAGACTCGTATTAAAAAAATATGTCAAGGCAGATGTCAACTCCCTGGCACATTCCTTCAGAATATGTGGTGATATATTATCACTTCCCACAGCCTTATTTACATCTAGTTTACTCAACTCCCCCAAACACCTCTTGCTCACTTACAGTCAGTCTCTCCTCCCCATCATCAACTGCTCTCAATCTCTCCATGAAGTCACATTCACAAGATTGAAAGATCTTTATGAACTGCTCATTAAGTATCTCCACCACACATTCTACAACAGCTGTCTTTATACCATTTCCTCCAATCAATGTCATCCTTCCATAATCATTCTTTCTTTTGCTGGCTACATATCGTAAGAACTCCCTAGAATTCTTTTTGGCTTCATTAGCTAGCTGCTGTTCATACATTTCTTTAGCTACTCTCAACAACCAAGTGACCTTCCTTGCCTGGTCTTTGTAGACCTCATGAAATTGGTTATTTCCACTTCTCTTATGCTGCCTCCACAATGCCCTTTTTTTCTGTATCGCATGCTTATTCTCTTTATTCATCCATCTCACACCTACCTTATTTAACCTTCTCACCCTTGGAATACATTTAGACATTGCATATACTAGATAGTTTTTGAAAATCCCCCAAGCTGCATTGATCTCTTTTCCAGCTGACTCCTCATTCCACGCTACACTTGCAAGCTGTCTCCTGAGCTCTTCATAATCCCCCCCCCCTTGTAGTTCCACATATACCCTTTTCTCATAGGGATCCTTGCACTGCTGGCAACCACCCCCAGGTAATCACCTCATGGTCACTTTCACCAATTGGTTGATGATTTTACACCTCATTTATAATTACATCCTCTGATGAGATGACCAAATCCAAGACCCTTAATCCTTATTTATACGTTGGTTATCTGTATACTCTAAAAGCCACAATACCTTTTACGTCTGATTCTTTAACCAGAGAGGACAAAAGCTCATCACTTACAATAAATAACAATCCATCACACCATTTACTTTTACTGTCTCTCTAAAATATGTTATATCCCTTAATTCTCACTCCTGTCAGGACATTCCAAGTTTTGTCAGTGCAGTGTCTTTGAACAGACAGGTTCCATCAATACCACGAACTGTTTCTCTTCACTCCCAATACAATCCTGGCAGTAATACTACTCCTAATACTTTTCTTGAGCTTTTTGGCAGTGTTTCTATGTATACTGGGTATATTTTCCCCTTATAGTGGATAGTTTATTGTTATTAGCATCAGACCTCCAACAAGGAGTCAAAACACTTATTGTGGGAAGTCCACCTCACACACATCCACAAAGATCTCTGAATCATGCCTTCAACTCATTTACAGTTTCTTCACTCAATATCTTCTCAGGCATGTTCCATTCAAAGAGATGCTCCTTCACTAACTTGCTCACACTCTCCTTGCATAGCTTCCAGGGATGGCCTCTTGTATTTGTTTCCATCTACTCATTGAAAACTTGTACACATTAATCTAGTAACAACCTCTCACCAACTTCTTAGTCATATCCCCTCACTTTCTTCTATTTATTCTACAAATTACATTCCCTCAGACAACTTAATAAATTTTTTCAGGACCCTCTCTGAGATATAGAGATCTCAGGAGATACCCCTTTTTAGCGATGGAGATATAGAATTGAAGTAAGAAAGATGACATGGCAGGAAGAAAATGGAATTTTTTCATGTACTGAGAGATAATTACTTGAGGCAGCATGTGATGAAGGAGATGGAGAATATTGGATTTGGTCATAGGGTCAGAAGAGCTATCCATAACTAAGGTGGCCACATGACATAAAACACTGAAGGGTAAGGATGTTAGTAGTGCATGGGAGACAGTTAAGGCTCATTTAGAGGAAGCATTATTAAATTGTATACCTAAGGTAAGGAGAGTTAATCAGGTAGGAGTTAGATGAATGAGTGATATCACTAAGCATGAGCAACAGAAGAAGAATGCAAAAAGTATTTGAATAGCTAGGTGGCCAGCAAACTCATGAACAGTACAAGGTTCAGACAAGAAAGGTGACCAGCATTGCAAGGAAGGCAAAATCAGATTACAAGAAGGATTGTATTTGGCCTACTTGGCTCATAATTTGATTACGAGCCAGGGAGGCCAAAGGAAATTCCAAACAATTCTTTCATTACATGGCAAGTAAGAGGAAAAATGACCATGGAAGATTAACCTCACTTAATGAGTGATGATGGTCATGAGGTGACTGAAGATAAAAACTTTGCAAGGGTATATCATCCAAGTGAGGTTACTGCCTTAACATATGTGACAGACACTAATATGGGAACAGAAGTTGATGAATTGGAGGTTCTTAGGATATTACAGCATTGCAATGTAAATACAGCTGTGGAATTAGATGGCATATCAGCTTGGGTTTTGTGAGAATGTGCAAGGGAACTGCATTGCCTCTGACTAAGCTCTTTAATTTAAGTCTCAGCTCTGGTAGAGTTCCAAGGGAGTGGAAAGAGGGCAAAATAATTCCTTTGCATACAAGGAGGTTCTAAGACTGCAGTAGCAAATTATAGACCAATCAGTATGTTGTTGTTGTGGTAAAAGTACTAGAAAAATTGGTGAAAAAGAGAAGTCAAAAATGGGTGGATAAGAATATGATACTATATGCGGGACAACATAGCTTTGTTAAGGGTAGTAATTTGCTAACTTTTTATAATAGATTATTAGCTGAGTTGGATAAAGGAAATGGCTACACAATGATTCTGCTTCATTTCACAGAGGCATTTGACAGAATATCACATGGAACTCTGTTATGCAAATTAGAACAAATGGTGATGGATATGACACTAGTTAAGACACTATATGGAGTGCAAGAATCGAGGCAAAAACAGGTGACTAGGGGGTGTGCCGCAAGGTTCAGTGCTGGGATCATTGTTGTTTAATTTGTGCATAAATGATATAGGAAATAACTTGAAAGGAAATATTCAGTTGTTTGCTGATAATGTAAAATTAGGTGCAGTAATAGTTAATCAAGGCTATGTGAAGAGCTTGCAGGATGATTTAAATATACTGTCAGTATGGGCACAAGATAATGGGTATCAGTTAAATGTGGAGAAATGTAAAGTTATGCATTTTGGAAGAAACAGATTACAAGCTGTGTATCACATTGATGGCACTGTAACCCAGGAAATGGATGAAGCTAGAGATTTAGGGGCAGTGGTAGACAGAGAGTGTAAGTTTAGAGGATGTATTGCTAAGTTTGCTAAGGTAGCCCATAACATTACTTGGCTATTGAAGAATGCATAAGAAGTAGAGATAAGGAAGTTGTTATTCCTCTTTATAGGGTCTTGATTATGTCTACACCTGGACATAATCCACATCCAATTAATATTGGAAAATATTAATGTGAAACAGCAGTGGGACTGGATAGCATGTCAACCCATGCATTACATAAATGTGCATGAGAATTGGCATTGCCCCTAGCAAAGTTGTTCAGTCTAAGTCTCAGCTCTGAAAGGGTTCCAGGTAATTGGAAGAGGGCAAGATAGTTCCACAGCATAAAGATGGCTCCAACACAGAGGTACCAAACTAGAGACCAATTAATATACGATGAGTAGTTGTTAAAGTATAGGAAAAGATTATTAATGGTAAAATCCAACAGTGGATGGGTAGAGATGCAATACTCTGCGGTGGACAGGATGGCTTTGTAAAGCATACATCCAGTTTTAGTAATTTATTCACATTTTATAATAAAGTGACAGCAGAATTGCATAAAGGAAATGGCTACACTATGATATTGCTGGAATTTGCAAAGCCATTTGCAAATTCTACATGGAATACCACTTGAAATAGTATTATAAATGTTGGAGCAAATGGAAATGGATATGAAGCTAGTAGCATGAATTTGAGGGTGGGTGGAGATTTCACAGACAGACATCATAGGGTAGTGTATATGGTGGAGTGGGATCTAGGAGAATGACAGTGACTAGAGGAGTTCTTCAGGTTTATGCACTAAGGCCACTACTCTTTACTTTGTATATCAGTGATATAGGGAATGATTTAAGACAGGATATTCAGTTTTTTGCTGATGATGCAAAACTGGGGAGAACAATAATTGATAAAGGTGATATCCTGCAGGATGATTTAAATAAATTGCCATTATGGGTGAAGGATAATGATTATCAATTTAATGTTTCAAATTGTAAGGTTATGAACTTTGGGTTGAAAAGGTTGCATCATATGCATTATATTGAATGTACTGGATTGCAGGAAATTGATGAGGTTAAGTACTCGTTGATAATGATGTACAGAGAGTTAAAGTTCATGGTACATATTTGTTAAAGATACCAAGCTATTTTAAATCTGATTTTACTCCATTTCCCAAGTAAGCAAACAGACCAACAAGTCAAGTTTGCACCTGCAAGGTGTTGCAAGTCTAGCTGATCCTGCAAGTATTTTACCAGACCAAGTTACCATAAGGTGTTTTAACCTTAAATATTAAGATTAGTGATCAGAGCTTATTCTACTTTTACCATGAGTTGCCTTGGACTTGCACTACGGGCAGGATCAGCTAGACTTGCAACACTTGCAGGTGCAAACTTGACTTGTTGGTCTGTTTGCTTAATTGGGAAATGGAGTAAAACCAGGTTTAAAATAGCTTGGTATCTTTAACATTTATTATACCCAAGGTAAAATACTTTCTACATTTATATCTCCTCCTGAGATTTTTATTTAATAAGTTAAAACACCTTATGGTAACTTGGTCAGGTCTGCCTTGACATATTTTTTTAATACGAGTCTTGCACTTGGTCAAGTCCCTAAAGAGTGGAAGGAGGGCAAGATTGTGCCACTTCATAAAGGAGGTGATCGAACTCAAGCATCAAACTATAGGCCTATCTGTGTGTCAGGTGTTGTGGTTAAGTTGTTGGAGAAGCTTGTGAGAACTAGGATCCAGAGTTGGGTTGACAACAATGGTATAATCTTTGATGGACAGCATGGATTTGCTAAAGGGAGGTCGTGTTTTAGTAATCTACTTACTTATTACAATAAAGTGACTGCTTCCTTGGACAGAGGAGAAGGATACACAATAATATACTTGGATTTCGCAAAAGCTTTTGATAGAGTGCCTCATGATAAGTTGACAGTCAAACTAGAGCAGATGGGGTTGGATATTAGATTAGTGCATTGGATTGGAGACTGGCTATCTGATAGGTATCAACAAGTTGTGTATGGGGGTGCAATATCCAGGAAAAGGAAAGTCACTAGTGGAGTGCCTCAGGGATCTGTTTTAGGGCCATTACTATTTAACTTGTATATTAATGATATTGGCGAAGATTTGGATGGAGATATTCAGTTGTTTGCAGATGATGCAAAGTTGGGACGAACCATAAAGAGTAGTGAAGATGTTGTGGCCTTGCAAGAAGACTTGAATAAATTGAGTGATTGGGCAAGCAAATGGGGATGTGAGTTCAATGTTGCAAAATGTAAGGTTTTAAAATTTGGAAAACAAAGATGGGATGCAGAATTTATGCTTGGTGAAAATATATTGTTGGAAGTAGAGGAAATAAGAGATCTGGGAGTGATAGTGGATAAGGATCTAAAATTTAGGGGTCACATCGCCAAAATTGTGAAGACAACACAAAGACTTCTGGGAATGATGAGGAGGACACTGACATGTAGAAGTAGGGAGATTCTTGTTCCATTGTATAAGGCTTTGATTAGGCCACACATGGACTATTGTGCCCAGATTTGGTCACCTGGTTTTCAGAAGGATGAAGAGATGTTGGAAAGGGTCCAAAGGCGACTGACTAAGGTAGTTTCTGACCTCTGGAATGTCGAGTATGAGGAAAGATTGAAAAGATGTAATTTGCAGAGACTAGTGGAGAGAAGGAAGAGGGGAGATATGATAGAGACCTACAAGTTGGTAAGGGGTTGCTATAGGATCAATGGTGGAGAAGTTCTACAGCGAATAGTGGGAGATCAGGGGAGAACCAGAGGTCATCCCTGGAAACTGTATAAAGAGGGTGTGAGTAGGGGAGTGAGAGGCAGGTTTTTTTCGTGCAGAGTTGTGAATGATTGGAATGCCTTGCCTGAGAGTGTGGTGTCTGCAGGGAGTTTGAATGTGTTTAAGACCCGGTATGATGAGATGTGTGTGTAAGATAAAAGGACCTCCTAGATGAGTCTTTGACTCCATGAGGTCTTGTTTAATAATAATAATAATAATAATAATAATAATAATAATAATAATAATAAAATACTTATAGGCTCTGTATTACTAAAATCTTGGTATTTCTAGCCTGGCTCCCACTGATGAGACCTCACTAAAGGTCAAAACCGGTCTGGATAGTGGCCCCTTGCCTTTAATACAAAGCATCATACATCTCCTCCAGGTGATGTGCTTTGCATTAAGGGTAAATATTAAGATTAGTGATCAGAGTTTATTTTACTTTTACCATGAGTTGCCTTGGACTTGCACTACGGGCAGGATCAGCTAGACTTGCAACACTTGCAGGCGCAAATTCATACAATTCAAACAATAAACTTCAATTGTAAATTCATACAATAAACAATTGAAAACAACCGTAGTCTCATACATATATGACTGCAACCATCTGGTTTATTGCCAAACAGCAATAAACCAGATGGTTGCAGTCAAACTATAAGATGGGACCATAACCAGAGATAGATATGCTATAGCAAAAAGAATTGAAGAATGTTACTGAGTATTATATCAGGATGATGAATTAAATGAAGAAGAAGAAGACAACTACAATATAGCTCAAATACCACAGATTCTACCAGAAGTTATGTGGAAAATCCAAAGCTTGCAAAATGGAAAAGATACAGGTGAGGATGGGGTTATAGCTGATCTACAAAATCTTAGCAAAACTATTTACCTTATGTCTAAACTAAAATAATGTGCCAAGAACATGGAAGAAGGGTACCCTAATTCTGATACATAAAAAAGGTCAAGTAGAAGACTTAATGAACTACCGACCCATTAGTCTACTATCAGTGAATTACAAAGTGTTTAGAAAAGTCTTAGCTCATATGCTTTGTGCAACTCTAGACCTAGCACAACCAAAAGAATAGGCAGGCTTTTCAAGTGGCTTTCAAGTTGTACAACAGATTATTGAACAGTATAATGAATATCAGTTACCATTATGTCTTGGTTTTGTTGATTATGAGAAAGCCTCTGAATCAGTAAAATCTTGTGCAATACTTAAAGCATTACGAAACCAACAAGTGGAGGAGCCATACATCAGGACCATCAAATTAGCATACACCAATGTCACAGCAGCAATTCATTTTAATGGAAGCACCTCTACTGTGGAAAAACAGAGAGGTATAATATAAGACAGTGTGACACAATATCTCCAAAATTGAAAGTTTATTTTTCACTTCGTTAGAGTATAATAAAATTAGTTTAATCCTTTATCTAAGTGTGAGCAAACAAAGTTTGCACCTGAAAGTATCTTCAGGACTGGGGTAAGGTAGTACAACACCAGTACTACCTTACCCCATATACCAGTACTATACCAGGACTGGGGTAAGGTAGTACAACACCAGGGCAATGTTGCCCTGGTGTTGTACTACCCCAGTCCTGAAGATACTTTCAGGCGCAAACTTTGTTTGCTCACACTTAGATAAAGGATTAAACTAATTTTATTATACTCTAACCAAGTGTAAAATAAACTTTCAACATCTTTCTCTAAATCCAGAGTAATTTATTAAAAAAAAGGGTGGCACACCATTTGGCAACTCCTATAGGTAAAGATGACCTGCTAATGCTTCTGCCTGGTATCTCCACTTGGGCCTGGCTCCCACTGAAGAGACCTCAATAAAGGTCGAAACTAGTCTGGGTAGTGGCCCTTCCCTTAATGCATAACATTAGACATATCCGCAAGGAGATGTGTTTTGCATTATAGGAGATACTGAGATAGGAGTGTTGGTAGCCTGCTCCACCTTTGCAAGGAGTTGCTCTGGTGTTGTACCACCTTACCGCAGTCCTGAAGATACTTTCAGGCGCAAACTAATTTTATTATATCTCCAACATTGTTCACAGTATGCCTAGAAGAAATATTCAACTGTCTTGATTGGGAAGGGAAAGGTCTGAAGATAAATGGAAACTATTAAACCATTTATGCTTTGCAGATCACATAATTATCTTTACTTCAACTGCACATGAATTACAGACTCGTGTCCATGAACTCCAAATTGCTAGCAAAACAGCTGGCCTAAAAATAAACCTAAAGAAGATCCAAGTTATGTTCAATAGCAATGTCCAGCCAAAACTAATCTTCTCTTCTTCTTCTTCTCTTCCACTCATGACGAGTTGAATTCCTCAAAGACAAAATTTTTGCCATTTCTTTCTGTCTGCTGTCGTTTTATGAAGTTCTATTATGGAGTTTAAGTGGGTGATTTCTTTAATGTTGTCAACCCATTTCTTTCTTGGTCTTCCTCTGTTGGGCTGTCATCAATTCTACCATTCAATAATACGTTTGGTAGCTTACTGGGTTCATTCTTGAAATTATTGCTATAATTATTGTTTCTTTAAAAGTTAAGTTCTTCTCTGACTTTTTTATTGTTTTTCTTTCTGTCCAGTTTGTTCATCAATTGATTTTTCTTGGGTATTTCATTTCAAAAGCATTTCTTAATATCCAGCATTCTGAGCCATAGAGTACTGTGGGAATTATCATTGTTTTATATATCTTTAATATGAAATCTCTGCTTAATCTTTTATTGTTCCATATTTTTTGTAGTCTACCCATTGTTATCCATCCATTATTGATTCTGTGTTTGGTGGTTTTCGAAATAGTCTAGATCTTCAGTGATCATTGGTCCTAGGTAATTGAACTACTTTACTTGTTCTATATTATTGTTTCCTATTTTCATTTGGATTGCTTTCCTTTTTCTTCCTATTACATTAGTTTTGCTTTACTAAAATTGATTTTCGTATCATATTTGATATGAAACATGTTATGTAGACGACAGCCTTGCATAACTCCCTTTTTAATTGCTATTTGATCTGTTTCTATGTTTTTCTAATTCATTATTGCTTGTATTTCTGAATAGTAATTCTTGATGCAATTTAATAGGTATTTGTCGAACCCTCTGTTTTCTAGAATTTTAATGATCTTGCTTCTGTTTATTGAGTCGAAGGCTTGTTTGAAGTTCGATAAAACAGCAGTAGAGTTTTTTATTTTTGTCTATCATAATATCTGCTAATCTGTTTAATTTGAAAATTGTATCTATTGTGCTTCTGCTATTTCTAAATCCCATTTGCTCTTCTTCCATCTGTTCTTCATAGGAATGTTTAACTTTGTTTTGAAGAATCCTGATGAATATTTTATAGCAATGGCCTTAGAAGAGTGATAGTTAGTGCAGGATCTGACATCTCCTTTTTTGTGGATGAGTATGATCTGGCCTGTTCTCCATTCTGCTGGTAAATTTCCTTTTTTTTAGTATTTTGTTGAACAGTTCCCTTAGGTAATTTATTATGCTTTCGCCCCCTTTTCTAGAAGTCCTTTTTGAATGTTGTCTATGCCTGGTGCTTTATTATTTTTCATTTGTTTGATTTCTCTATGCATTTCTTCATTTAGTATGTCTTTTGTGTCAGAAGTTTCTTCTGGGTTGAAGGCATCTTGATCTATGTTTTCTTCAGCTGCAAATGTTTCTTTAAAATTAATCCATATTTCTTTTATTATTTTACAGCTACTTGTTGTGGTTCCATCTTTTTTGCAATATTGAAACTGGGTTGGGTGAGTGTGTTCTAGTAATCTCTTTAAACTATTTCATAAATGGTCTTGGAGTCGTATTTTTTTATGCTTCTTCACATATTCCTGCTTTTTTTTTCTAAATACGTGATTTTTGCTAATCTGCATTTTTTGTCTATTTCTTTTTTTTCAGTTTTTTATATAATATTCTATTTTCTTCATTATCTTATTTTGAGAGGTTAGTTTTGGATATTCTTTTCTTTTCTTTTCCCAGTCCAAAATCTCTGGTGTAAGCCAATCTTTATTTACTCTTGTCTGGTTACCCAGGTGTTTTGTTGCTAATAATTTCTTTACCTTTTTTTCCAAGACTCTGAGACTGTATCTGAAGCAAAATTATTTAATTTTTCTTTTAACATTCTCTGATAGTTAGATCTTGTCAAGCTATCATTGAGTTTTGAGATGTCTATCTTCTTTTGTTTTTGATGGTTTATTCTCTTTTTTTTTTTTTTTGAAACTGATTTTTAGTTTGGCTGATAGTAGTTCGTGGCTTGTGTCCATGCCAATCTTTTTTAATGTTTTGACATTTTGGAAGAAATGTTTCCATTTCTTATTAACGATTATATAATCTATACAGTTTTTGATTTCATTGTTTGGTGATGTCCAGGTGTATTTGTGTTGTGGCCTGTGGTAGAATAAGGTATTTGTGATTAACAGTTGATTTATTTTGCAAAAATTAATCAAGTCCTCTCTGCTCTTATTCATCTCTCCATGACCAAATTTTCCTATTACTTCTGCTTTATCCTCAGAGTACTGACGATCTTTGCTTTAAAATTTCCCATAATAATCAGGATATCTCTTGTACTTTTTCGCCTGATTTCTTCTTGCCGTTGTTCAAGAAATTGGCTATATTCCTCCTCTTCATGTGATTGGTCTGGGTCATAAACTTCTATTATTTTTATATATATTCCTTTTTCTTTTGCTTTGAATCTTACTGATGATTTTAGAGGCAATTGGAGTTTAGCAGCCATTTTTTAATGATTAGAGCTACACCTTCTCTGTGATGGTTATCTTTCCTTCCTCAGTAAAATATGCTTGCATTTTTTATGGCGATTTTTTCCTCACTTGTCCAGTGGGTCTCTGCAACTTCACTATTTCCCATTTAAACAGTTCAATGTTTCTCTCTCTATCAGTTTTAATTTGCCAGGTTTGTACAACGTTCCGATGTTGATGGTTCAAATATTATATATGCAGTTTGCGTTCCACATTACTGTCTTCTTGCCTACCCTGTGTGGGCTTGAGTTAGGCGCGTTGGCTCTCCCGTACGCAGGTAGCATTATTTTTGCTTCTATTTGCTGGCAGATTCATCTTTAAAGATTTTAGACAATTAATGCAGCTGGCTTACCATTCCTCTGCTGCATACCTGTTGATCTGCAGGAGGTATTTCATTTCCCTCCTACCACCCATTTCTGGGAGGCATTCTCCTATCCACCAACTGGAAATGCGCTTTCTAGGGGTTACAGGAGTCCCCCGAAAGCAAAAATAATAAAAATCAATAATAATGAAATTAAACAACTAGATCATTACATATACTTAGGACAACAGATATCAATGCAACAAAATATTATGGACAAAATTAAAAGACATGCAATGTTTAGGTGGAAAGCATTTAGAAAATTACATTCAATATTCAAAAGCTAACTACCATTATACCTGAGAGAAAAGCGTTTAACCAATGTGTTCTTCCTATATTGATATGGCTGTGAAACATGGATACTAAATGCAAAGGAAATTCAAAAATCAAGAACAACACAATTTAGTATGAAAAGAAGTATGCTTGATATCACAAAACTGGATCACAAAAGGAATACGTGGATAATAAATCAAACCAAAGTCCCTGACATCATAGGAAGAGTGAAACATATGAAGTGACAATAGGCTGGGCATATTACTTGAAGACGAGATCAATGATGGACAAAAGAAGTACTGAATTGGATTCCCCAAGAGGAAAAATGAAACGAGACACTGACCTAAATTATGGTGGATTGATGATATTAGATTTGCAGGAGAGACATGGGAAAGGAGAGACATGGGAAAGGAGAGCCATGGACAGACAGTTTTAAAGTAATTGGAAAGGCCTTCATCCAGCAGTGGATCGACAATATTTACGTTTATGTTGCTCGCCCATGAAAGGTTATTTGCAAACCTGTAGTACAGTATGTATCGTGTGTGGGCTAAGGATTTTTTCTATTTTTACCGTTTTATATATATTTTTTATATTATTATTATTATTATTTCATGATACCTCCAAGGAGTCCAAAGTCATCCAGGGAGGGCATCTACTCTACAACTCTCCACCAGGTAATCCACCAATTATACCAAACTGCCACAACTATCATCAACACCAATGACATCTACTGCCCACTACCACCATCACCACTAGTATTTTTTGTATTCTTCTTCTTTGAGTGCCATCTCCTATCGGAGGTCGGTGACCATCTTGGCAAATTTTGAGCGATTCTCAGCTATTCTGAGCAGTCTCTCAGAGTTCATACCAGTACACTGTCTGATATCTGCCAGCCAAGATTTTCTTCATCTTCCTTGTCCTCTTCTTCCATTTATCTTCCCTTTTATAATCAATTGAAGTATCTTATATTTTTCATTACGAAGTAGGTGACCAAGATATGCAGTTTTCCTTCTTTTTATGGTATCTAAAAGTTCACGTGATTTCCGCATTTGTTCCAGTACTTCCTGATTGGACGTTTTTGCTGTCCATGGGATTTTTAACATTTGTCTGTATAACCACATCTCAAAGGCTTCAAGTTTTTTTATTGATGTTGTTTTCAAGGTCTCCCAGTTTCTTCACCGTACAGCAGTATAGACCATAAATAGCATTTAACCATGCGTGCTCTAAGTTCAAGTTACAGTTACACAGTGTTGATTTCATCAGGAGAAAATTTTTTCTTGCCATTTCAGTTCTAACTTTTATTTCCATTTCTGGATTGCATTCAACCAGCATCTGAGATATTTAAACTTTGTCACTCTTTCTATTCGTTTCCCGTTTAAAGAAAGTGATGAATTAAGAATTGGTTTCTTGCTTATGACCATGAATTTAGTTTTGGTGATATTTATTTTTAATCCCATTTTTTCATTCTCTTCATTCACTAGTTCCAGAAGATTTTGAAGATCCTGAATATTGTCAGCCAGGAGAGCTGTGTCATCAGCATATCAAATGTTACTGACGATTTCACCATTTACATTAATCCCTTCCTCTCTTCCTTTTAAGATTTTTTGAAATATGGCTTCTGAGTATATGTTAAAAAGAAGAGGTGGCAGCACACATCCTTGCCTTACTCCTTGTTTGATGTTAATGGGATCTGTAATAATGTCATCAACTTGAATAGATGCCTTTTGGTTCCAATATAAGTTTTGAATGATCCTGATGTCCTTACCATCTAATCCAATTCTCTTTAATAGTGCAATCATTTTAGTATGTTGGACTTTATCAAATGCTTTCTCAAAGTCCATGAAGCAAATGAATACTTCCTTGTTTTGATCAATACATTTTTGGAATAAGATCTGAGAACAGAAAAGGGCCTCTCTTGTTCCCAAGCCATTTCTAAAGCCGAATTGGGTATCACTGATGGTGTCTTCACATTTTCTGTATATTCTTTTTTGAATTATTTTCAGAAACATTTTGAGAATGTGACTCATTAGGCTGATCATTCTATAGTCATTACAAGTTTACGCATTTACTTTTTTAGGTAGCATGATGAAGGTCGACTGTAACCAGTCTTGAGGGATTATGCCTGTATCGTAGATCTTATTAAATAGCTTTACTAATATGTTAATGTTGTCACCTTCTAATAACTTTACTATTTTTTGTATACAGGATGAAAAACCAAAGTTTCTGGGAGAAAAAAAAACAACCATGCTACCTCTGTATGTGATTGGCTAACTCACCTGTAATTTTTAGTTGTATTTTTAAATAGTCCAGAAAAAACTCTGCTTTAGAGACCAAACATGGAACTCTTTCAAATTTCAGGCACCCAGCAGTGGGTCTCCTGTAATAATGATTCATTAACTCTATGAAAATGCCAGAGGGAAAGAAAAAACAGTAATAATATAATAATAATATGTGAAACATTTTGAAACCAAGAGAAACACTTTGTTTCTCTTTGTGTCAGTGAATTGCAACGACAGATTGTCCTAGAAACTCAGCAAGAACTTGTGAGGCAGCTTCAAGACCAATGAAGAAACAGTTCAGATAAATTTCTTGAATATAGGTAATCCAAATAATAACTAGCAGTGTGATTTAAATGCTACACAAGCAGAACTGAGACATAGATATAAGGAGACAGGAGAAGAGAAGAGAAGATGCATGAAGAGTATAAGACACAGACCAGAAGAGTGACTAGTATGGTAAGGAAGGCAAAACTGGAATATGATAGGAGATTAGCCCTAAGATCCAAAGAAAATCCTATGGAATTTTTTAGCTATGTGGCCAGTAGGAGGAGAAATGACTGTGGAAGAATGATATTGTGGGATAAAAATGGGAATAGAGTGACTGATGTAGCGGACATAGTAGAATTGTTCAATAAACACTTTATTGGAGTATTTCATCCTGGAGGAGTCAGTTTTAATACTAGAGGGATAGGGCAGGTTCAAGGTTTAGAGGTTCAGGAGGAGAGTGTATTTCAAATACTGAGTACTCTGGATGTAGGTAAAGCTGTGGACTGAATGGTATTTCACGATGAGTCTTGAGAGAATGTGATAGGGAACTGATAGTGCCTTTGACCTGGCTTTTCAATGAAAGTCGGGCTGCTGGAAAGGTGCCCATGGAATGGAAGGAAGGTAAGATAGTGCCATTGCATAAGGGCGGTAGCAGACTGGAAGTGTTTAATTATAGACCAGTTTGTATGTCATCAGTAGTTAGTAAGATCTTGGAGAAAGTAGTGAAGGACCGTATACAGCATTGGGCAGATAAGGGTAATGTTATCTGTGAGAGTCAACATGGATTTGTGAAGGGGCACTCTCGTTTTAGCAATATGCTAGCCTTTTATGATAATTAAATGAGGGAAAAGCATATACTGCCATTTTCTTAGACTTAGCGAAGGTATTTGACAGGGTGCCACATGATAAGCTGATATTTAAGTTGCAGCACATGGGTCTGGATGTCAGATTAGTCAACTGGATTCAGGATTGCCTGTCCGATAGGTATCAGAGAGTTGTGTATGGTGGGGCACTTTCAAGGAAGCAGAGGGTTACAAGTGGGGTCCCACAGGGCTCAGTACTGGGACCTATATTGTTTAACCTTTATATCAATGACATTGTCAGTGGATTGCAAGGGGATATTCAGTTGTTTGCAGATGATATGAAGCTGGGAAGGATTATTAGTAATAGTACAGATGCGGCAGCCCTGCAAGAGGATTTGAATAAGCTAGATAGTTGCGCAAATGAATGGGGGTTTCAGTTTAATGCAGCAAAATGTAAGGTCTTGAGGTTTGAGAAACATCGATGGGACACTGCATACTCTATGGGAGGAGGTATACTGGAGGAAGTAGGGGGAGACAAGAGATCTGGGGTTGATGATTGATAGAAACCTGAAATTTAGGGGACATATTGCAAAGGTGGTGAAGGTAACACAGAGGATTGCTGCAATAATGAGAAGGACACTGACTTGCAGAGATAAAACAGTTATCATTCCGTTGTATAAGACCCTGATCAGACCACACTTGGACTACTGTTTCCAGATTTGGTCCCCAGGATTTGAAGGGGATAAATTAACTGTGGAAAGGGTACAAAGGTGGATAACAAAGATGGTGTCAGGACTGTACAATAATAGTTATGTAGAATCGGCTGAGGGAATGTGGACGACAGAGTTGGTGGATAGAAGAAGGAGAGGTGATATGATTGAGACTTTTAAACTGTTGAGAGGTGGTTACAAGGTTGACACCAGGGAGTTCTTTCACTTGGTTGAACAGCGGGAAGGAGTGATGACAAGAGGCCATCCCTGGAAGTTATGAAAGGAAACTGTGAACAAGAAGATGAGGAGTGGTTTCTTTGCATGGAGGGTGGTTGAACCATGGAATGCATTGCCTGATGGAGTGGTGAGAGCGAGAATGGTCAATGAGTTCAAGGAGTGGGATGATAGACTTTGTGTTTATAATAAATTTAGTTTAATCCTTTATCCAAGTGTGAGCAAACAAAGTTTGCGCCTGAAAGTTTTTTCAGACTGGGGTATTGTGGTACAACACCGGGCAACTCATTGCAAAGGTGGAGCAAGCTAACATCACTCCTATCTCAGTATCTCCCATAATGTTATATTATGAGAGATACTGAGATAGGAGTGATGTTAGCTTGCTCTTAATGTAATCATTAATATTAATGCTATTAATGTTAATAATTATAATATTATAATTATAATAAATAAATAAATTTATTATATTCTAACCAAGTGAAAAATAAACTTTCAACATCTTTCTCTAAATCCAGAGTAATTTAATAAAAAGGTGGCACATCGTTTGGCAACTCCTATAGGTAGAGATGACCTTGCTAATGCTTCTGCCTGGTATCTTCACATGGGCCTGGCTCTCACTGAAGAGACCTCAATAAAGGTCGAATCTAGTCTGGGTAGTGGTCCTTCCCTTAATGCATAACATTATACATATCCGCAAGGAGATGTGTTTTGCATTATGGGAGATACTGAGATATGAGTGATGTTAGCTTGCTCCACCTTTGCAATGAGTTTCCAGGTGTTGTACCACCTTACCCCAGGCCTGAAGATACTTTCAGGTGTAAACGCTTTGTTTTCTCACACTTGGATAAAGGATTAAACTAAATTTATTGTAATCTAACCAAATGGAAAATAAACTTTCAAAATAATTTGTGTTTCTTAGGGGGGGGGGACTTCCCCTTGATGAGTCTTTTGACTCCATGGAGGCCTGAATAATAATAATAATAATATTATTGTAGAACAAATGCAAACCACCAGAGAACGACGACTACCACCAATATTGAAACAAAGCTGAAGACAAGATCTAGTCACAGTATTGAGCAACATCAATTTCATAAGAGAAATAATTCATACAAAATCATTCAGAGAAACAAATTAACAGATGTGCAGTGCATTATAGTTACAGCAGAACTTTGCTATAAAAAAACAGATGAATAAATCAAAAAGTCACTCCAAAATGGAAATTACATTTAGAATCTAAAATAAGTAAAGTTTGAATATATGTTAGCAATTTAAAGAATTTAAAATAAGGAAAACAATAAAAGAGCAAAAAATCAAGAGCAGTCTAATAAAGAGATACAACCTTGAAACAAAATTGATAACAAATTATCAGAAGAATTAAAAGAATTGTGGCCACAGCAAAATATATGATTTGCTATGAAAGCCGAATAAGTCAATACGAAAATAACCTTCAGTTCAAGATGAACCAGCATCAATTTTACTAAAATATTGATGGGAAATCTGAACTCAGTGTTGAATGCCTGAATGCAGAAGAATCACTCAGATAACAGTTTTTCCATTGTTTTTCAATGGAAAAATCATCCATTGTTTTTCAATGTTGTTACATTGAAAAACAATGTAACAACACTACAATGGATGATTTATCATAACCACAAAAATGATCCAATAGTAAACATAGAAATGGAGGAATTTAAATGCACCAGGGAAAAATGAATTTCATTAATTTTGGCTCAAATACTTGCCCAGTATTCATGCTTGATTGTTCAAAAATTTCATAAACTGTTGCAAGCAGGCTCAGTTGAAGAGTGGATAACAACCAGAAGAAGGAGCTGTTCCAAGTAACTACCATCTAATAATTTGATAATTTATTCATTGAAAGTCTTTTTTTCATTTGGTTATTAAGGTTGAAGCCGATCTGGGTAGTGGCTCTCGCATAATGCATAGCATTTACATATCTGTAAGGATACGTGCCTTACATTATGTAATCCTAAGGGTATCACAGTATTTTCAGGATAGGGCAACTCATATATAGAGGCTAATGACTTTACATCACTTGCCTTAGCATATCATAATGCAAAGCACATGTCCTTTCAGACATGTATAATGCTATGCATTATGGGAAGAGTCCCTACCCAGACCAGTTTTGACTTTCATTGAGGTCTCATAAGTGGGAACCGGATTAAACCAAGAATAAAATTTCTTGGTATCGTTAATTTGGTGTCTTTAATTCATAGTATAACCAAGTGAAAAAACTTTCAACATCTATTTCTAATCCAGAGTATTTTAGTAAAATGTGTGACATCACTTTAACTACTTGAATATGGGAAATATATAAGTTCTACATTATTTTAATCTTGGTAATTCTTCTCGGTCTGGATCCCACTGATGAGACCTCACTAAAGGTCAAATGTTTTATAATATATATATATATATATGACGATCTGTAATATTAACTTGGAATTGGGATATGTTCATATTTATATATACTGACTTAGAACCGAGAACTAGAAAAAACAATTAAATTTATTCAAAATGCAACATGTTTCATTGGATTGCCCGACTTCTTCAGGCATAGGAACATAGAAAGCAAATAAAAAACACTATAAGAAACATTGTATCATCACTACAAAAACGACTATTATAAAATTCAGTTAGCTTTGAACTGTAGCTACAGTCCATGTTGAAGTTCTATTCTTGGGCATCTGCGTGCATCTGACTTCACGAGTGTGCCAATATCAAATAGCAGAGCTGAAAGAGTCCAGTAGATTATAACTAAGGTTATTATTTATATGATGAGGGTCCATAACAATTTCCTTAGATTCGACTATGCACCGTTCTACCTCGTCATGGCATATATGAAGGTTTGCAGTTGTTTGCCAGTTTATCTCATGTTGAAGGCCTTCATCATTTGTGTTTACTGAAAACAGTACATGGCTTGACAGGGCACTTGCTCTAGTTCTTTTGTAGGCAATGTCTCTTTGGTGTTCTTCCAGACGTAGGAGGATGGATTTTTCAGTTTGGCCATAGTGTTGTTTCCTGCAGTCACATGTGATTTTGTACACTCCTGGGAATTGTAGATGGTTGTGAGCTTGTTTGTATTTGCTTAAAATCAATCTTAGTTTAGGAAGAGTAGAGAAGCAGTTTTTTGTGTTGATCTTTTGTAAAATTCTTCTTAGTTTCATGGAGACCGAACTGATGTATGGCAAGGAGATATAACCTTTGGGGTTGTCTTGTTTCTGAGTTGTTTTGATGGCAGTGGTATAGATGCTTATTAATAGTTTTCGATGAGTAGCCATTACTTGTGATGGTTCTTTGTAGATGTTGTAGCTCATTTTTTAGCTCTTCATCATCTGACAGTACAGATCTGGCACGATGTGCTAGAGTTGAGATGATACCCACTTTCTGTGCAGAATTGCGATGTGACGACGCATGTTGGTATCTATTTGTGTGTATGTAGATTTTCTAAAGATTGAGATTTTTATGGAATCAGATGTCTTAGTAAGTCTTACGTCCAGGAAGGGAAGAGATCCATTTTCTTCAACCTCCATTGTTAATTTGATGTCTTGGTGGAAGTTGTTTAAATGATTTAAAAAAGACTGAAGGTGTCTTTTATTGGTGCCATGTTCCCAGATAAGAAATATGTCATCTACAAATCTCAGCCAAATTTTTGGTTTACGAGTAGCTGAGGAGATTGCCTTTTGTTAGAAATCTTCAAAAAAGATGTTAGTTAATATAGGAGACAGGGCACTGCCCATTGCCAATCCCTTATTTTGTTTGTAGACTTTTTTCTCATATTGAAAGTAGCTGGAGTGAATGCAATGTGATAGCAAGGAAAACTTTTTTTGAAATCTTGTTCTTTAAAATATTGAGAACCGCTTAAGTTGGAACGTTTGTAAAGAGAGCCACCATGTCAAAGCTCACCATATATATATATATCTAATATATATATAATATATATATATATATATATATATATATACGTAGGCTGTTCAATAAGTAATAAGACTATGTTTATACAGAAAACAGATTACCTTTAATCGTCATCATTTACATGGTCTTTTTCAAAGTAACTACCGTGAGACGTGATGCATTTGTCCCAACGTTGCGTCCACTTCTTAAACACATGCGAGAGTCCATTTTTTGAGAGTTCTTTCAAAACCACCTCCGCAGCTTTTACACATGCTTAGTTGCTTTCGAAATGGTGGCCTCTTAGTGGTTTCTTGAGCTGAGGAAACAGCCAGAAATCGCACGGTGCGAGATCAGGACTGTATGGAAGGTGTGGTAGGATATCTGTGTTGTTCTTCTGCAAAACGTGGTGCAATAAGAAGCCATTCTTCAGCAATGGATGCTTCCTTTTGACGTGCTTGATGATAATCACTGCTGTGTTGATCATTGTCTCTGTGATGGACGTTGAAGGTCTTCCCTCACGTTCAAGATCTTCCACATTTTGCCTTCCTTCCTTAAAAGTTTTATGCCAGCAAAAAACACTTGCCCTCAACATTGCTTCATCGTGGAAAGCTTCGCGTATCATGTTAAAAGTGTCCGATGCTGATTTTTGCAAACGCACACAAAATTTAATCGCATAACGCTGTTCCAAGGACTCTTCCATTTCGAAGACTGGTCGCGAAATGGAAGTTTCGTGACTAAACGCAACTGCTCATCGGAGATGAGCAGTTGCATTTAGTCACGTGACACTCTGGCACATCAGCCCATATACGCCATCTATCAACCTCTTTTGTTAATACATACAGCAACATTTCTTTATTCCACAGAAATTAATATTGTGATGTGTGGTTTCGCCACAGTAAAATTAGTCTTATTACTTATTGAACAGCCCACGTATATATATATATATATTAGATATGTGGCAAGTAGAAGCAAGAACGATCATGGTAAGATGATGTTAATGGATGAATGTAGTAGAATGGTAACTGCTGCAGAAGGTATTTTGGAGGTATTTAGTGATCATTTTATAAGGGTGTTTCACCCTGATCAGGGTGGAATCATGAGGAACTTAAGTGTAGAGGACATTGGAGAAGATTGGTTAATTGTGATTGAGCAAGATGCATTTGAGGAAATAAATAAACTTGATGTCAATAATGGATTTGATGACATATCACAACGCATTTTAAGGGAATGTTCCAAGGAATTGGTAGTATCATTGTCATGTCTGTTTAATAAAAGTCTTGCAACAGCACCAGTTTCAAGGGAGTGGAAGGAAGGTAAAATTGTTCCATTGCATAAAGGTGGTGATAAGGCTGTTCAAATTATAGGCCAGTCTGTATATCTGAAGTTGTGTTGAAGGTACTGGTGAAATTAGTGAGAGGTAGAATACAGAAATGGTTTGATGACAGCAGTATTCTCTGTGGTTATCATGTTTCATTAACTAACTTATGTACTATAACAAGGTGACAAATACATTGGACAGGGGAGATGCACATACAGTGGTGTACTTCAATTTTGCAGATGCTTTTGATAGACTGCCACATGACAAACTGTTAAATAAGCTGACACAGATGGTATTGGATAACAGACTTCTGAGTTGGATCAGTGACTGGCTGTCGGATAGGTATCAGTAGTAGTATTCCAAAAGACAAAGGTCACTAGTGGTGTGCCACAGGAGTCAATTTTGGGGCCATTGTTGTTCAGTTTGTATATTAATGATATTCAGATGGGTTTATCTAGTGATATGCAAAAATGGATGTTATGCCCTTACAAGAGGACTTGAATAGATTGCATGAATGGGCTGGTAAGTGAACTATCTGTTCAGTGTTGCAAAGTGTAATGTTTTGATATTTGGTATGCAATGATGGGATGCAAAGTATACACTTGGTGGGGAAACTTTAAAGAAAGTAGAGGAGATGAGTGAACTCAGAGCGGTGGACGGACCTGAAATTCAGGGGCCACATTGCACAAGTTTTGAAAACATCACATTGGATAATGGCAATGAAGTGGAGGACCCTGAGATGCAGAAATAGAGAGGTAATGATGCCATTGTATAAGGCCTTGATCAGCCCTCACATGAATTATTGTGCCCAAATTTGGTTGCTGGGTTTTCATGGTGATGAGGATATGTTAGAAAGAGGTAAGAGAAGATTCACAAAGGTAGTCAGTGGTCTTTGGAATGTGGAATATTATTATTATTATTATTATTATTTTATTTTTTTTTTTTTATTATTATTATTATTATTATTACGGGTATCTACATGGAGTCAGTAGACTCATCGCGGGAGACCCAAGCTAGCAAAACAATATCTGTCATATCTCTTCTTGAATTCATTTACAGATGAAGAGCTCACAACAAAGTCAGGCAATGAATTCCACTCATTCACCACCCTCCAGGCAAAAAACCTTGTTCTGACACCTTTGTTAACCACACTCTTCTTTAATTTCCAGAGATGACCTCTTGTTCTTCCATCACTATCACACAGCTGAAACATTTCCCCTGCATCAATCCTATAAAAACCTTTTAGTAATTTGAATGTTTCTATCATATCCCCTCTTCTTCGCCTATCAACCAATCTCTGCAATCCACTGATACCTCCAAGGAATCCGAAGACTCATCGCGGGAGGACATCTTCAACTGTCTCTACACCTTACCTCTACTACGAATCAACGCCATCTACCGTCCACCTCCAACACCACCACAACTAGTAATTTTTGTCTGTAAATTGCGTGTGTTCTGAAGGGCCGATTTGTATGTATGCGGGATGAAAAACCCGAGTTTCTGGGAGAAAAAACCCTGCTACCTCCATATGAGATCGGCTAACTCACCATCGATTGAAATCGACCAGATAAAGATTCCTCCCGTCGCGATGAGAATCGAACTTAGGCCTATTCCAATCGAAGGGTGCAATGTACCGTCGTTCTTCCAATTGCGCTACAGAGGCGCTTGAGGACAGATTGAGAGAATGTAAGTTGCAGAGCCTTGTGAATAGGAGGAAGATGAGTCGGAGACTCATCATGGAAATGTTAATAATAATAATAATAATAATTTATAATAATTTATTGTGGAAATTTTATTGTTCAGTTCATTTTATTGTTCATGATTTTTACATTTAGAAAGATGCATTCTAGGAGATATCAAATTTTTGGCTAGGTGGTTTAGACCACCCACATTATGAAACATTTACCAAGGGAAATAAAATTCTTTCTATTTTTAGTATGAGAGGTTTTTTGAATAGTTCCATCCTCTTAGTTCAATGTAGTCTTCTGGTCAATTGGAGGGATGAAGAAATTATCTTCAGCAAGTGTTCAACTACTTGCCACACACTTTGATTAGAAAATGTCTAGAAATTTTCAGAGTAAGTAAAACATCTAATGGCTGTCATGAACAAATGGAAAACTCAGTTAATAATAAATGGAGATAATTTTGGTACAGTTAATATCAATGGAGGAATTTTCCAAAATGACTCACTATTACCTCTCTTGTTCATTTTAACACTGATTTTCTAATATTAATTCTAAAGAAAACTAGTTTGGATATCAAATATCAATGCAGGCAGGAAAAATATATGTTATACATTGATGATCTTATGCTATGTGGAAAATTATCCAGAGAAATTGAATCACTTCTCAATACATGTAGAAATTCAGTGACATGCAGTTCAAATCTTTGATGAAGACATCTGTATGGAATTTGGAGTTGAGAAATGTGCAACACTCTTCATAATTGGAGGGAAAATAATATGCAAGAAAGGAATAACTTATGCAGATGGATGTGTGGCAGATGACATTTTGAATTCAGAAGTCAAAAGAAAATCGAGTCTGAAAATCTGAAAAGAGTTAGAAAAATTCTAAATCCAAACTGAATGGAGGCAGTACTGTAACATAGACCAGTACTGTAACATAGACCAGTACTGTAACATAGTAGCCAATACATAGACCAACCCTGTAATAATCAGGTACTCAGCAAGAATAATTGACTGGACACAAGCCAATTTGGATACACTTCATTGTAAAACACGAAAATTAACGACATTGAATCATTCCTTGCACCCATGCAGTGATGTGGAGTGAGTGGTGTTTTACAAGTCAAGCAAACAGTAGAAGAAAATGAGTGTTGAATGACTACATCAAGGAAAACACAGAAAAGATGCCAATTGAAGCATAGAAAGAAAACATAGTGAATGTAGTAGATTCAAAAACGCAGTACAAGGAGAAAGAAATAGCATAAAGGCCAGAAAGTTAAAAAAATAAAGCACTCCATGGTCAATATTTAAAGGATACTGAAGAGAAATTTGACAGTCACTTAACTTGGTAGTGACTTCATCAAGGCTACATCAAAAAAGAGATAGAAGGTCTGATACTTGTTTTTCAAAAACCCATTTATTAGGCCAGTGGCACAAGGGATGATGTGTTTGACTACAGATCAGAAGATTCCAGGTTCGAATCATGGTTGGCTGGGCTATCGACGTTTTTTGTTCCTCGGTAGTATAGTGGTTAGTATCCCCACCTCTCACGTGGGAGACTGGGGTTCGATTCCTGCTGGGGAGAGCTTGTTTTTTGCTGGCTGAGTGGTTAGCGTATCCGCTCTCCAGCCAAAAGGCTGCGGGTTTGAATCCTGCCGTGGGCATGGATGTTTGTGATTATCTGTGGAAAAACTAGTCGTGGCAGTCGGCGTTAGATGCCATTAGTGTAGTTGCGGTTAGTTGTAGTTGGTGGATTGAGTGTGGTGGAGAGAGCTATAGAGCAGGTGCCCTCCCTCGATGAGTCTATGGACTCTCTGGAGGTGTCAAATAATAATAATAATAATAATAAAAACAAGCACTACAAATGCATCAATAAAAGCTAATATTGAAAAGATTTGTAACAACAGATAATGCTGACTGTGCAGAAATAAAGAAAAGATGGCAGACCATCTAATTAATTCTTGCAGCAATTTTACTCATACAGATCATAAACAGAAGCATGATTTAGTAGCAAAAGCTTTACACTGGGCTGGTGTAGGAAATATGTTTTCCCATCTTGCAAAACCCCCTTGTGAACACAGTGTTGGAAAAAAAGTTATTGAAAATGGATAAATATCTTGAACATAATGTGCTAGACATCACTGTAGTTGAATAACATCTGTGGTTTATTGATGTGGCAGTACAAGGGATTAGTAGAGTAGAAGAAAAAAAGTGCATGAAAAACTGACCAAGTATAGATCTATAGATTGAAATTCAGCAAACTTTGGAACAAGAAAGCAACAACAGTTCCAATTGTCATAGAAGTACTAGGAGCACTATCAAGAGTATTTCATAAATACTCTTGATACATCTAGAAAAGTTGAGCCTGCCAGTTATAATATAATCTTAACTCCAAAAAATGGCACTTTTAGGGACATCTCTGATGGAAGTTTTTTCACTTGGCTATGCTACCAATTAAATATCTGGTTTAATCCTTATTGAAGTGTTAGCAAACAAAGTTTGTGCCTGAAGTATTTTCAGGACTAAAATTAGACAAGCCAGTCATTCAAATACATTTGGTTAACATGTAATGTATGCTGATACATGAAAAGCAAAGCAATACTGTGATGTAATAAGTGTTTCATTGGTTACCTTAATGTCCTTCCTAAAACAATTTTTCTTTTTGTAATCCAAAGTCCAAATCCAAAGTCGCTGGTTCAACTCCAGCTGGCCGCCCTGCAAAATGTTTTCATTTTTCAAGTGTTAAAACAAAAAAGTTATTATTTCTATTATTTATTTTATAAATCAATGTCGAAACTTCCGAGATTCCGAGAAATAACGAGAAACGTTTTTCCAATAAACTATCGATTTTGTTCATAGTTAAAATGTATTTTTTATGAACGTAATAAAAATTTAAACTTAAAAATAAATTATAACAAAAAAAGACAACAATAATTAAACACTAAAAACAATAAAACAGATCAACCACGAGAATAAATAAATAATAAGACAATGAAAGAATTGCCTGCTATTTATATACAGACGCAGTGACTAGGCCAGACTAAACTGGCACCAAGATAAGCGTTGCGCCCAGTACACAAACACGATCGCTAGTGCACGTGCTTCACAATCAAAGAATCGTGTGCTATGTATGTACATGAAAATACAGTGACTGGGCCAGCTGAACTGGCCCCAAGATAAGCGTTGCTCCCGGTAAACAAACACGATCGCTAGTGCACTTGCCTCATACATGCCCTGTGTTCTACATATATAAAATAGGGCCAGCCATGGCTGGCCTCAGAGACTGTACTAAGTCACATTATACAATATTGTCACAAAATACTACAGTAATTTTTTTATTAAACAATAAAACTTGTTGGAAACAGATCAAAAAATAATAATTACAAGAAACATATTTTTTAAAACTACAATTATTAGGCTAGTTATACAAATATAGTGGGGCCTGGTCCCTATTGTTTCCCCTATAGACGAGCCGCCCCTATATATATATATATATATATATATATATATATATATATATATATATATATATATATATATATATACACAGTATATATATATATATACATATATATATATACAGTATATATATTGTATATATATATATACAGTTGTGTATATATATATATATATATATATGTGAGAACTTCAAAATCGTACCAACAACTTATTAAAAACTACCACTGAACTGTCTCGAAATGTTCGCCTGTCTCTACACTCTCTCCATCCTCTTATTCCGTGCATATATGGAGTTCCAAAAATCCATGAGGAAAATATCCCATTACGTCCCATTATAGAAGGTATTCATTCTCCGCCGTACAAACTTTCTAAACATCTTGCAAAATACCGCAAATGTTTTTCAGGCAAGTCTTCATCCTTTATCAATAACACAGCGGACTTTGTTTCATACATTAAGGATGTGACAGGTAATGAAGATGAAATCATGGCTAGCTTCGACATAATTTCCTTGTTCACTAATATCCCAACAGACGAAGTCATAACATTACTCAAAGACAAGTTATTCAAAAAAATGTTGGCCTTACTTACCCATTGCATCAAGTCCAGTTACTTTAGATTCCAAGATACTATTGTTAGATCTAGAATAAGGGCCCTATCAAATTTTGAACCACTCTTCTAAGATCTAACAAGAAGAGAGAAAATTATGCAAAGATATGCCTGTACTTTCAAGAAAAGGAGATAACAAACATTTGTCTGTAGGAAAAAGCATGTCACAGTATAGTTAGAAGAGGTATTAAAGTTAAAATTATGATGTATGATTAAATAAGGAAAAGGGAACATGTAACTTGCAGATTAAAATGAATTGTGAAAGTATTATAGTCAAATTCTAATATGTGTTAAATTACATGCCTAATATAGAAAAATAATGTTGAAAACATAGATGTAAATTATGCTCTGTGTAAGAAAAAAAAACCTCCACGTCTACCAGTCAACGAGAGTCCAAAAGGTCACTACCTAGCGACGACATGATTACGTAACGCAAGGTGAATAAGCATTCAAGGAAAGCGAGCATAACAGCCTCCCATGAAAGCAGTACTCAAAGAAGGGAGGAGATGTGACATCATCCATAACAGTGAATGGGAAGGAGACATGAGAGGAAGTAAAGTGCTGAAAGAGGGTGCTTGAAAGCAGAATAAAAGGAATCGCATTCAATTTGAAACTCTCTCTTGTTTTTCTGTTCCTGTGTTCCCATTCGATCCTGCACGGCTGAGGAAGCTTGGCGCCGGTGACCAGCAACTACTTTCCATTGCTGTTGGATCCAAGACGAACAAGGCAACCTACAGAATGAAGGCAGATTCTCTGATAGAGCCATTGGTAAGCCTAGTACCAATGTGAAGGCAGCGAAGGACATCCTTCGAGGAAGAATTAAGTGAATCACAACAGCCAAGGAAGTGAACGGCTGATTATCCGGAGTGAGCACGTGGTGGAAACCGAGGAACCCTCCTTTGTAAAGACAAGATGGTAAAGTACAGCATTTTAATTTTCTTATATAGTAGTGAATTGTAGAGAAGAAAAGGGGGAACAAAGAAAGGAAGAATTCTAAACACAAGTTTGCTCTCAGTGTTCTAGTGATCGTTTTTAGATTGATTGTCTGTAATAGAAGATTTGTGCTATTCTTAATTTGCACAGAAAGGGGATATGACTTTTTGAACAGTTTATTGCATAAAAATATAAAAATTGTGGTGCTACGTGAGCCTGACTTACACTTAGAGTGTGGACACAAAAATTGCAGGATTGAACTTGGTTCTCTCATTTTAGTTATGAAATAGTACGAATTAATTATGCCATGTGTGAACCTTACTCATATGTAAAGATTGAATATTGTTTGATTTTGAGTTTAATTGTGATGCAAAGGTGACTAGTTAAGATACTTAAACTTAGTAGATGATTTTTTTTGTGACTTGAATTAAGCGGGGAAACTTAAGTACCTCAATTTGAATGACAGATAACTTAGTAATGAGATTATTGATTCATGTGTTTTTAGAATGTGTAATTTAAAGTGTAACTTTTCTTTTGCCTTAATAAATGTATTTTGTTAACTTAAATCTGAGAGTTGTTCTAAATGCGAGACTGAATTACCACTTACAAAAATTACGGACCTAAGCATAGAGGGGAATACCAAAGGGAAAGTGAGCCACGACTGCAAATTACATGGTCTCCATCCCTGGTTTCTGACTGGTGCAGTATAAATCTAAATTTTGTCAGAAATCAAAAGGAAGGTGCCTCCCCATAACTAAAGCTAGGACTAGATCATAGAGTGCACATATAGGACGATGCATAACAGAAATAAGAAAAAGTGACCCGACATAACACTGTATACAAGCAAAATCATGGTCTAGCGATGAGTAATCCTTTATCTCCTGTTCTTGCAAATATTTACTTCGAGGATTTTGAAGCCAAGGCTATCTCTTCCTTTGCTTTAACACCTAAAGTTTTGAAACATTATGTGGATGACATTTTCCGCATTTGGAGCCATGGACATGATTCCCTAATGGATTTCCTCGAACATCTCAATAGTTGACATCCAAGTATAAAGTTCACAGCAGAGCTTTAAACTGATAGTTCCCTGCCTTTTCTAGATTTAAAACTGACCTGCTCTACTGGTAAACTTAAAATTTCGATGTATAGAAAGCCTACACACACACCAACGGATATCTTCATAGTCAGTCCCATCACTTCCCTCCCCAAAAACTTGGAATAATTTCTGCCTTGGGAACATAGAGCTAGCTCTCTTCTTGATGACCCAAATGAACTTCAAAAAGAAATCAACCATCTCAAAACTACTTTCATACTTAATAGATATTCTGAAAGAATTATTGAAAAATTCCTTCTTAATCCTCCTAGTCATCGCACAGAAGAAATAAATACATTTAAAGGCAATATATCTATTCCTTACATAAGTTCAGTTTCACAAAAATTAGCCAAGGTTCTAAGAAAATACAATATCAGAACTTTGTTCACTCCACTTCCAAAAATTCGCTCCTTAATAAGCCACCCAAAACCTTGTCATCATCATCTTAAATATCCTGGTGTGTACAAAATATGGTGTGATTGTAATATTCCTTATTTTGGCCAGATGGACAAATCTATTGAATTACGTATGGAGGAACACATGAGGGATGTTGCATACAGAGACAGCGAGCCAGTGCCTTATCAAGCCATATCCTTTTCTCAGCTGATCCTAATGATGAAAACCCAACTCATACAGTCCACTGGGACAGATCTACTAACATCTTTCATTGCCATGATGAATTGGAGAGAAAAATCGTAGAATCTAGGGAAATCATCCTCAACTCTGAACATCTGAATAATAACTTGAGCAACAACCGCCCAGATAGTCATTCAGCTGTAATCATGTACTGGCATTCACATGATGCTGCAAGCATGCACTCTCCCAACAATGCAACAAACGAAAGAAGAGCTTTAAATACAACTACAATGTTTTCATGCTAATTATGTATAGAGACTCTCTATATTGTTCATAGTTTTTTTAACCTTCAGTGTTTAGTGTTTTTTCTTTTCTTTTATGTCACCTGATGAAGACTGTTATAAGCCGAAACTAGTCGTGTTTTACTTTTTTTACCTAACTCTCAGTTTAAGTCATTCAACTCTATTTTACAATATGTATTTCAACCGAGTCAATGAATCGTCATACATATATATCCTAATATGAAATATTAGGATATCCTAATATATATATATATATATATATATATATATATTAGGATATCCTAATATATATATATATATATATATATATATGTAGAAAGTTTTTTACCTTGGGTGTACTATGTGTTAAAGATACCAAGCAATTTTATAAACTTGGTTTTATTCCAAAACCAATGGATTAAAACCAAGTTTATAAAATTACTTGGTATCTTTAACATATATATATATATATTATTGGTTCAGAGGATATATGCACAAGTAAGGTGTCCTTGTTACCTCCAATTGGTGAAAGCGATCATGTGGTATTGACTTGGGAGGTTGCAAAATCTGTGGATTTTTCTGTTAAGAAGGGCTATATTACGGAACTTCAGGTTAGGCAATTATAACAAGCTTCAGAGTGACCTTGAAGCCATCCCATGGCAGAACATATTGCAGGGGAAAGATGTTAGCAGTGCATGGGATAAAATCAGCAGGTATCTGGGGAAAGCAATATCAGATTATGTCCCCATGGTCAGGAAGCCAAACAAGGTAGGTGTTAGATGGATGAGTAGTAGTAGTATCAAACTTGATATGCAAAAAAAGAAAATGTTATGGAGAATGTACAACGAGAAATGTGATCAGTACACCCATGAGCACAAGCTAGGAAGGTTACCAGCAAGTAAGAAAAGCTAAATCAGATTATGAGAAGACCTTAGCCACCCAAAGAGTTCTTCCGCTATGTGGCAAGTAAAAGTAAAGAATGACTTCAGAAGGATAACTTTAGTGGCTGCTGATGGTATTGTGGTGAAAAAATAGTCAAGTTACTAAGTGATCACTTTTCAAAAGTCTATCACCCAAGTGAGAATATCTCTGTACCTGTAGCAATAACTAATGTGAGAATTGAAGTTAAGAAATCAGAGGTATTTAGTATATTGCAAAATTTAAATGCAAACACTGCTGTAGGTTTAGATGGAATATCAGCTCTGGTGTTGCGTGAATGTGCAATGGAATTGTCAACCCCTCTTACTTGGATATTTAACTTAAGTTTGAACTCTCGTATGTTCCCTAGGGAGTGGAAGTTAGGCAAAGTGGTTCCTTTGCATAAAGGTGGCTCTAAAACTGCAGCAGTTAATTACAGACCAATCACCATCTCAGGAGTAGTGGTAAAAGTATTGGAAAAGTTGGTTAAAGACAATATTCAAGAATGGGTGGATCAGGATATGATACTCTATAGAGGTCGGCATGGCTTTGTTAAACGTAGATCCTGCCTTAGCAATCTATTAACTTTTTATAATAGAATGACATCTGAGTTGGACAAAGGAACTGGCAACACAGTGGTACTTCTGGATTTTGCTAAGGCCTTTGACAGGATATCCCATGGAACACTCTTACGCAAATTGGAGCATATGGGAATGGATACTAAATTGGTGATATGGATAGGAGAATGGCTCAGGAAGAGATACCCAAAGGTGGTGTATGGAGCAGCCAAGTCCAGGATGATGAGGCAGGTTACCAATGGTGTGCCTCAGGGCTCTGTGCTTGGGCCATTTAATTTGTATATAAATGATATAGGAAATGCTTAAAGGGAGATATTCAGTTGTTTGCTGATGATGCAAAGTTGGTTAGTGCAATAAAAAATCAAGCTGATGTTGAAAGTTTGCAGGATGATTTAAATAAACTAGTAGAATGGGCAAAAGGTAATGGATGTCAGTTCAATGTGGGAAAAGTGTAAAGTTATGCATTTTGGGATTAAAAGATTACCAGCTGTGTATTACATTGATGGAACAGTACTCCAAAAGAGATTGATGAGGCTAAAGCAAATTTTGATAAAGCCACTTCACTTTAATCGTTGAATATAATGACACAGGGATTATAGCTTTCTCACCGACCCGAATCACTAACAAAATTAAAATGAATTTAAAAAAATGAATTTATTTGAACTAAAGTTTAAAAAATTCTTGCATTTTACAAGTTACAAAATTCTTAGAAACTTTTAATAATTTTTATAAGTGGAATTATCTTTTAGGAAATTAAAAGAAACTCAAGATAGATGAGAAAATAATAAAATTATTCAGAAATAATTAGAACATTTAATAAGTATTCAAAAAATAATATCTTTACAGAATAACAGAAAATAAATTAAATTACATAAATATACTTGAAATTTTTTAAATTAAAATTTTAAGGTTTTTGAATTCATATTCACAAAATTATAAATAATGGTCTTAACGTCTGATTCCACACATATATCATTTTCAATAGCTATTAACGCCAAACCTAACAAGCCGTGACATACTTGTTCTTAAGTAGGTTTTAATCAATTTCAACTTGGAAAGGAATGTTCGCTGTTCGATACACTAACAGTGAAGGTTAATAGTATTCTTTAAAGCAATTGAAAAGTTAGGGAAAGATAAATTATTGGACACAATAAAATTAAGAATATTGAAAGGGTTTTGAATATTTAAATTATTCTTCTGAAAAGAACATAACTCATCATATAGTTCTATTGTATTTACGTTTTTATTGTTGCACTCCTTCAAGAGAATCTCTAAATCGTCACAAATTATTCGTAAATCTTCGTTATTAATTTGTAGTATTCTATAGAAGAAATTGAAATTATCATATATTTTAGTTGTTCAAAACGTTCAATCAACGAACACGTTGCAACATCTAGACGTGTATAAAACACCTTCACTCTAAATTTATCTTCTGGCGATTGTGGCTTTTCGTCATGATGCTCGTAGTCAAATTGTCGTGTCTTCTTTCGTCGTCGAACTTCCGTACCAGTTTTAAATTCTTGTTCCCCATCCACCTCTTCACTCAGTTCTTTTGCCATTTTTAGAACTTCTTTAAAATTTGTATCTGATCGATACTCTTGTAAGAATATTTTAAAGTTTTCTATAGACTCTAAAGCAAGGCGTAATGTTCATATTTTTGTCTTGAAGCATTTTACTCACAGGGTTAATCTGTTAAGTAAATCATATCAAGTTATAAGAGAGCAAATAAATTTGTAGTACTTTATTTTAGCACATAATGTTTGTGCTTCATGCTGAGTTTCTTTATTAAAATTTTCATTATTTAAAATTTCAAAAAGTGCATCATAAATTTCTCCTAACTGATATCGTAGAGGGTGCATTGCATTAATTTTGCTTTCCCATCGTGTTTCTGATGGCTGTTTCAATGTTAATTTTTTTTACGAACTTTAAAAGGATTGCCCAACGTTTGTAAGAGAATGAAAAGAATTGTATATTTCTTGAATAATTGCAAAGAAACTAATTAATTGTATCTGCATCCACTTTGGCTGCATCATTAATGATTAAATTTAGAGTATGAGCAGCACATGGCATGTAAAAAGGTAGAGGATTTTTGTTCAAAAGCAAATTTTGGAGCCCATATTTGCCCCATTGTCATACTCTTGACCTCGCATGTTTTCAATGGAAATGTTCCATTTTTCGAGTTGTTCCATTATTGTTGCACATAAACCACATCCTGTGGAATCTGATATATCTGCAAAACCTAAAATGTTTTCCCTGATCTTGACAATCCCATTGTCACAGGAAACAAAGCGAATAATAATGATCATTTGTTCTGTTTTACTTGCATCAGGTGTGCAGTCTAAAATTTTGGAATAATATTTAGATTTTAGAATTGATAATAAAATTGTATCCCTGATTACGTTACTTAAAGTTTCCAATATTTCATTTTGACTGTCTTTACTTAGTGTACTCCATTGTTTCATTGTAGGGACCCTTTCAACATTATTTTCCATAACGGAATCAAACTTCCCAAACAGTTTGACTAATTTAAAAAAATTGCCGTTATTTCTTTCATATAATTTATCAGATGATCTGCGAAAAGCTAAATTTCGGCTACCAGCGAATTTTATAATTTGAATCAAACGTTCTTAAACACTCGTCCAATGTTTCTTTTCCATTTCATACATGCTTTGAGTCTGGAAATCGATAGTAGTTTTGTTTTTTTTTACCTATAGGTCATCTTTACCTATAGGAGTTTCCAAAAGGTTTGCCACCTTTTTTTTTTATTAAATTACTCTGGATTTAGAGAAAGATGTTGAAAGTTAATTTTTCACTAGGTTAGACTATAATAAATTTAGTTTAATCCTTTATCCCAGTGAGAGCAAATATAGTTTGTGCCTGGTGTTGTTCTACTTACCAAGGTAAGATAGTACAACACTATATTCAGTCCCGAAGATATTTTCAGATGCAAACTTTGTTTGCTCTCACTGGGATAAAGGATTAAACTAAATTTATTATAATCTGATGAAACATGTTGCGTTTTGAATAAATTTAATTGTTTTTTCTAGTTCTCGGATCTAAGTCAGTATATATAAATATGAATATATATATGTGCACACATACAAACATAACAAATAGAAATATTTTCATAGGTTATTTTTGTGGATGATTTGAATATGCCATTACTTGAAACTTATGGTGCCCAACCACCAATTGAGCTTCTTCGTCAGTGGTTAGATCACTGGACTTGGTATGATCGTAAAGAAGTTGTACCTATGAAATTAGTTGATGTGCAGATAATTGCAGCAATGGGACCTCCAGGTAATTTTCAAAAACTAAAAATTTGTATTCTAATTTTGGAGATATTATCTTATATCCAAGAAGATATCATTTAGTATATTTTCTTATTTCAAGGATATTATGCTATAGCTAAGAAGATATGTTTCATTATCTTAAGTAAAACTGTATTAGATAAATAGCTGACATGTTATTTCCACCACAAAAAATTTTAACTTTTATTATGGTAGTAATGCAGATCGGGCTCTTTCAAGCCACTTCTAGTATGCAAATAGACTGGATAATGGTCACACACACACCAGCTAATGAAAAATACACACATTTTGAATGCTAAGAACATCTAGTTTGACTGGAAGTATTATCAGTATCAATACTGCCTGTCAATATATTTCAGGTTTCAGATAAGTTTGCAATTTAAAGAAGTATGGCTTTCATACCATAAATTGATTTGATGGCGAGTTCTAAGTTCTTGACATACTCTTATTCCTCTTTATTATTATTATTATTCAGGCCTCCTTGGAGTCGAAAGACTCCATGGAGGAATATCTATCATACCACTCCTTGAACTCATTAACTGTTCTTGCTCTCACCACCATCAGGCAATGCATTCCACAGTTCAACAACCCTCCATGCAAACCAGTCCTCACCCTCTTGCTCACAGCTTCCTTTTGCAACTTCCAGGAATGACCCCTTGTCATTGCTCCTTCCTGCTGTTCCATCAACTGAAAGAACTCCCCACTGTCCACCCTGTAACTGTCTCTCAACAGTTTAAAAGTCTCGATCATATCACCTCTCCTTCTTCTATTCACCAAACTTTGCAGTCCACATTCCTCAGCAGATCCTCATAATTAACATTGTACAGTCTTGAAACCATCTTTGTTATCTGCTTCTGCACCCTTTCCACAATTCATTTATCCCTTTCAAATCCTGGGGACCAAATTTGAGAACAATAGCCAAAGTGTGGTCTGATCCTTATACAATGGAATGATAACTCTTTTATCTCTGCAGGTCAGTGACCTTCTCAGTATTGCAGAAATCCTCTGCAATACTCAGAAATGCCCCCTGAATTTCAGTTTTCTAACAATCATCACCCGCAGATCTCTTGTCTCTCCTACTTTGTCCAGTACAGCTCCTATAATCGAGTGCAACCTCCCATCAATGGATCCCAAACTTCAAGACTTCACATTTTGTTGCATTAAACTGACACCCCCCATTCATTTCCCCATCTGTGTAGTTTATTCAAATCCTCTTGCATGGCTGCCGAATCTGCACTATTACTAATAACCCTTCGCAGCTTCACATCATCTGCCAACAACTGAATATTATTCTGCAATCCATTGACAATGTCATTGATATAAAAGTTAAACAATACGTCCTCACCATATACAATTCTCTGATACCTATCAGACAGCCAATCCTGAATCCAGTTGACTAACCTGACATCTAAACCCACGTGCTGCAACTTAACACATTCGCTGCCACGCTACTCGGGCATAATTTGTTACCGTACACCAAGCAATTTCATTTCTTCAAGGTCAGTACAGGTAATCTCATTGCCGGCAGTAATCGACATACAAGCATATTCATAGTTGGCTTGTGAGACTCAGATACCATCTACGAGTTTACACACTTTCGCTGCTAGCTCCACACGCCAAGCATTTTTACTTCTTCAAGGTCAGTACGGGTAATCTTGTTGCTGGCGGTAAGCGTCATACGGGTATATTCGTAGTCGGCTTATGATGCTCATATACCCACTACGAGTATACTCGTTAGCAGCGAATGTGTTAAATATCAGCTTATCATGTGGCACCCTGTCAGATGCCTTTTCAAAATGAAAAAAAAATGGCAGTGTATGTCTTTCCCTAATCAATTGCTCTTGTCACTTTATTATAAAAGGCAATCATATTACTAAAGCAAGAGCACCCCTTAACAAATCCATGTTGATTCTCACAGATAACATTACTCTCATCTGCCCAATGATGTAAATGGTCCCTCACTAATTTCTCCAAGATCTTAACAACTACTGATGATACACAAACTGACCTATAATTAGACACTTCCAGTCTGCTACTGCCTTTGTGCAGCAGCAGCACTATACCTTCCTTCCATTCCTTGGGTACCTTTCCCGTAGCCAGACTTTCTTTGAAAAGCCAGGTCAGTGGAGCTCTCAGTTCTTTAGCACATTCTCTCAAAAATGCTCGGTGAAATACCATCCAGTCCTACAGCTTTACTGACATCCAGGGTATTTGGATCACACTCTCATGCATCTCTAAACCTCAAACTTACCCTATCCCTCTAGTATTAAAACTTACTCCTCCAGGATGAAACACTCCAATAAAGTGCTCATTAATTTTATTCCCATTTTTATCCTCCAGTGTCATTCTTCCACAATCGTTTCTCCTCCTTCTGGTCACATAGCTAAAAAATTCCCTAGGATTTTCTTTGGATCTTAGGGCCAATCTCTTCTAATATTCCAGATTTGTCTTCCTATTCATACCAGTCACTCTACTGACCTGCATCTTATATTCTTTGTGCATCTGCGCTCCACTCCTCTCCTTATATCTCTTCCATAATCTATTTTTCAACTGCAGTTCCTATTTGATATTGTTTGTCATCTACTTTACTCCAAATTGTGTCCTCTTCTTCATTCGTGGAATACAGCTTACTATTGATGCTAACAAATATTCCTTCACAATTTCTCAAGCACTAATAATATAATTATTATTATTACCCAAGATCCCATGGAGTCAAAGACTCATCTAGGAGGAGGTCCTTTTATCAAACACATAGTTGATCATACCATGCTTTAAACACACTCGAATTCTCTGCAGACACCACAGCCTCAGGCAAGGCATTCCAATCATTCACAACTCTGCGAGAAAAAAACCTGCTTCTCACATCCTGGCCTTCCAATTCCACCCTCCACGGAACTGCCCCTAGTTGATATCTAAGACTATTATAATCACCTGCATTATAATTCCACATATGTTCTCTTTTCTTTGATACTCCTGCATGTCTATTCATCTTCCATGTGAAAAACCACATGGTCACTCTCTCCAACTGGTGGGAGTGATGTCTTCTCACTTATTATCAGTTCCTCTGATGCTATGACCAAATCCAAAACTCTTGAACCTCTTGTTTCCTCTATTATATGTTGCCTAAGACATCTGTTCCTCAAGAATTCCAGAAATTCCATCCCCTTATTATTACATGCATTTTCCTCTTCCCATCTTATACTGCTGTGGTTAAAATGTCCCATAACAATCATTCTTCTTACACTTGCCAAGCTCAACTGCCTAAACATCTCTTGCTCCCTCTCTCTCTGTGCTCCTTGGCTTGTACCAACATCCACTAAATATCCTGTTCTTCTCACCTCTACCTTACACCATGTGCTTTCAAAACCATTAGTGTCACTGCCTTCCAAAGTCCACTCTTAGAGGACTTTGGAAGGTGGAGCAGTACTCCACCAGTACATTTTCCCTTCCCATCCTGCCAAAAAATGCTGTACTCCGCTACTTGTATTCTTGTTATTATATCATCTTCCATAAACCACGTCCCAAAGATCCTAATAATCTTTGGCCAGGCTGATGTTATTAATGCCATGAATCTAGATACTCCTGGCATTAGTATAAAGCATAAAAATGTCACTGCTTCTATACCTTTCATTATCTCCTCCATACTCCACTGGACTCAGTGTTACCTGATGTCGTCCCCCCCCCATCACCCATTCCCACAAGAGGCCAATCCTGCTACCATTCCCTAGGAATTCTAGTTTCCCTGCATTGGCACACCAAAACTCTTTCAGAAAACAGCAATTGCTCCAGATGCCTTTGTCCTTCCTCATTCAAATGCAAATGATCTCTCGCACACAGTTCCCTTCTTTCCTCAAATGCCCTCCAAGCATCCACATATTCCAATCCTCTCTTCTGACAGATTCTGGCTATTATGCTATTCATTATTACTACTCTTCTGCTAAGCTCCTATTTATCATACCTTGGTTACACATACACACACACACTATCTTTCCTCTCTGTATTTTCTTTTGTACACCCTCCACATGAATCTCAGATCTCTCGCGACTCAATTTACACTGCCTCTCAAGTCATTCCTGCCCACCATCGCAATCATTTCATCCACCCTTTCACCCTGCCTAATTGCTATAGTCACACTTTCTATCGTTCCTCCAGGAAAACACTCCTCTGGCATCCTATCTTGCACACCACGGATCATCGAGTTTCCATACATCACACCTCTTACCACTCTGTTCTTCGATTTCTCACCTGCATCCCCCACTCTCTCTCTCTCTCTCTTCTCTAACCCCTTTCTCTCAGTGTTCCCCTACTAACCTGGCATCACTCTATCCCTGGTTCCATGACTCCATCCCAATCTTCTCACTTCCTCTCTCTCTCTCTCTGACTGTTTCCATTCTTTCTTCTTCTTCTATCGTTCCCATAACTCTCTCATTCCCTCCTTTCTACTGTTTCTATTCTCTCCTCTTCTATCATTCTCGTAACACTCTCTCATTCTCTCTCTCTCTCTCTCTCTTCTACTGTTTCTATTCTCTCTCACTCCTACTCTGATTTGCCTAATCTCATCTTTTATACTTCTCATCTCATTCCGAAGACATTCCATCTCTTCTTTCAGCTCATCTGTTTCTCTCTGCAAGTTATTTCCTTTTATATGAGGCATATCCAGAAAGTAAGGTCCTTTCAAGAATTTAAAAAAAAAAAAAAAAAAACTGGTGGAGAAGAAAAAAAGTTTTATTATACTTTAAGTACTTTAAGATACCTACATATATACTTTATTTTTCCACATAGATGGCATTGACTTCCAGGCATTTTTTGTATCATCACACTAGCTTCTTCATACCAGCATCAAAAAAGTCTGACGCCAGTGAGTTCTGCCATTGAAGCAAACTATCTTTCAGTTCCTCATCTTCTTCAAAGTGCTGTGATGGGAGACATTGCTCATATGTATGAAAAATAGGTAGTCACTGAGCACAAGGCTGAGGCCATAGGGTGCATGGTCGAAAAGTTCCCACCCAAACTTTTGAATTTGTTGAACAGTTTGAGCTGCAGTGAGATCTCACATGTTGTCATGCACAATTCCTGATGATAGTATTCTTTCTCTTTTCTTTTGAATTGCTCATCTGAGTTTCCTCAGCATTTCACATTATGCATCAGCATTAATTGTGGTTTCTCACTGTAGAAAAGCAACAAGCAAGATTCCTTTTCGGTCCCAGAAGACACTGGCCATCATTTTTTTTTAACCGATTATGCCTGTTTGAATTTTTTTTGCTTTCAGAGAAAATGAATGGGGCCACTACATTGGTTGTTGTTTTGACTTGATGTTGAGTATGATATCCACATTTCATTACTGGTCATGATGCAAGAATAAAGTTCATCTCCTTTATTTTTGTAATGATCCAAAAATTTTTTAGCTGATTCCACTCTTTACTGTTTATGTGTATCAGTCAGCATTTTTGGGACCCATTTGGCACACAATTTCTTATATTCCAGCTATCAAAATTTCATGAATGACTAAATGTGAAACTTCCAGGAATTAGAAATAAAGTTCCATAATTGTGAAACAATGAATTTTTGTGTTCATTCACTCTTTCCACCAAATCATCTGTCACCATACTTGTCCAGCAAGCATTGTGAACATTGTTGGATTCTTTAAATAAAGGATACCATTGCCTAACTTTACTGTCACTAATTATTTTTCATCAGTAAACCTTACACAATCATTGGTGAATTTCTGCATGACTGTTGTTTTCTGCTAACAAAAACTGTATTACACCATGATCCTCACAACTGGTAGGATTTTTTATCACAGCACTCACAAATTATTTGTACAAGACACATAAATGATAACGTGATGAAAGTAAAATAATCAACAGCTAGCTCTATGCTACCACACATGTGATCCCTCTCCCTTATCTTATTTCGTGGTAAATTCTGAACAGACCTTACTTGATGGATAAGCTTTGTAAAACTATTACCTCAGCAAAATGCATTGTAATCATCAAAATTCCTAGTATGCACCCTAAAGGGATGTGAGGATACTGTGATAGAGTACATGGAAAGTTTACATTGTTGATAACTTCCTATTGACATTTTATTCCAAATTAGTCTGTTATTTTATGTTGCTGGCCTGGTTGGCCGAGTGTTTAGCATATCCGCTCTCTAACCAAAGGGCTGCATGTTTGAATCCCGCAGTGGGCATGGATGCTTGTGATTGTCTGTGAAAATACTAGTGGTGGCGGTCGGTGGTAGATGCCGTTTGTGTAGATGGTGAAGGTAGTTGCGATGGAGACAGAGTTGTGGAGTAGGTGCCCTCCCTCGACCAGTCTTTGGACTCCCTGGAGGTGTTATGTAATAATGATCTGTCAGGACTGCAATACTGTCAAATCTTATATTTCAATCTTCTAAGGTTCTTCCAACTGCATCAATCCATGTATATATCTTGGTCTTCCTCTGGATTATTTTCCTGCTGTCCTGGCATGAAATACCTGTTTTTGAGTAATCATTCGACTAATTTTATTTAAGTGCGCATACCATCTGAAAGTAGCTATCACATTCCTGAATGTTAACTATGTTAACTTCCTTCTAATGTCTTCATTTTTAATCTTATTCTTCCTCTGATGCCATCTGTTCAATCTTATCATTTTCTCAAAACTCTCCTATCTGTGATGTTCTGTCTTTGATTAACAGTTTTATTTCCGACCTAACGCTCAGATTCATAAATTAAAATTGGTTTGAACACTGACTTGTACACCTCCTTTGGCATTTCCACTAATTTCTCTCTTTCTTTTCCTCTCTCTCTCTCTTATTTCTACATATATGTAGATCATAGCTGAAATGTTTTGTGTGTTTTATAGGTTACCTATACTGGATTCATCTAATGTTTTCAGTGTTCTATTTATTTTCCCATTCTCTCTCTCTCTCTCTTTCTCTTCTTACTGATTTTCATGTTACAGAGTTATTCGGTGTAGTTAAAGAATAATTTCACTGGATTCATTTAGAAGTGTAACAGAAACTGCATAAAGCAATGAGCTAAGTTAAATATCTCCAATTTTGATATAATTTCTAATGCTATTTTCCATCATCATGTGATCCATATAGCTTTGAATGACCTTGGAGATAGTGTGCATCAACCTTGACTTCTATCTGCTAGAATTGTAACTCAATTCTAGCTGCTGACTTATAGTTTAAATATAACTAGGAGTTCTTCTCTTCCATCCTCGAGACAGGTTGAGTCTAGTGTGGATAAGAGCCTTTCACCTTTCTCTGTTCAAAGTGAGTTCTTTCATATGCCAACAGTTTTGAAAGTCCATTGAAGTTCTAAGGACTTTATGCCATGTTAATCTTGGTCTTCCCATGGATCTTGGATCCTCCGTATTGTCCTCAAATACTAGGTGAGGAAGTCTGCTCAGTTCCATTTGCACAGTGTGACTAAACTAACTGAGTCAATGCTTTATTAAAAAAAAAAATCAATATAAATATCTCATTTATCATATAACTGTAGCATTTTGAATAGCTTTTCTCTAGGCACCTTATCAATATCCTTTTGTAAATATACTTAGTTACAGATTCTTGTTACATTCCCATGATTTCTTAACTCTTTTGTCTTCAGTTGAAAATTTGGATCTTGATAACCCTTATTTGTCCTGCAGCTAGCTTGTTCTCCAACAATTTTTCTTAGTCTGCTTTCAAGTATGTCTGCATAAATCTTATCAGAAACAATTCCTCTGTAATTATCACATTTGGTTTTATTTTCCCTGTTCACATATAGGAACTATTAGAGCAATCATCAAAATTCTATCTTCTGACCAGACCTTAAGCTACTGTAAAACTTTTATACCTCAATATTTGAGCACTTTTGGTTAAATATCAAGCAATGTAGATGCCCTTCCACGTTCCATGTTATGTTTTTAATGGGTTTTTTTTTTCCACCTCAAGTAGTGATGTGACTTCGAAATGCATTTCTTTTGAATATTTTCTACTACTGTTCTGTCACTTTTTGTTTAATTTGAGGTTGGGTGAAATGGATGTGCAACTTGATTAAGCAAGACATCCATAAGCAGAAGATGTTGTTTTGAAGGAATATCATGAGAATAAGGGTGAGAGGAGTTATGAAACACATAAGTTCAGGCCAGTGAAAAATGTGAAAATGTGAAATTTTTGAAATTTCAAGAAAATTGGAAGAAAAACAATTTTAAAGTGTTATATTAGGATTGACATTGAAGCCGGTTTAACACATTTGAGGAGGTCATAGGTATTGTATAGAAACTAAATTGGAATATGTAAAGATATCTGCTGTTCAGGTTAAAGGCAACCTAAAATAATTTTATTGTTATTCTGAAAATAAAAGATAGTGAATGCAGACTGTACCTTTATGTTACAAGCAGATGAGATTGTTCAAATAATGAGGGCATTTACAGAATTAAATCTATTACAAATTTTAATATAACAATCTGCATGATCGCTGGATGCTAATTACATAATGGCCTAAAAGAGACAGACCATAAAAATGGTGATTAAGTTATTAAAATAGATATGAATATGCTCAGGGATATTAAACACTTTGAATGAAAGAGGAAGAACTAGAAAATTTTAACAAATGAGCAGATCAGAAAGATTATTTTTTAAAAAATTCAAATATTTTGAAATTTCAAGAAAATTGGAAGAAAAACAATTCTAAACTGCTATATTAGGATTGACATTGAAGCTGGCGTAATATATTTCAGGGGTTATCTTCCTAACATCAGAATCAGAACAAAAAAGAAGGATGGAATGAATAGGATTCATATATGAGCTTGCCTGTTCAGGTTTCATTTATTTATTTATTTTTACTCTTTTTTTTTTGTGAATCTCTTCTGCAAAAGTTCTAAATCTGTTCCTTTAAGTGTTACACGGTGATCAGCATTCGTTTTTGAAATTACGGATTCTACAAAGGCGTTAAAATAACTATTTTTATTATCCTGACATTTCGATCCTCATATCAAGATCATCATCTGGAGCATATCTAAATATACAAGACAAGCTGCATTACATTTCAAACTGTAAGCTAGAGAAACAATGATTTGATCACGTGCTACTCACTGGCATAATCTCTAGTGAAAAAAAAAAAATTAAAAAAAAAATAATAATTAATTTAAAAAAATTACATCAAGCTTGATGGTTTTCCTTCACTGTTACTTGAAGGTAAACCATCTGTAAGCAAGAATGTTTATTCATGTAATCATAAATTAAATCTAGCTTGATGCAATTTTTATTTATTTATTTATTTATTTTTATTTTTATTTTATTTATTTATTTTTTTTCACTAGAGATCATGCCAGTGAGTAGCATGTGATCAAATCATTGTTTCTCTACCTTATGGTTTGAAATGTAACACAGCTTGTCTTGTATATTTATATATGCTCCAGATGATGATCTTGATATGAAGATCGAAACGTTGGGATAATAAAAAGAGTTATTTTAACATGGTTGTAGAATCCATAATTTCAAAAATGAATTCTAAATCTGTTCGCATTTAGTACTGTGGATGGCCTAAGGGTTTGGTAATCCTGGAAACCCTTCTCTAGCAACCAAACATGGGACTTTTTTCAAGTCACTTCAGGCCTCCAATAAGTAGAATGTATTTTCTGTAGGATGTATTTTCTGTTTCCAGTATTGAGACCATGCGTTTTACAATAAATAACAAATTTAATAAAATATAACCCTACAAGTTTCATAAGTCATTAGACTAACATCATCAGGGTATTAGCAAAAGTTGTACAGAAAAGCAACAAGAAACAATAAATTGCAGATATTAGATTTTATCAGAACTTCACAATTATTACATATAAATAAATAACCAGAATAAAAACATTAAATTAATTTACTGTATACATGTTGGAACAATGCTAGTTACTGCTGTCAAGCATGTTATATCTTAGATCTGTGGCAATTAGATTTTTAATGAAAGTGGACCAAACTTGGTGTAGAATTAAGCGTTCATTTTTGTTACATTGTGTGTGTTTTCAGGGCGGGGGGATCCTCAGGATTTCAGTGGCTTTCTTGTAAAATAATTATGATCAATATAAGGCATTTTTGTTTGTTGCCAAACTATTTGATGGCCTGTAGTGATTGTATGGAGATTGCAACCAACCAATTCACAACAAGTGAATGAAGTTTCTACTGCTATTGTGAAGCAGGCCATGAATAACAGCATTTGTTTCTTCAGTAAATGTGCTGTATCAAAACACATGGATGTCCTCCCCTTTTTTTTTTTTTTTTTTTATGTTGGGCCCATTTATGAGAGGTTGACTGGTCGACGCTATGCTGACGGGACTAGAGGTAATCTTCTATTGTTGGCCTTTGTTTCCACCATCTTTACTTCACACGGTAGGCATAGCACTTTCACGTGGCTGTTTTTTAATTGAAAAAATAGCTGATTTAATGGACTAAGGGTACTTATGAGTTGTACTGAAATAATCGGCTCCTTAGTACCTTCTGTTAGTTTTCTGTTTACTGCTTATTTTCCACAAAAAACACTTGTAATTACGATGAAATGCAGGAGCACAAGTTTAACGTAACTTATGTTACGTTACCCTTACTCAACTATCTGGAAAATTCTACTGAAGATTCTACATTTCTGCCCATTCAAGATAACCCTGACAGAGAAGTTGTGCCTGCAGGATTTTGAAAGTTAACTAACATTTGCTTTAATATTCCTTACTCAAGTGGAGTTGGATGCTGTGTGGCTGTGGATGATTTTGTGGAGATGAGGCTCTTCACTTGAATGGAGCTGTGAATACCCACAATTGCCAGGTATGGGCTATGTAAAACCTGCATGCAATCCAACAAACTCCTTTGCATTCACCCAAAGATACTGTCTATTGCAGATTTTCAGCTTCATTTATCGTTGAACCATTCTTCTTTGAGGACATTCACCACTTGGGTCCTGTGACATGCTCAGTTACTGCCGAGAGGTATTGTGATATGATAAAAGAATTTTGTGGTGCCTCAGCTACAGCAGTGCCTGTGCATGGATTCAGTCATTTTCATGAAGGATGGGAACCTCCACACACATTGATCAATCCATTCAGGCAGTTCTTCAAGAACATTTCACAGAAGTCAGAGTGATCAACCATGTGTTTCCCACTGTGTCTTGTTCACCTGTTCCCTGTGACTTCTGGCTCTGCAGATTTCTCAAAGACTGGGGTTTATTGGATTCATCTTAATAACTTTCCCACAATAAATTACTGCATAATGCAGCATGTGCGCAACATCCCTCCCAGCGAACTGCATTCTGCCATTGAATGCATTGTGCAAAGAATGCAGTTTGTGGCATATTGGGAAGGGCAGCAAATTGAACAGTACAGCCCATGAATGCATAATGAAAGTGAATAAAAATGTATTATTTATGCTATGTCACTTTCCTACGTACACACACACACACACACACACATACACACACAGAAAAGTGACTACATCTATATTTGGTATATCATGCAGTGTCCCTAGGCCATGGATTTTGGAAATGCTTTTATTTTTCTCAGGTATTGCTTCCACATAATACACAACATATTCCTGCAAAGTTTTGCAGCATTTAGATCACTGGATGGCACTCCACAAATCCTTAAACAGGGATACTTTAATTTTGATCACCCTGTATGTTTATATTATCTACCATAGTATCTTATGACCCACTTAACGGTACTTTCCAGGAAACAGTGCTGATGATATCTTCTGGATTTCATCACTTGGTTATGAAAAATTTCAAAAGATTGTTTTCTCTTAACTTCAGATCTATACCTAATATATTTCTTTTTTATTTTAGGTGGTGGACGTAATCCAATCACACCTCGTTTTCTGAGACATTTTAATACCATTACCATAAATGAATTCAGTGATGACATTATGGAAACAATATTTAATAAGATACTAATGTGGCATTTAGACTCCAGGTGAGATTTTATTAAAAGAAGTATAACAGTCTTTATTTTCACTGTCTTCAGTTTATTGTACATTAGTTAACTAGTTAAATAACTTCTTTCTTTTTATGCTACATGATCAGCATCCATCATCATCATAATGAAATTCCTGAAATGTACCCTCAGGAAGTACACAGGATATTATGATGGTACTGCGTGATAAATAGACATCATTGCTAACTTTCATTCAACAATTTTCTTCCAAATGAATCTGTTATCTGTCAAAATTCCAACATTAGCAGATCTTATATTTCTGTCTTCTAAAGCAGTTTTTTTTTACTGTATCAATCCACCTATATCTTGGTCTTCCTCTGGGTCATTTTCCTGCCAACCTGGCAGAGAACACTTGTTTTGCTAATCTTTCCTCTCCCATTCTGTTTACGTGACCATACCACCTTAGTTCTGCTAACACATTCATGGATGCTAACAATATCAAGTTCTTTCCTAATATCCTCATTTTTAATATGATATTGCCATTGATGACATCTGTCCATTCCCCTAATCTTTCTCAGGACTGTCATATCTGTGATCTCTAGTCTTTAGTCAAGTTTTTATTTCTAACCAAGCTCTCTTAAAATTGGTTTGAACACTGTCTGAACAGTCTTCAAACCAATGTACAGATACAGATAGTTTAGTGTTTCTATACAGATACTGTAGTGTTTTGAACAAATCTCTCTCTCTCTCTTATTCCATATAAATTTAATCAGTTGACTTCCTACCATATCTGTTTTTTGTTAATTCTGCTATCGCTTTCCAAATTTAATTTGTCATCTTCACTTAAAATTATGCCTAAAAATAGCTGAAATATTCTATAGATTCTCCATTCAGGATGCAGTTGATGTTTTCAATTATTCTGCTATTTTCATTGTCTTTGTCTTTTTAATGTTGATTTTCATTCCAAATTTATTACAGCAATTATTTAATTTGGTCAAGGAATCTGCAGACTTGACCTGGATTTATTTAGGAGTACAGCATTATCTACATAAAGTATACAGCTGAGATTAACATCTCCAATTTTGATATCAGGTTTAATACCATTTTCCTTCATAATGTGATCCATATAGAAGACTTTCCATCATTCTTATATTACAACTGTTAGCTCAGTATCTACTTCATCTTAATTTAGTAAATTATTTACATCTATTTCTCTATTTTTGTATAGATATGCTTAAAAATCAGTGTATAGTGTTGAATTTTTTCTTGACAATTATTCATAAGACTATTACACTTTTTTTTTATAATCTTTGTCAAGTAGCTTTATTTTATCCTCCTACATGTTTTGCCATTCCTTTTCTATTGGCATCCTCAGGGAATACAAACTAGCAAGCTAAAATGAAGGTTACAGACTAGGTTATAACTGATAATTCTAATTCATACAAAAAATTGGTATTGTGCGTGACAATGTGCGTGTCTCGTTAACGTGATTTATTCATTATGGTTCATTACGTAATTGTTATGAAAGTTCATTTCTTTGATGTTTAATGATCTGATAAAAGTTTTCCAAATTTCTGGTAAAATTAGACCTTGATTCTTGTTTAGGTTTTCAGTTTTACGGGCGACTGTAGCTGCTTCTTTAAAGGTTCTTGAATGTTAGTTATCTTCTATGTTTGGCATAGAAGATAACTACCATTTCAGGCCTTTCATGCCACTTTGCCTCTACTAACCATCATATTGAGTGGGATAAGAGCCTTATGCCATACATAGAAGATAACTACCATTCAAGAACCTTTAAAGAAGCAGCTACAGTCGCCCGTAAAACTGAAAACCTAAACAAGAATCAAGGTCTAATTTTACCAGAAATTTGGAAAACTTTTATCAGATCATTAAACATCAAAGAAATGAACTTTCATAACAATTACGTAATGAACCATAACGAATAAATCATGTTAACATGACACGCACATTGTCACGCACATTACCAATTTTTTGTATGAATTAGAATTATCAGTTATAACCTAGTCTGTAACCTTCATTTTAGCTTACTAGTTTGTATTCCCTGAGGATGCCAATAGAAAAGGATTGGCGAAACATGTAGGAGGATAAAATAAAGCTACTTGACAAAGATTATAAAAAAAAAAAAAAAGTGTAATAGTCTTAAATCAGTGTATATTTCCATGATTTCTTCCATGTTGTATTGTAGAATTTCTTGCATATTTTTCAGTTTTGGAATCCAATTATTCATTGACTAACCTTTGCTTGATAATTTTCAGTGAATGTTTTCTACTGTGTTTTGAACTGCCTATTATAATATATTTTCTGATGGCATTTTTGATTTTGTTTCTAATCACCTTTTGCATTTCTATGAAATCTATATTTGTTCTGTTCTACCAAGGTATCTCCTTTTCTTAATGCTTCTTTTTTTTTTTTTTTTTTTTTTTTTTTGATTAGATCAAGCATTTGTAAATTTGTAAACAGGATTTCTCTAGATATTCTGTTTCATGGTAATGATTTTCTTAAATCCTTAGTAACTATTATTATTATTATTACCATAAGACCCCCCATGAAGTCAAAGATTCACCTAGGAGGTTGTTTTGTCATATGTACAGCTCATCACACCTTGCCTTAAACGCATTCAAATTCTCTGTAGACATCATATTCTCAGGGAATGCATTTCAATCATTCACAATCCTCCATGCAGAAAATCTGCTTCTCTCCCTTGTTCACACTATCCCAATTCAGCTTCCAGGGATGGCCACTTGTTCTTCCTCGATCTCCACCATTTTTTGAAAATCCTCTTTAACATTGATGCTGTAACAACCCTTTATGAACTTATGTCTATATCATATCACCTTTCTTCTTCTTCTTCCTATCTACTAGACTACAAATTACATCATCTCAACCTTTCTTCATACTCAATATTCCAGAGATCAGAAACTACCTTAGTAATTTTCCTATGGACCATTTCCAACATCTCTTCATCCTTTTGAAAATCAGGTGACCAAATCTGTGCACAGTAGTCCATATGTGGTATAATCAGGGACTTATAAAAGGGAACCAGAATCTCCTTACTTCAGGTCAGTATCCTATGTGTCATTGCCAGAATTTGTTGTGTTGTCCTCACAATTGTGGCAATTTGTCATCAAAATTTTAGATCCTTATCTACCATAACTCAAAATCTCTTATTCCCTTCATCTCCAACAATATATCCCAAAAAAGTGTAAATTCTACATTTCATCTTTGTTTCCCCAATTTTAAAACCTTACATTTTGCAACATTGAACTGTTATCTCCACTCCCATGCCCATTCACTCACTCTGTTCAAGTCTTCATATAAGGCCAGAACATTGCTCTACTTCTCATAGCCCCTATTCAGTTGTTTGCATTATCTGCAAACAACTGAATAAACAGCAATGGCCCTAAAACAGATCCTTGAGTAACACCACTAGTGACTTTCCTCTTACAAGATATTGCTACCCCATACACAACTTGCTGATACCTCTCAGATAGCCAATCTCCAATCCAATGCACTAGTCTAATATCCAACTCCATCCACTCTAGTTTGACTATTAGCTTATCATGTGGTAATCTATCAAAAGCTTTGCAAAATGTATGTATGTATACTACTGTGTGTCCATCTCTTTTGTCCAATAAAGTTGTCACCTTATTGTAATAAGTAAGTAAGTAGATGTCCATCAAAGATAATACCTCTTGTGAACTCAATTCTGGATTACCAGCTTCTCCAACAATTTAACCACAACAACTGATGCACAGATAGGCCTATAATTTGATGATTATGTTCTACACCTCTCTTATTTAAGTGGCACAATCTTGTCTTCCTTCCACCCCTTTGGAACTTGATCCTGTGCAAAATTCATATTAAACAAATATATCAGGGCAGATACCAACTCTGTGGTACATTCCTTCAAAATATGTGGTGATATATTATCAAGTTCCACACAATTATTAACATCAAGTTTGCTCAAATCCTCATATACCTCTTGCTAACTTACAGTCAGTCTCTCCTCCTCATCATCAACTACTCTCAACCTCTCCATGATGTCATATTTACAAGAATGAAAGATCATGAGAAACTGTTGATTTAATATATCAGCTATATCTTCTGCAGAAGTTGTTCTTATACCATTTTATCCAATCAATGTCTTTCTTCCATAATCATTTTTTTTTTTGCTGGCTACTTATCAAAAGAATTCTCATACTTCACTTTTCCTTGTCTGTTCTTTGTAATCCTCATGGAATTGATTATTACCATTCCTCTTATGTTGCCTCCATAATGTCTTTTTCCTCTGTATCACATGCTTAATCTCTTCTTTCATATATTTCACACCTACCTTATTTAATCTTCTGACCCTTGGAATACATTTAAACATTGCTTCTACTAGATAGTTCTTGAACATCACCCTAGCAGTATTGATATCCTTTCCAGCAAATTTCTCATTCCATGCTACACCTGCAAGCTGTCTCCTTCTCATAATCACCAGCCTTAGAGTTCCACATATACTCTTTCCTCACAGAGGTCCTCTCTGCTGATGTTATTATTGTTGAAGTTATTTTTTCCATTCTGTCAGGTAAATCTGATTCAGTCATACTTTTACCATTCATCATACATTAGAAAGGGTCCAGAGAGGAATATGAAGAGTCAAGCTGATGTTGTGGTCCTGCAAGAGGACTGGAATTGATCGTATGAGTGGGCTAGTGAGTGGAACTATTAGTTCATTCTTGAAAAGTGTACTGTACTGAAATTTGATCAGTAGTGATGGGATGTGAAGTATACACTTGATGGAGAAATTTTGATGGAGGTTGAAGAGTCAAGCTATCTTGGTGTGTGTGATTAAATATGAACCTGAAGTTCAGGGATTACAGTGCACAAGTTGTGAATTCATCACATCAGGTTATATCAATAGTGTCTTGATATTGCAGAAATAAAGATGTTATGGTTCGGTTATATAAACCCTTCATTAAGCCTCATGTGGATTATTGTGCACAAATTTGGCTCTGTGGTTTTCATGGTGATAAGGATACATTAGAACAGGTCCAGAGAAGACTGACTAAGATTGTAACTCGTCTTTGGAACTTGTTTCAAAGGAATTGAACCTGAAGACAGGTTCAAGTAATGCAGTTTGCAAAGCCTTGTGAATAGGAAAAGGGTGGAGATATGATTGAGATGTTTAATTTGGTAAATTGTTACTGAGTTAACATGCGGAGAAATTTTTCATAGAATGGGAAAAGAGGGGTGCAGGGAACCAGAGGCTATCCCTGGAAACTCTATAAGGAAGATGGGAGTAAAGGAGTAAGGAGTGGGTTTTTTGCATAGAGAGTGGTTATGAATGGAATGCATTGCCTTACAGTGGTGAATGCAGACATGTTAGATGAATTGAAAGCACAGTTTGATGAGTTTGTGTGTTATGGTATGCACTTCCTGGAATGAGTCTTTTGACTCTGTGGAGGTCTGTGTTAATAATAATAATGATTTCAATCTCTCTCTCTCTCTCTCTTGATGTTTATTTTTATGCTTGCTTTTTCACTAACCTATGATACCTATAATAGTTAAACTGACACAATCAATTTCATTAAAAACTTCTCCATTTAGTGATCTTCACATTTACTACTTTTGATTTGTTTCAGTTTTTAAAGAAAATATTACTTGTATACAACCTCTTTCTCTTTGCAAAGCTATTGTCATCATTTCATATTATGACAGTATATATACATGATTAAGTTTACTATTACTCCTATAAATCTATTTCCTATCAACAAGTTTCCTCCAAACTAATCTCTCACTTGCCAGCACTCCAGTGTTGTCATATCTTATATGTCTTTCTTTCAGAGCCCTTCTGACTGCATCATTCTGCCTAGATCTGATCTTTCTCTGGGTCTTTTTTTTCCCCTGCCATCTTGGCATTCATCAAACACCTACTTATCCTATCCTTTCCTTTTCAAGGGATCATACAGCTTAGATTAACTCTATTCACATTCCTGAATGCTAACAACATCAACTTCACAATATCTTGATTTTTTATATAATTTGCCTTCAAAGTCATGTTTTCAGTTCCTCCCCCCATATTCTCAGAGCTTGCATATTCATAAGTTAAATTGGTTGGATATACTTCTAGTTTAGTGTTTTGGCTAATTTTTCTCTCATTCCGTATAAATTTATTCATCTGGTTCCTCACAATAGCAGATTTGCTTATTCTGTTGTCTGTTTCCATATTTAACTTGCCATCTTTACTAAAACAATTATATCCAGTGGTCTGAAATACTTCACTTGTTCTATTAAGTTCTCCATCTAGAATGCAGTTGAAATTTTTTTATGTTCCTGCTTATTTTTATAGTTTTGGTGGTCTTTTTACTGCTGATTTTCATGTCATATTTGTTACTGTTGTTATTCACTTTAGTTAAAGAATCCTTGAGAACAAATCCAGCGAAAATTACTGATTTGTTCAGGAGTACAACTTTATCTTTATAAAGCATAGAGCGAAGTTTGATATCTCTGATTCTTATATTAGGTTTAATACCATTTTCTTTCCTAATGTGATTTATATAGATGATGAATGACACCTGTATGCAACCTGATTTTACATTACACCATCTTCCTGTGCATCTTTCAATTCTAACTGCAAAATTATAACTTAATATAAGCTGCATTGCTCTGTACAATGTTCTACTTACCTCACTACATAGCTGTAGTGTTTAAAAGGTTTACTCTTGCACTCTCTTCATATGCTTTTCCAGATCTTCAAAATTCAAACCTTAGGTACAGATCCCCCATGCTTTCTAACTGTTTGTTGTGAAGTGAAAGTTCTCCATCTAGAATGCAGTTGGAATTTTCTATGTTCCTGCTTATTGTTATAGTTTTGGTGGTCTTTTTACTGCTGATTTTTATGCCATATTTGTGATCCTGATGACCCCTATTTGGCATGAACCTAACTTGTTCTTCAAGTTTCTCTTTCACAGTTTTCTTAGCCTCTTCTTAAGCATTCTTGCATAAATTTTATCAGGAACACTTAACGAACTTTTTTTTATAATTATTGCATTCAGTTTTATTTCTTTTTTTATAGATGGGAAATGTGAGTTCTACTCCAGTCATCTGAAATTTGACTTTCTGACCAGAGCTTCTACAGCATAGCCACTGGAAAACATTTATACCTTTATATTTGAGCATTTCTAATCAAATATCATCTACTCCAGCTGCCTTTCCACATTTCAGGCTTTCAATAGTTTATTATTATTATTATTATTTTCTTGATCTCCATGAAGTTATAATACTCTTCTTAGGAGGCCAATGCTAATTAACAAAGTGTATCATACCACTCTTTAAACTCATCCACCATTTGCACTTTCACCAACTCAGACAATGCATTCCATGCTCCTGTGTGAAAAACTTGTGAAAACATTTTAACATACTCAATCACATCATATGCATTCTGTGCAGACTACAGACTTAACAGGTTATAATGGTTGCAAGATAAAATGGTAAAACTGATATTCTGGGAACAACCCACACCTATACAGGCAGCACAGACACAACACAAAATATTTAAGGTGAAACACTATGCCACTACACAGTCATGTTAAAACATTACTTCAGCCCAACCTATAGAGTAACCAGAACAACATATCAGATAACAAGACCACAGTCAACAAACCACATAACACATAAGTAAAACAATCACTTCGGCAAAGCCACCCGAAACTTTTGCATACCTGACATGACAAACAAACTGCCGTTCGACGACAGAAACCTAGGGACACACACAGAGAGTTGAAACAGGCACTATATAAATATTATAGCAAGAAATGAAAATTAAAGAAATTCCTGTTGCTCTCTGCCTCACACACACACACACACACACAAAACCTATGACAAACCCCACTCAAAAAACACTATTACAAGGATATGTCCAAATCCAACCCTACTTCCAAAAAAAAAAAAAAAGTTAAATTGTTAAATAGCAGTTGAAATTTTCCAAACATGTACCAAGAAACAGTAAAATCAACACCCAGATTGCGACCGGTATAGAAACATAACCACGAAACCACCACCATCTATTATCTTCCTCAGATAAGCTCTGCAAAGCTTCAAGGAAGAAATCAGAAATGTTTCCCAAAGAAAAGAAACAAAGAAAATTATTATTGTTATTATGTGATAATATCATTAATATAATATTACTATGTAACAAGAAAAAATAATGTAATAAAACATTATTATTATTAAAAATTATGTAAATAATGAATTTATATTATATGTTAGTGAGAATTAGTAAATATAATATTTTAATTGGAAAAGTGTAAATACTGTGTATAATCACACTTTCTCAAACTTTGAAAAAAAAAAAAAAGGTAAACTACACCAGGTAATATTATATAACTTGTATAACTCTGAACTATATAATTGTAAATTATTACTTTGATTGTTATTTTAAAAAATAGCAAAAAAAACTATGTTAGCATCATTATTATTGAAATCTTATTATATGTAGCACTTAGTACTGAACCTTGTAAAATAACATGCTGAATATTACTCAAGATGATCATAGTATATATGTAAATATTTGCAAGATCAATAAAAAAAATATTATTATTATTATTATACAAAAAATTCTGTATAATCTTCATTGTTAATATTAGAAGAACATGTGTTGTAAATACATAATATAGAGGCAGAAAAGTATTATTAAAAATTTTAATTGAAATCCAATATACAAAATGCAGCACTTAGTGTTGAATTCTATAAAATTATAAGTTGCAAGGTCACTCAAGATGTTTATTATAAGTGTAAATATTTTAGCAATAAAAAAAATTATTATTATTATTTTTTTTATTTTCTTGATCTCCATGAAGTTATAATACTCTTCTTAGGAGGCCAATGCTAATTAACAAAGTGTATCATACCACTCCTTAAACTCATCCACCATTTGCACTTTCACCAACTCAGACAATGCATTCCATGCTCCTGTGTGAAAAACTTACTTCCTTACTCATTTACTTATAATGGAATGTAATATTTCTGAGCAATAAATACAAAATATTATATTCAGGCAATGACAATCAAGGAAAAGAAGGAGTAGCCATAGTATGCAACACAAAATACGAGGCTAATCTTCTTGAATGGCAGTCAGTCTCAAGTAGACTAATGTTGGCAAATATGAGAATGGGGAACTGGACAATGAGACTTATTTGTGCCTATAGTCCCACAGAAGGTTCTACTAAGGTAGAAGTGGAGGAATTTTTACTCATTTACTTATAATGGAATGTAATATTTCTGAGCAATAAATACAAAATATTATATTCAGGCAATGACAATCAAGGAAAAGAAGGAGTAGCCATAGTATGCAACACAAAATACGAGGCTAATCTTCTTGAATGGCAGTCAGTCTCAAGTAGACTAATGTTGGCAAATATGAGAATGGGGAACTGGACAATGAGACTTATTTGTGCCTATAGTCCCACAGAAGGTTCTACTAAGGTAGAAGTGGAGGAATTTTTTGACGCTTTAGAAAAAGCAACTGACACAATGAAAAAGGAAAAGTTGGTCCTTGTTAGGGATCTAAATAGCAGAGTAGGAAATGATTGTGAGACATACAAAAATATTTTGAGAAAATTTGGAGAAAAGAGCAAAGCTAATAATAATGGCAAATATCTGTTGGATTTCTGCTCAGGACATGGACTGGTTATTACTAACACCATGTTCCAACATAAAAATGTGCACAAATTCACATGGAAAGAAGAGGCTAGGAATAAGAAAAGTCTCATTGACTATGTTATTGTTGATAGTGATGTTTTCTCCCTGGTGCAGGACACCAGAGTGTACTGAGGATTTGAAATTGGAAGTGATCACTATTTAGTCTTGAGCAGGATAAAATTGAATTTCATATTGAAAAGAATAACATGTAAGAAAGTTTTAAAGCGAATAAAAGTTGAGCAGCTCTCAGATGTGAACTGTTGACTAAAATACAGAAAGATTATTGAAAAGAAAATGAAAGAGTTTGAGAACAGGAATCAAACCTTGGAGATTCAGTGGCAAACTCTGAAGAAAACATTGATTGCTTCTGCCAGAGAGGCATGTGGTGAGGTTGTGTGCAAGGATAAAAAAATCAGAACTCCATGGTGGACACAGGAAGTTAAAGAGGCAGTGAAGGAAAAGAAGAAAGCATATCAAAAGTTCCTGTCAAATAAGTCGGCTTTTACTTTTACAGAATACAGAGACAAATGTAAGAAAGCTAAACAGTGTGTAAAACTAGCTAAACAAAAGTCATGGGAGGACTTTGGCAACAATATAGAAAATAAATATCAAGAAGGTGGCAAATTATTCTGGAGGTTGTTGAAGAAGCTTAGGAATGGAGGAAAGAGTGCTGTAAAAGGAGTTAGAGATGATAAAGGTGACATAAAAACGGGAGAAAAAGAAATCCTTGAAGTATGGAGTAATTACTTTGAAAAACTGCTAAATGAAACAAGCAGTGATGACAGCACAGTGATAAAAAACACTGACCAGGCATGCAGTCAGGAATACATATCCATACTTGAAGTAGAAAAAGCCATCAAAGGCTTGAAATGTGGAAAGGCAGCAGGAGTAGATGATATTCGACCAGAAATGCTGAAGTATGGTGGCATAAAAGTCTTACAGTGGCTGCACTGCATTGTTCAGAAAGCCTGGACTGAGGGACGAATTTCCGAAGATTGGAGTAGAGCTCTCATAGTACCCATATATAAAAAGGGAAATAAAACTGAATGTGAGAATTACAGAGGTATTTCCCTACTGAGTGTTCCTGGCAAGATCTGTGCAAGTATACTTGAGAAACGGTTGAGAAGAATTGTGGAAGAAATGCTTGATGATGAACAAGCTGGATTCAGGCCAAATAGAGGCTGTCAGGATCAGATCTTCACTTTACGACAAATAGTCGAGAAAGCATGGGAATATAACAAAGATCTATATTTAAGTTTTGTCGATTTGGAAAAGGCATATGACAAGGTGCCAAGAGAGAAGCTATTCAATACGCTACAGTTATATGGTATTAATGGGGCATTATATCAAGCAATACTTAGTCTTTATTTGAGTTGTAAGTCAGCAGTTAGAATTGAAGGAAGTACAGGACGATGGTTTAATGTTAAATCTAGTGTGAGACAAGGATGTACATTATCCCCTCTGTTATTCATTATCTATATGGATCACATAATGAAGGAAAGTGGTATTAAACCTGATATGAAAATCGAAGATGTTAAAGTCAGCTCTTTGCTTTATGTGGATGATGTTATACTTCTAAATAAATCCACTACAAGTCTGCAAGATTCTCTGACTAAATTGAATAGCTGTTGTAATAGATATGGTATGAAGGTCAGCAATAAAAAGACAAAGACAATGAAAATAGGCAGAATCATTGAAAATGTCAACTGTGTTGTGAATGGAGAACCTGTGGAACAAGTAAAACATTTCAGCTACTTAGGTACGATTTTTACTGAAGATGGTAAATTAAATATAGAAATAGACAACAGAATCAGCAAAGCTGGTATGGTGGGAAGTCAATTGAATAAATTCATATGGAATAAGAGAGAAATTAGTCGGAACACTAAATTAGCTGTATACAAGACAGTGTTCAAACCAGTTTTAACTTATGGATCTGAGAGCTGGGTCAGAAGTAAAACACTTGACCAAAGACTAGAGACCGTAGATATGAGAGTCCTGAGAAAGATTAGAGACGTGAACAGATGGCATCAATGGCAATATCTTATTAAAAATGAGGATATTAGGAAACAACTTAACATTGTTAGCATCCAGGAATGCGTTAGCAGAGCTAATCTCAGGTGGTACGGTCACTTAAATAGAATGGGAGAGGAAAGATTACCAAAACAAGCGTTCTCTGCCAGATTGGCAGGAAAACAACCCAGAGGAAGACCAAGATATAGGTGAATTGATACAGTACAAAGTGACTTAGACAATAGAAATATAAGATCTGATAATGTTGGAGTCTTGACAAGTAACAGACTGATTTGGAGGAAAATTGTAGATAGGAAGTTAGTAATGATGTAAATTTTTCATGTAGTACTGTCATATTCTGTACACCTCTTGAGGGTACATGGCAGGAATTTGATGATGATGATGATGGAATGTAATAGAATATAATCTGAACTAAATATGGTTATGTTTTAAAATATGAAGTAGGTTAATATTTCTATTGGTAACATATTGAAATAATACCGTATGCTGTCCATCCCAAATATTGTTCCACTTGCTATTTTGCTCAGGGCATTAATTGACCTATGAACAGTTATTAACTTTATACATATTACACATCTGTCGAACCACAATTCAGTCTCACATATGGGGCATTGCCTCTAAGAGTTCTTAAAAAATACTAATCTCTCAAAAATTTACTGTTTCACAAAATTATTCAATTTTTGCTGCTTTCATTTTCTGCAAATATTTCCATGGTTACTATTCATCAGTATTAGCATTGGTAATTTTCTTTCTCTCCTCTAAATTTGTTAAAACATGATCAGTAGCTGTTCAACTCCAATACTCAGAGAATAATTTTTTCCTCCTTCATTCATTCCTTCTGGAAATGGTCTCCATTCCTACACATTTCTTTCAGAATACAATCTGTAGTCATCAAATACAATGTTATCCAGTTCCTTCTTTCTCCATCTACAGAACTAATGTGTAATAGCTTAAACAACTTCTCATATATGATTACTATAAAAAGTAATAAATAAATATTCACAGTTAATTGTCCCTAACCAGAAGTATTCAACTTCTCTATAGAAGTTGAATATTTCTATGACTATAGGTAGGTGCATATACAGTATTTGTGTTACACTTGAATCAACTGCTTAATGATTTTCAATCTAAGAGAGAGAGAGAGAGAGAGACAGAGAGATGTAGCCATTTGGTTTTAATTCAAGAATGTTATTTTGTCTATATTTTATGAACCATGATCCCATCTCTTCCTTGAACCATACCTTCCCAAGTGGTATGTAAAATATACTTTTTGTTTCAGTAAATTTTCTTCTATTCTAGTTTCAGAAAATCCAAGTATATCCCACTTTATTTTTCCATTACACAATTCTTTTTTTTTTTTCACTTTTTTAAGTTCAAACATTGTAAGTACAAAGGTTCAGTTGCCTTATCATTGTGTTTTTCATAGATACATTATCCATAAATAACCTCCCATCTAAGTTTGTGATATCACAGCTAAGGCCAAGATAAACATGTTACATTAAGGTAATATGTTTATCTTGGCTGTGGGTTCAAATCCTGCCATGTTTCACAGCCAATCATATGTTTGTGATTGGCTGTAAAAATACTAGTGGTGGCAGTTGGCAGTAGATGGCTTTGGTGTAGATGATGAAGGTGGTTGGTGGAGATGGAGAGTTGTAGGTAGGTGCTTCCCTCAATGAGTGTTTGGATTCCCTGGAGGTGTCACATAATAATAATAATTATTATTACGTAACATTATTATTATTATTAATTTTTTGCCTGCTTGGTTGGCCGAGTGGTTAGTGTATCTGCTCTCTAGTCAAAAGGCTGTGGGGTCAAATTCTGCCATGGGCATGGATGTTTGTGATTATCTGTGAAAAATACTAGCGGTGAACAGTAGATGGCGTTGGTGTAGATGATGCGAGTGATGGATGACAGATGGATGAGGTTGGCTGATGGAGCTGGAAAGCTGTAGAGTAGGTGCCCTCGATGAGTTTGGACTCCGTGGAGGTATCAGATAATAATAATAATAATAATAATAATAATAATATCAGCAAGTTGTGTGTTGGGGTGTGATGAGGAGGTTGCAACTAGCAACCTTCCCAGAAGAGGTTGCTAGTTGTCTGCTGCAGAGGTTTTTTCTGTGATCATTATTATTTAATTTGTACACTGGATTGGATTTAACTAGTGATATACACTGTCTACAGATGATGCAAAACTGAGGAGAGTAATGAGGAATAAAACAAATAAGCCTTGCAAGAGGACTTGGATAGATTGTATGAGTAGGCAACAGTATGAATCTCTCAGTTCAATGTTGCACAGTGTAGTGTTCTGAAATTTGGTAAGCTATAATGGGATATGAGCTACACACTTGGGGAAATTTTGGAGGAAGTTGGGGAGACAAGAATCTGAAGTTCAGTGGTCACATTGCACAAGTTGTGAAGTCATCACATCGGATTATGGCAATGATGTGGAGGACCTTAACATGCAAAAATAAAGAAATTGTATAAAGCCTTGATCATGTGTCATATGAATTATTGTGCACAGATTTAGTCTCCTGGTTTCCATAGTGATAAGGATTTATTGGAAAGGGTCTAGTAAAGATCCATTAAGGTGTAATTGGTCTTTGGGATGTGTGGATATGAAGATAGATGAGAGGAATGTGGTTTGCAAAGCCTTGTGAATAGGAGGAAGTGAGGAAATATAATTGAGACATTTAAATTGGTAAAGGGTTGTTACCGGGTTAATGTGGAAGAAAGAAATTTTGCATAAAATGGAAGAATGGGGGGTAGAACAAGGGGACTACCTGCAAGCTGTATAAGGAGGGTGTGAACAGGGACAAAGAGTAGGTTCTTTGCAAGGAGAGCAGGTAGTGAGTGGAATGCATTGCTTGACAGCATGGTGGATGCAGATACATTGAATGAGTTTAAAGCACGATTTCATGGGTTTTTTGTGTACAGGTGTGTGCTTCCCACAATGAGTCTTTTGACTCCATGTAGTTTCTGGTGTTAATAATAATAATGATAATAATCAGATTTTTTCATGCATTATTAAATAATATTCTTGATATCTCTACATTTTAGGGGCTTTAGTAAGGACTTTGAACCCTGTATTGATGAACTAGTTGCAGCTACATTAACAGTGTACAAAGAAGCTATTAAAAATCTTCTGCCAACTCCTGCAAAATCTCATTATCTTTTTAATTTGAGGGATTTCTCCAGAGTTGTTCAAGGTCTTCTTCTCTCTGTTCCTGAAACTGTTGAAGATCCTGCCTCCTTGAAAAGGCTTTGGGTCCATGAGGTTTGTATCATTAATATAATATTTGAATGTTTGATTACTGCAGTTAATAATACAGGATGATATGATATATATTAGGTAATATTATTAGACTGCTATCACATTACTATAATGCATATAATACAAATTAAATCAAATTATTATCCATAAGTGTTGTATAGCATTTTGGTGTAATTTAAAAGAAATAGAAAGGGACATATGAGATGTCCCAAGACTCAACAGTGCCATAGATGTGCCAGTGATTAGAAAGAGGAAAGGAATATGTTAAACATTTGAAGATTTCGAGGTATGCATTGAGAAAAATAATATAGGGAAAACTGTTCCTAAGTCCTGAAATATTATTGTTTTTTTATTATTATTAGCATCTGATTTCTATGGAGTCAAAGGACTCATCGTGAGAGGTCCATAAGTGAAAAATGATCAGCGAACTCTGCCCTTAAACCCATTCACAGTTTCTGCACTTACCACACTCTTGGGCAGTGTGGCCCACTTGCCAATCACCCTCCCCTGATCTACCCCTCCTTATACAACTTTGAGAGATGACCTCTTGTTCTTCCATTATCTCCCTCTATTCTTTGAAAACCTCCTTCACATTAATTTGGCAAAAATAACCAACATATATATCAATCATATTCCCTCTCCTTTTATTCACAAGGCTCTGTAAGTTGCATTCCCTCAATCTCTCCTGATATCTGACATTTGTTATGTCTTCTTTTTCTCCTACATTTCAACTCCATTGTTCTCCTTTGTGTCTACTGAGATATAACCTCTAAACTGAGGTTATATCTCAGTAGGGGCCTTCTGGGACAGTTTCCCGTTTTGAGCTCTGACAAAATTTATTTGTTTCTGCTGCGCCAGCCAGAGCCCTAGGATAGAAATTCTTATCCAGAGAAACCTTCTCAGAAATCAAGTAATACTTTATCTAGTTTAAGTAAGTAAGTAAATTTCAGAGTGCTCAGTATACAGTCATGGCCTTGACAATCTTAAGTTTCCCCTTTTTTCCTCTAAACATAGGTTTGATATTTTCGTGAGTGGTAATTTCAATCTCATGCTCAGACAGACTCAGACTTACATAGAAAAAACATGTTTATTAATTATCAAAATTACATACAATAAGCTTCCACACATCAAAGGTATGTCATATCAAAATTCTAATTCACTAGCTAAACAATAAGGAACATTCTAATTATCAATATACTCTAATCTTACATCTCTAGGTTAAATAAGTATACATTCATCATAAAACACTAGTTCAAAATTCTAAATAAAACTTGCTAACAAAGATCAATTCACGTTCAACTAAGTGTTGCATGCTCTCATGCTTTCAGACTACTAGTCCAATATGACTAACACATATATTCAAAGCTAATCAAGATCAATACTAAAATACAGGTAAAGCAAGGCAGTGGTAATCAAACAAGCAAGTTATTTATACACACTCATGATTCATCTAAATCACAAACATGGCTCTCGATATCAAACTAAATTACTGCTACTAACGGCCTATACACATTAACTTGGGTTTAGACAATCTATGAACGTATACTACCAGTCCAATTCAATCAACATAACACAGTAAGTGTCTTTAAATTCTCACTATCTTCTTTTCTAATCTCTGTCCATTTTACACATTCATCACTAATAGATAATACATAAAATGAAGATTTTGTATGTTACCACCTTGTTAGACGATTTCTCGATCCTTCCGTCTGTTCTTTGTTATGGATTGTCCCTCTGTACAGTGATCTGCCACCACTTGGAGTCACATGCTCGTCCCGAATTTGCCCCTTCTTTCTTCTGAGCTTACGAACTTTTCGCGTCGCTGCCTTCAACATAATTTACCTTCAAGGGGAATCGTTTGCTGCCTTCTCATTGGTTAGAACCAGACCGATGGCCGAAACTTGAAACACTGCTGTGATCTCGTGCTAAACTTCTTCGATTTGTGCCACTCAGCAACTGGAAACACGTTGCCGCTATGCCATCTTATCGGATATCAGCCATGTTGACCCCCCTCGGAACTACGAGCCAGTAAGCCATGTGGGAGGGCATACGTGACCAAGGAACACCACAGGAACCAAAACCAGAAATGTAGAAGGAGCCAAGAGAGAGAGTCGAGCCCTGTGAGTTCATTTTTAAACTCTTCTATAGCACTCTCTTCCATACTCCAAGCTTGTCTATGATGCTTTCCTATTTGCTGTCACCTCCTCGCTGAACGAGGATCACTCTTTTTGGGGGAATGCGAAATTCGAGCGCCTTCCACGAATGCCTACTCATCATTCGTTACATCATCTTTGGTGATCAAACTGCAGCCTTTGAACTTTCGTTCACACGACAATATGCGATTTCTTTACATGGCATAGTTTAATATTGATGCTTTTGAAAGTTTAATATTTCCATCTATTTTAGACAATACTTTAAACATAGTATAATCTAATACTTTATCTTTGATTTCATTTTAATTTAGGATTCAATTTCTTCCTTTATATTTTAATTCCCTTCTTAAGCAAAGTTAACATCTGCATTTTCACATATTATGTCTGTTTTGTCAAGAATACAAGTGTGCTTTTGCTTGATATTGTTGTTCTTGTTAAATCTTGAATGGTGCAGTTCTATTCTTGATAGAATCATCATTCAAGATCTAACACATTGTATACACCTGACACTGATTTAGTGAATCTTGTCTGGACTCTCCCTAATACATCTTCATCCCTTTGAAAACCACCAAATCCATGCACAGTACTCAAGGCGTCATGGACTACTGTGCACAGATTGGGCTACAAGCCTGATCAAAGCCTTATACAAGGGACCATAACCTTTTTGCTTCAATGTCCTCCTCCTCCTCCTCATTATTGCCATAATTCATTGTGATGTTCTTATAATTTTAGCAGTATGACCCCTAAACTTCAAGTCTCTGTCTGCCATCAATCCCAGATCTAATCTATTCTACCTCCTTCAACATTTTCCCATTAATGGTATACTCTGGATGGGACCCAGCCTTACCTACTGAATTTCAAGACCTTGCAGTTTGCAACATTAAACTGAGATAGTTTAATGTTGCAAACTGTTGCTCCACTTATACAGTCTGTTGAGATCCTCCTTCAAGGCCACTACATCTTGCTCTACTTCTCATAGCTTTTCCCATCATTTGCATCATTGCAAATGTCTCCATATCTTCAGTTAAGTTGGTCCAATTGTCATTAACATACAGGTTAATAATGATCTGTTTTGGACCATTATTGTTTAATTTGAATGTGGTGGCACTTTGGTAGTACTCCACTAGGTACCTTAATCTTTTGGGATACCACTCCTCCATACACAATCTGCTAAAACTAAATTGTCTGACAGCCAATCAGTCATCGAACTCACTAGTCTGTTATCTAATCCCATGCTTCAATTTAGTTACCGGCTTGTGTTGTGATGTGGAAGTCTATCAAAGGCCTTTGATAGACTTGTCATTTGAGACTTGTTCTGTTGTAAGACATTAATCAAGTATATCAAAAAGTGCCATTAATTCCCTAGAGCCTTTCTTCAAGATACACAGTGATATATTATCAAGTCCTACTATATCATCTATACATCAGCTATATCCTCTGCATTAGTTACCAATCTGCCAATGTCATCAACTAGCATCATTCTTCCATACTCGTTTTTCTTCTTGTCATGTATTGACAGAACTCGCTAGGATTTTTCTTAAGTTGATTGGCTAATTACTTCTCATACTGTGCTTTTGCTGTCTTTATCAACTAATTATTACCAACATTCATCTAGTGTTTCCTCCACAGTGCCTTCTTCTTCTTCCAGATTTTTAGCTTAATCTCTTCATTCATCCATTTTACTCTTTATTTAGCTTTCTTTACCTTTGGAGTATACTTAGACATTGCTACTGTTAGCTAGCTCTTACTCCATTCCCAAGCAGCATCTGTCTCCTTTCATCACTCAACTGCTTATTCTATGCTATAGCTATATAGGTATGTGGAATGATGGAAGAAGATGAAAATCTCTTGTCCATACATGATTAGAGGAAAGTGGAAGAATAGTAGTTGCACTTCCATGGATGCTGCTCCAGTTCACTGAAGTAGTATGCATGGAAATAACTTATAGAAGGGACATAATTGCAAAAGCAGAACATCTGTGGTAAAGCAAGAGGGAGTCATTGAGAAAAGTGAAATACTGGTTTCCTGGTTCAATAATTATGGTAGGAAATGCCTGTTCCGCGAGGCTGTATTGCATACATGAAAAAAAGAGGTGACAGAAACTGGAGACCTTTCTCTAGAGTTGAAACATGGCAATAACCATTTCATGCATCTTATGGTAACAATAGTTAAAAATCATTTAGAAAAGATTATTTAAAATATTCTAAAATTAATTCTGTTATGAAAGTATAGAGATGGAGATAAATAAACCTTTGAAAACTTTTTTGTAAGGAACTGCATAAGTGATGATGATGAAGGAAAATTATAAGAAAGTTTTTAAAGGGATGATATGTGGTAGGAGATGTAGTGGTGAAATTAGTGATGAACAGAGAATAGCACAAATATTCAGTTAGTATATTTTTCAAATATGTCCATGTAAATTAATTTGGTTTATTAGTGGTATTAGTGTTATTATTATTACCCCAAGACCTCATGGAGTCAAAGACTCATCCGTTATGGTGGAAAAGCAGGAATGTAGGTGTTTTAACTTTATCATGATCATGAGTTATATTGTATACTGATTGCAGCAAGTCAATCAAACTAGTCTGACTCTCCTCCCCAATCTCAGTTGACCTTAAACTGATATAGGATACAGTCAGTGTAAGGAGATATAATTCTGCAGATGATTCAAAGATTGTGTTATTATTATTATTATTATTATTATTCCCGACACCTCCAAGGAGTCCGAAGACTCATCGCGGGAGGACACCTACAACTGTCTCAACCACTACACCGAACCACTACTACGAATCATCTCCATCAATGCCATCTACCGCCCACCTCCACCACTACCACAACTAGTATGTTTTGTCTGTAAATTGCATGTGTTCTGAAGGGCTGATTTGTCTGTATGCGGGATGAAAAACCCGAGTTTCCGGGAGAAAAAACCCTGCTACCTCCATATGAGATCGGCTAACTCACTTTCGATTGAAATCAACCAGATAAAGATTTCTCATTGATTTATAATCAAGAGTGTTATAATAGCATTAGGTAGTTGTTTGCATTTCTTGTAGATACATGTTACATTATGACACTAAGTTGTGGATCATCGATCAGATTGCAGAAAAATGAATAGTGCTTTGCAATATATAAATTTTGTGATCAGTAAAAGAAATCATTGGAAGACAGTTGTGCACAACGAGTATACAGCATTTCAGAGAGGAAGGATAGTCTGTCACAATACAAGGCTCAAGCTAGGAAGGTTACCAGCATAGTAAGAAAAGCTAAATCAGATTATGAGAAGACCTTAGCCAAAGAGATCAAGGGTAATCCCAAAGAGTTCTTCCGCTATGTGGCAAGTAAGAGGAAGAATGACTTCGGAAGGATAACCTTAGTGGGTGCTGATGGTATTGAGGTGACAAAATCAGATGTAATAGTCGAGTTACTGAGTGATCACTTTTCAAAAGTCTATCACCCAAGTGAGGATATCTCTATACCTAAAGCAATACCTAATGTGAGAATTGAAGCTGAAGAATCAGAGGTATTAAATATATTGCAAAACTTAAATGCAAACACTGCGGTAGGCTTAGATGGAATATCAGCTCGGGTGTTGCGTGAATGTGCAAATGAATTGTCAACCCCTCTTACCTGGATATTTAATTCAAGTTTGAACTCTGGTATGGTCCCTATGGAGTGGAAGTTAGGCAAAGTGGTTCCTTTGCATAAGGGTGGCTCTAAATCTGCGGTATTGAATTACAGACCAATCACCATCTCAGGAGTAGTGGTAAAAGTATTGGAAAAGTTGGTTAAAGACAAAATTCAAGAATGGGTGGATCAGGATATGATACTCTATAGAGGCCAACGTGGTTTTGTTAAAGGTAGATCCTGCCTTAGCAATCTATTAACTATTCATAATAGAATAACATCTGAGTTGGACAAAGGAACTGGCTACACAGTGGTACTTCTGGATTTTGCTAAGGCTTTTGACAGGATACCCCATAGAACACTGTTACGCAAATTGGAGCAGATGGGAATGGATATTAAATTGGTGATATGAATAGGAGATTGGCTCAGGGAGAGATACCATAAGGTGGTGTATGGAGGAGCTGAGTCCAGAATGAGGCAGGTGACCAGTGGTGTGCCTCAGGGCTCTGTGCTTGGGCCAATGTTGTTTAATTTGTATATAAATGATATAGGAAATGGCTTAAAGGGAGATATTCAGTTGTTTGCTGATGATGCAAAGTTGTGTAGTGCAATAAAAAATCAAGCTGATGTTGAAAGTTTGCAGGAGGATTTAAATAAGCTGGTAAAATGGGCAAAAGAAAATGGATGTCAGTTCAATGTGGAAAAGTGTAAAGTCATGCATTTTGGGATTAAAAGATTACCAGCTGTGTACTACATCGATGGAAAGGTACTCCAAGAGATTGATGAGGCTAGGGACTTAGGGGTATTGGTAGATAGGGAGATGAAGTTCAGAGGACACATTGCTAAGGTGTCCAAGATTGCACATAGGATTACTTGGTTGTTGAGGAACACACTGACATCCAGAGATAAAGAGGTTATTATTCCCCTTTATAAAGCATTGATACTTCCACATTTGGATTACTGTGCTCAGGTCTGGTCACCTGGATTCCTTGGAGATGAGGAGGCTGTGGAGAGGGTTCAGAGAAGAGTGACCAAGTTGGTGAGTGATATAAAAAATGCTCCCTACATTGATAGATTGAGAGCTTGTGGATTGCAGAGATTGGTTGATAGGCGAAGAAGAGGGGATATGATAGAAACATTCAAATTACTAAAAGGTTTTTATAGGATTGATGCAGGGGAAATGTTTCAGCTGTGTGATAGTGATGGAAGAACAAGAGGTCATCTCTGGAAATTAAAGAAGAGTGTGGTTAACAAAGGTGTTAGAACAAGGTTTTTTGCCTGGAGGGTGGTGAATGAGTGGAATTCATTGCCTGACTTAGTTGTGAGCTCTTCGTCTGTAAATGAATTCAAGAAGAGATATGACAGATATTGTTTTGCTAGTTTGGGTATCCCGCGATGAGTCTACTGACTCCATGGAGATACCCGTAATAATAATAATAATAATAATAATAATAGAAACTTATGTTACTAAAGGAGTGTTATAGGATTGATCCAAAAGAAATTTTTTGATACTTGATGAATAGAAAGAGCACTAGGGATCACCTCATGGAGGCTGTAAAAGAGTATGGTTAGTAAGGATGCGTTGACTAGATTTTTTGCTTGGAGAGTGATGAATGAGTGGAATGGATTGCCAGAGGTAGTTGAGTGCATAAATATGAATGAGTTTAAGGACAGTTATAATAGGTATTGTGTGAATAATGGTAAGTGTTGGTTTCCCACTATGATGTATCTATGAATGGCATGGTTGCTAGACAACTGCAGTCAGTTAACTGTGCCTTGTAAATTATTGCTGGATTGTAAGAAGGTTATTTTCTTTTGTGATTATTTAACTGGAAGGTTTCCTTCTTTCTTTTTTGAAACTCAGTTTTTTTATTTCTCCATACAAAGAGAAGCCTGGCCAGAGAATGAATGCATTTAACATGGTATTCTTTCATCAGAGCCAATTTTTTCAGAAAGCAGAGAGTGCATGCAGTTGTACAGTGTCTAAAAATTCTGAAAACCAATGGTAAAAATATGTTTTTCTATATAGGTGAAATATTGGTCAGTTAACATTGGATGAAAGAGTAGAAATAGTCCTTTTTAGTGATCATTAGGGAAGTGGCAGGTGAGTTTAATGACAAACATCCTGAAAAGAATCCAATAATGCACAAGTGCTTTCATAACTTTTTTAACTGTTTTAAAAAATTGAATCAAGATCATACATATGTATTGTAAATGAATTTAAGGGAAGGTATGATAGCTGGGTTGGGTAATTTACAGCCTCCCTCAATGAGTCCTTGACTCCCTGGAGGTCTCAGATAATAATAATAATAATAATAATAATATCATATGTGCCACATTGATTTATAATCAAGAGAAGCTGAGAGTCTTAGCGATCACTTTTCATTATTATTTTTCTATTTTTTTACATCAGCTAATAAAAAAGACAGGTTCTGGTTCCAGTTATACCAATAGGCTTCCTCCTTGAAGCACACAGTACTCATTACTTCTGAACTGAATAGTATCCCTAAAATTATCAGGAATATCAGATTGATATAAGCTATTCATTAAATTAGCCTTCTTGAATTTTCCTTTCGCCAAGGATAAACCACATGCTGGTGTTTAACAATTTCTGTTATTCTGTGTGAGCTGTTATCAGAGAAAAATGTGTGATAAGCAGATTCTTTTCATGGATAGTGATTGGTTAGTGGAATGCATTGCCTGAGAGTGTGATGAGTGCAGATACTGTGAATGTGGGTTTAGGGCATGGTTTGGGAATCTTTTTCCATGAGAGAGCGAGAAAGTATAGCCATTCTGTAATGAGTCCTTTGTGGAGGTCACATATTAATATTAATAAAAGAAAATCACATGGAGAGGAGGCATACATTTTTTAACTATATCTATGGCACAAATATTGTTCCAAGAATCTGCAAAACAATGAAATTTCTCATAAACTGAAATATTTGCTGTTTGTTTATCTAAATCCTGAGTGCATTATCTCTTAAGAAGATATGAAAATGGGCTATTTAATAATTTAGATAAATTATGCTAATTAGTAATTAACACACACACAATCAATTAAATTTTACACTAACTGTCAACACATATATAATACTGGGGTTCCACAAGGTTCTGTTCTCTCACTAACCCTCTTCTTTCTATATATCAATGACCTACTTCATTTGACCCCCAACCCAATACACAGTTTTGCAGATGACAGCACATTGCACGCCTCCCTTTCATTTGACAAAACTTTACTCTGCACGACTCCCTTCAACCTACAGAACATTAACTACCACTGCCCTCATTTCTAACCTCCAAGCCATCCTTCAATGGGGCTCAGATAACCTCGTCAACTTCAATGCTAGTAAAACTCAGTTCTATAGAGATATTCTAGTTTTGTGACCACATGTTTATTAGAGAACTGTTTTTAAAAAACTAAACAAGTACTAAAAATAACACGACACATTTCATTAGTCGTAAGACTAACATCTTCAGGAGTAAAGAGAACTAACAGTTTAAAGCACAAACTATAAGAAATTACAAAAAAACAAGTTCATTTTTTGGTATTATGAACATCAAAAAAGTTCGTTAAAAAAACGAATAACAGATCTATACAACTGTTAATGCATGTTAGTTGGAGACAATGCTTTGTTGTCGCATTCTGTGGTTCTCGCTTACTCTGTCCGAGGTCTGAAGTGGGTAAATTTTTAATAAACGATGACCAAACTTGATTTAAAATCAAACCTTGGTTTTTGTTGCATTGCATAGGAATTTTAATCATATTTGAATAAACCTACACATGAAAATCCAGTTCTGTCTTATTTCTCAAAAAAAAAAAACAAAGAACCATTTTCTCCCAGTATTATTTTTGATAACACTCAAATTCCCAGACAACACATGAGATTTCTCTTCTTGGAATTACCCTGACATCGGGCCTTTCCTGGCATAAACACATCATGACCATTGCATCCTCAGCTTCCAAAACACGAGGATTTCTCTTTCGCTGAAGACATTACTTCACCTCTAAGTAACTGTTAACCTTATACAAATCACAAATCTGCTCAGCTATCGAATACTGCTCTCACATTCATAGTGGAGCTCTTAAAAGCTCCCTCAAAATGCTTGACTCAATATAGAGGAGAGCAATTAGGTTGATAAATGGCCCATCTCTTGCCAACTCACTCTTCTCACTTTTCACATAGATGTTTGGGCTCTGCAATTTGTGTATTTTACAAATATTTCCATTGCAAATGTTCATCTGAAATAGCATCAATAATTCCCCCACTCAGTACTAAGACCATTGGAACACATAGCTGCCACCCAACATCCTTTCACAGTACATCTTGAAACTCACCGACCAAGTTTCTTTTACTTCTCCTTCATCCCTGCTACTGCTGTGCTGTGGAACAGTCTTCCCCCTAATGTATTTCCCAAGTAATATAATATACAGACTTTTAAATCAAATGTAAACAAGTTTCTCTTGTTTACAACCTCTCGTGTATGAGCCCAACATAAAAAAAAAAAATTATGTATATGTATTTTTGTATCAGTTGCAGTTTATAAAAATGTGTAATAAAAATTATGATTGATTTTCTTTACACAGATTTTTCGAGTCTTCTATGATCGTCTTGTGGATGATGTAGATAGAACTTGGTTATTTGACTGTGCACAGATTGTATCAAAAGAAAAGTTACATGTAGATTTCCATGCACTTCTTTCAAATATTGATTCAGATGAAGATGGAAAAGTAACAGAGGATGACATGAGATCTTTAATGTATTGTGATTTTGCTGATCCCAAATCTGACAGTCGTAATTATACAGAAGCTCATGATTTTAGTTCTCTGAAAACTATTATTGAAGGATTTTTAGAAGAATTCAATAATATCAGTAAAAAACCCATGAATCTTGTGCTTTTCAGGTAGGATACATAGTGGATAATTCACAAAATTTTAATCTCTTTTTAAAATTATTTATTTCTGTCGTTACTTCGATTAATGAATCAGGATTATATAACACAGCATCTAGTATCTTCTTTATAAAATTGGAAATCTGTTTCTAATTAGTAGAAATCCTTCTTTAAATTTTTTATTAGTCATATTCATCCATGGAATTAATTTTTATTAGAAAAACTGTTAAAAGAAGGGATGATTTCTTTTCATGTTGAGCAGAAATACCAGTCATGACAAAGATGCTACTACTTGACTTCTTATAAACCTAATTAACTGCTTATGATAGGTTGGTTAATCCTGTCTGCATTATCAACTATGTCTGTAAGTTGTGTGTGTGTGTGTGTGTGTGTGTGTGTGTGTGTGTGTGTGTGTGTGTGTGTTCTTCTGGTCAGTGTATCTGTTTGTGGGATGAAAATCTGAATTACGAGGAGAAAAACCATACTACTTCATTATTATACCATCAAACTCATCTTCAGTCAAAAAGCCCTGAAAACAGTTCTTCAAGCCATGGACAGGATTTAAACCTAGTGTTTCCACCGAAAGAGCCTCATTAATACTGACTGAGCTGTGAAGGCTCTTTAAAAAATTCAAAATAAATCTGATATGAAAAAATATGATACATATGATTCATCCCCATCTCATCTATATGTAAAATTCATAATTTTCATCATCGGTTTCCTAATATGTGCTCTCAAGGTGGTGTACAGGCTACTCTGACAGCACTACATGATTAAGTATGCCTTATTACTAATATCCTATCAACAATTTTCCTGCAAAGTTTCTTACTTGTCAGCACTCCAATACTCATCAACATCAAATTCTGAACATGTATCTTTAGTAAGTATGCACATTATATCAGTACTACATAAAAAGTGACATCATTACTAACTTCCTATCAACAGTTTTCCTCAAAATTAATGTATTATTGAAGTGGAAGGAGGGCAAGATTGTGCCACATAAAGGAAGTGATAGACCTCAAGCATCAAACTATAGGCCTATCTATCTATGTGCCAAGTGTTGTAGTTAAGTTGTTGGAGAAGCTTGTGAGAACTAGGTTTCAGAGTTGGGTTGACAACAATGGTATTATCTTGGATGGGCAGCATGGATTTGCTAAAGGGAGGTCATGTTTTGGTAATCTACTTTCTTATTACAATAAAGTGACTGCTTCCTAGGACAGAGGAGAAGGATACACAGTAATATACTTTGATTTTGCAAACACTTTTGATAGAGTACCTCATGATAAGTTGACAGTCAAACTAGAGCAGATGGGGTTGGATATTAGATTAGTGCATTGGATTGGAGACTGGCTATCTGATAGGTATCAATAAGTTGTGTATGGGGGGAGCGATATCCAGGAAAAGGAAAGTTACTGGTGGTGTGCCTCAGGGCTCTATTTTAGGTCCATTGCTGTTTAACTTGTATATTAATTACATCGGTGAAGATTTGGATGGAGATATTCATTTATTTGCTGATGATGCAAAGTTGGGATGAACTGTGAAGAGTAGAGAAGATGTTGTTGCCTTACAATAAGACTTGAATAAATTGAGTGATTGAGCATAGGAATGAGGATGTGAGTTCAATGTTGGAAAATGTAAGATTTTAAAATTTGAAAAACAAAAATGGGATGCAGAATTTATTCTTGGTGAGGATATATTGTTGGAAGTAGGGAAATAAGAGATCTGGAGGTGATAATGGATAAGGATCTGAAATTTAGGGAACACATAGCCAAAATTGTGAAGAGAACACAAAGTCTTCTGGGAATGATGCGGAGGACACTGACTTGTAGAAGTAGGGAGATTCTTGTTCCATTGTATAAGGTTTTGATTAGGCCACACATGGACTATTGTGCCCAGATTTGGTCACATGGTTTTGAGAAGGATGAAGAGATGTTGGAAAGGGTCCAGAGGTGACTGGCTAAGGTAGTTTCTAACCTCTAGAATGTCGAGTATGAGGAAAGATTGAGAAGATGCAACTTGCAGAGTCTAGTGGACAGGAGGAAGAGGGGAGACATGATAGAGACCTACAAGTTATTAAGGGGTTGTTATAGGATCAATGCTGGAGAGGTTCTACAGAAAATAGTGGGAGATCAGGGGAAGAACCAGAGGTCATCCCTGGAAACTGTATAAAGAGGGTGTGAGTAGGGGAGCTAGAAGCAGGTTTTTTTCATGCAGAGTTGTGAATGATTGGATTGCTTTGCCTGAGAGTGTAATGTCTGCAGAGAATTTGAGTGTGTTTAAAGCACGGTATGATGAGCAGTGTGTTTGATAAAAGGACCTCCTCGATGAGTCTTTGACTCCATGGGGTCTTGGGTAATAATAATAATAATATCTGTTCATCAGTCACCACTAATTCAAATCACCAGATTCATATCCATTGCTACAATTTATGCAACAGAGTTCTGTGTGGAATTTGGTCAAATGCCTTTGCAAAGTCCAACAGTATCACTGAGCAGCCATTTCCCTTTTCCAACTTCATTGTTACTTGCAAGTTGTAAAACTGTAAAATAATATTTTTACATGGTCTGCCTGGAATCCTACCATGGGTACGGATGTTTGTAATTGTCTGTGAAAATACTAGTAGTTGTGGTTGACGGTGTTGGTGTAGTTGCTGTTCATTGTAGTTGGTGGATTGAGTGGTGGATACAGAGAGTTGTAGTGCCTTCCCTCAATGAGTCTTTGGACTCCCTGGAGGCGTCATGTAATAATAATAATAATTATTTGTCAAAACTCCAATATTATCATATCTTATATTGCACTTTTTACTGTATCTATCCACCTGGAACTTGGTCTTTGTCTGGGTCTTTTTCCTGTCATCTGGACAATGAACACCTGTTTTATTATTACTAACAGCAGACTTCCACAGAGTCCAAAGACTCATCATGAGATTACACAACCAACTGTGCTCTAAACTCATTCAGTGTATCTGCATTCACCATAATGTCAGACAGTGCATTCCACTCACTAACCACTCTCCATACAATGAACCTTCACTTTATTCTCTTGTTCACACCCTACATATACAGCTTCCAGGGGATGATGCCATCTGTTCAATCTCCTGATCTTTCTCAAAACTCTCATATCCCTGGTCTCTGGTCTTTGATCAAGTGTTTTATTTTTAACCCACCTGTCAGATCCATAAGTTCATATTGATTTGAACACTGTTTTGTATACAGCTAGTATGGTGTGTTGACCAATTTCTCTCTTATTCCATATAAATTTATTCAATAGACTTCCGAGTATACCAACTTTGTTAATTGTGTTGTCATCATGAAAAACAAAGAGTGACAGAGGGATGGCACTAGTGTGTGATGACATAGGACCTTGGTTGATGTGAACTGTTAGCAAAAAGATAAGCATTAGCATTAAGATAGGATATTATTGTGTTTACTTTCTTACCAATACTGGCTTTCAGTTTGAACTTATGAAATTGACATTTTTTTATATCATTTTGTGATCTTTTATTAGGATTTTATTGTCACAATATTGTATCCAAATGTATTGATCATATTCAACATGGCAGCCTCTTGTTCTAACATATTGTCACCAGCCCACCACCTTTTAAAGACTACATTATTCATAGCATTGGTGATGATGATTTCATAACTTGCAACACATGCGGCATGTATGCATCCTGTTGTTTAAAAATGTGGCACGTGCAGGACGGAAATGTGTATGGGTGCATGGAATGTAGGCATTGGGAGACTATGGGAGACATAATTATCTCAATCTCAGAATTTAGCAGCAGCAGAGATAGTGCTACAGGAATGGATGAAATTCAATTGGTGGATACTAGTAGTGTATTGCAGGGTGGGAAATAAAATTGAAAGATAAACATATTGATTTAACCTAGGGCATTGTGGCAGAGGAAGATGGTTTGTCTGATGGCCATGATTGTGTGTGTGTGTAAATGTCAATTGAAAGCAGAATGTATGGAAAAAGAAATATAACTGCTGAGAAAAGAATAAAGACTGAGTTTAAAAGGATGAGTGAAGATATTAAGAGGCAGGAGAGGTTGGCTACTGTGAGAACAAAAGTAAGTATAAGAGAATGGCACCAGAGAGCAAGTGAGAGAATAGGAAAGACAGAGGAAGAGAGAAAATTGCAAAATGCTGAGAGTGTGGAAGCAAGGAAGTGACAGATGAGAGGAAGGAGGTTAAGTGGGAGAGAAAGGAGTGAGTGGTTTATTTTAACACACACACACACACACACACACACACACACACACACACACACACACACACACACACACACACACACACACACACAAATTGAGTAAGTAATGCTATTTATTTAAGGCCATATATTTCAGCCAGAATATTACAGGCCATTACCAGTGGTAATGGCCTGCAGTGATATTACAAGGTAGAATGTCAACAATGGATTGATTTGAAAAAATAAAGGCCATGTTATGTTATTCATAAAACAAAGCAATGGTTATAACTGAGGGAATACTTCAATATTAATTATTCATTAGCTATTTTAAAAAAAATTATGTGTGATTAGAATAAGATTTCACATATTTTAGATAGAGAGATGCAGTCATTCCAGTTTAAATTGGGACAGTGAAGTTTAAACAGATGTTCAGTTTGTTTAAAGAAAGCGACATTGTTGAAGTAGCTTTGTTTGATAATTTGTTTTCACTCCCTTACTCACACCCTCTTTATATAGCTTCAGGGATGACCTCTGGTTCTCCCCTGATCTCCCACTATTTTCTGTAGAACCTCTCCAGCATTGATCCTATAACAACCCCTTAATAACTTGTAGGTCTCTATCATATCTCCCCTTTTCCTCCTGTCCCCCAGACTCTACAAGTTGATTCTTCTCAATCTTTTCTCATGCTCGATATTCCAGAGGTTAGAAACTACCTTAGTCAGTCAGTCACCTCTGGACCCTTTCCAACATCTCTTCATCCTTCTGAAAACCAAGTGATCAAATCTGGGTACAATTGTCCATGTGTGGCCTAATCAAAGCCTTATACAATGGAACAAGAATCTCCCTACTTCTACAAGTCAGTGTCCTCCATATCATTCCCAGAAGCCTTTGTGTTGTCTTAACAATTCTGGCTATGTGTCCCCTAAATTTCAGATCCTTATCCATTATCACCCCCAGATCTCTTATTTCCTATACTTCCAACAATATATTCTCACCAAGCATAAATTCTGCATCCCATCTTTGTTTTCCAAATTTTAAAACCTTACATTTTGCAACATTGAACTCACATCCCCATTCCTGTGCCCAATCACTCAATTTATTCAAGTCTTCATATAAGGCCACAACATCTTCTCTAATCCTGTCCAATATTATCTAATCCTATTGCCTTATCAATGACTAGTTGCTTAAGACATCCTATACCTCTTGCTCTCTCGTCATTAAGTCTTCTCTTCCTTATTTTCTACACTCGAGCTTCTGATTTTGCAGTGAGAATAAAACATCCTGATGAATTACTCACTGAATACCTCAGCTATGTCCTCTGCAAGATTTACCAATCTTCCACTGTCATTCCTTAAGATCAAGTTCCTTTTATCATTTTTCTTTCTACTTTGCCACACATCAAAAAATTTCTATTGGTTTTTCCTTGCCTGATTTGTTAGTTTCTGCTCATTATCAAAAAATTATTAAAGAAGGAACTATATTACAATCTGGATTGTATTCTCGTAAGCTCTCTAGTCAAAATCATGAAACTTCAGTGTTTCTACATACATTCAGCTTTGAAATAATGTTGATTTGATTTGATTGATTGATTGAACTCAACCATCCCTTTAGGATGGGTAGAGTTCCCTAATGAGGGGTTCATGATGAATTTAATGCAGCCGGTTCATTACTCCTTGCTGGATCCCCTAAGGGCAATATTCATGCCTGTAAACCGTGTGCATTCATGGGGCCAGTTTTCCTGTTCTGGGGGATGAAAAACCTGAGTTTCTTGGTGAAAAAAAACCCTTCTCCCCTATGAAACTGGCTAACTCACCTTTCATCAAAAGAGACCAGATAGCTGAGAGAGGGTGCTCCTGAGTGAAGCGTGGCGGATGTGTGTGAGAAGAGCTCTGAATTGAGATAAGTATTCTTGGAATAATTAAGTATCTATGAGTATTTGTTTGAGTGAGAGCTACTGTAAAAGTTGTGTGCTAGCAGTATTATTAGTATGGGGGATTTTCATTTGCCTAAACTTAATTACAAATTCGTTATTATTAGACCTTAGAGCAGTACTGGCAGAAAACATGGCGGCAGCTTTGTCATTCCATGATTTTAATTTAGACTTTAGTCGTTTCGTTAAGTGTGAGGTATGCTACATGTATTCTTTCGATTACATAAATGATTTGTGGATGTTTAGGACGGATGGAAGGAGGGTGTGTGTGTGTGAAGTGCGGCCTGAAAGAGGAGTTGATGAATGCAAATATGAAATTGATGACAGAAAGTGTTAGTAGTGAGAATAGCGCGGGGAAAATGAGTGCATGTTCGAAAGAGAGGCAAAGGAATGTTAAAAAAATCAGTAAAAAAGAAAACGAGTGATATAAAAACTGTAACGGATGTTAAAAAGGACGAAAGTGAGGCGAGAGTGGCAGAAGGAAACGAAATTGAAAGAACAAATGAAACTGGAAACGGCATGATGCAGGAATTAATAGTGGAGAAAATCAAAAGAATGAATGATAGCAAAAGTTGGATGCATGTTGGACTAAAAGTACAGAAGCACAGAAGGATGAATGAGAGTGAAAGTGAGAAGAGGAGGCCGAAAGAAAATTAGGAAGGTTGAATGATAGAGAGAATGTGACGCGAGATTCTGAAGTTGAATTGGATTGGATGAGGCAAGAAATAAAATGGATGAGGAATGAAATTAAGAGAATTCAGGTCAAAACTATTAAAATAAATCATGATGGCATGAAAGAGTTAACGAAAGATGAGCGAGTGGCATTGTATGGCGACTCCATTATTAATGGTGTGCTGGATGATAGGATGCATAAGTTATGTTTTCCAGGTGTAAAATGTGTAGAGTGATTGAGGAATTGGATATCAGGAGGGAGCGAGCAAAGGAGTTAATGATAATAATAAAATTAGTTTATTAGTTTAATCCTTTATCCAAGTGTGAGCAAACAAAGTTTGCGCCTGAAAGTATCTTCAGGACTGGGGTAAGGTGGTACATCACGAGGGCAACTCGTTGAAAAGGTGGAGCAAGAAACCAACAATCTCAGTATTTCCTATAATGCAAAACACATCTCCTTATGGATATGTCTAATGTTATGCATTAAGGGAAGGGCCACTACCCAGACTAGTTTCGACCTTTATTGAGGTCTCTTCAGTGGGAGCCAGGCCCAAGTGGAGATACCAGCCAGAAGCATTAGCAGGTCATCTCTACCTATAGGAGTTGCCAAATGGTGTGCCACCCTTTTTTTAATAAATTACTCTGGATTTAGAGAAAGATGTTGAAAGTTTATTTTTCACTTGGTTAGAGTATAATAAAATTAGTTTAATTCTTTAATAAACTTTCAACATCTTTCTCTAAATCCAGAGTAATTTATTAAAAAAGGGTGGCACACCATTTGGCAACTCCTATAGGTAGAGATGACCTGCTAATGCTACTGCCTGGTATCTCGACTTGGGCCTGGCTCCCACTGAAGAGACCTCAATAAAGGTCGAAACTAGTCTGGATAGTGACCCTTCCCTTAATGCATAACGTTAGACATATCCGCAAGGAGATGTGTTTTGCATTATAGGAGATGCTGAGATAGGAGTGTTGGTAACTTGCTCCACCTTTGCAACGAGTTGCCTGGTGTTGTACCACCTTACCCCAGTCCTGAAGATACTTTCAGGCACAAACTTTGTTTGCTCACACTTGGATAAAGGATTAAACTAATTTTATTATACTCTAACCAAGTGAAAAATAAACTTTCAACATCAAAGGAGTTAATGGTTTTAATCGGTACGAATGATTTGACAGAGGACAAAGAGAGCGTTAGAATGGATATCAGGAGGCTACTTAGAAGGATAAAAGAGAATAGTGTGACAGGAAGGGTGGTCAGCATGTTGCCTAGGTATGACTGTGGTGAGATAAGACAGAGAGGAAGGATTATGAATGATATGCTGCTGAAATGTGTGAGGAGACAGGAGTGCAGTTTGTTAATGTGTGGAATGAGTTTGAGGGACAAAGTGAACTGTATGGGAGCGATGGACTGCATTTGAGTGGTTATGTGGTGTGAATTGCTTGGAGAGACTGCTGCTGGAAGGTAAAGAAGTGAGTAAAGTGAGAGAGAATGAATCAGATTAAGCGGGAAGTGATGTGGAAGAGCAGGAGAGATTGAATAGGTGGTTATGAATGAGGAAATGAGTGGTATGAGTATAGAAAATGAGAGAATGGGTGTGCAAGAAGAGCAGGGAAATGGGGAGGCTCAGGGTGGACAGGGGGTACACAGCATGAGAAAGGTAGATGCTCTGAAAGGAGGTGAGAGCATGTGTAGAGAGGAAAGGAATGGAATGACCTGGGATCAAGAGGAAACAGTTGGAATTGAAAAGAGTTTTAAAATAAATATGCAGAAAGGGAAATGGCACCAGTCGAGCATGGAGTGATCATATCGAGTGGGTGATATCAGTGGAACTAACTATAGATCCAGAAATGAGCTGTTGTGTTTGTATACAAATGCTAGAAGTATAAGAAACAAGGCAGATGAAATGGTTGCATTAATTGCATCTGTTCACCCAAAGATTGCCGAAATAAGTGAGACATGGTTGGAAGAGGACGATATCCTGACAGGAATAGAGATGGAAGGGTATGATATGTTTCGTAAGGATAGAAGGGGTAAAAAAAAAGGGGGGGAGAGTGCCGTTGATGATAGAGAAAGAGTTATGTCCATACAAGTAGAGATGCGAGAGGGAAATAGTGCTAGTGGTTTTGAGGCAGTATGGTGTGAGATAGAGGTGAATTGAATCAAATACTTGGTGGGATGTTGTTATAGACGACCAGGTAATGTGGATAGTGGTGATAATGAATTGTATAATCAAATTAGCCAAGCAAATAAGAAAAGAGTGATTATTATGGGCAATTTTAATTATGGCAATATAGACTGGAATGATGAGATAGCAACTGGAAGTAAAGAAAATGAGTTTCTTGAGTTTTTAAGGGATAACTACCTCAGAGAGTATGTAACAGAAGGAACACGAGGATTGAAGGTCTTGGATTTGGTCATCTCATCAGAGGATGTAATTATCAATGAGGTGTCAAATCATCCACCAATTGGTGAGAGTGACCATGAGGTGATTACCTGGGTGGTTACCAACAGTGTGAGGATCTCTGTGAGAAAAGGATGTATGTGGAACTACAAGGGGGGGGGGGCTGATTATGAAGAGCTCAGGAGACAGCTTGCAAGTGTAGCATGGAATGAGGAGTTAGCTGGAAAAGAGATCAATGCAGCTTGGGGGATTTTCAAAAACTATCTAGTAGATGCAATGTCTAAATGTATTCCAAGGGTGAGAAGGTTAAATAAGGTAGGTGTGAGATGGATGAATAAAGAGATTAAGCATGTGATACAGGGAAAAAGGGCATTGTGGGGGCAGCATAAGAGAAGTGGAAATAACCAATTTCATGAGGTCTACAAAGACCAAGCAAGGAGGGTCACTTGGTTGGTGAGTAGCTAAATACTCAGTTATGAACAGCAGTTAGCTAATGAAGCCAAAAAGAATCCTAGGGAGTTCTTTCAATATGTAGCCAGCAAAAGAAAGAATGATTATGGAAGGATGACATTGATTGGAGAAAATGGTATAAAGACAGCTGTAACAGAATGTGTGGTGGAGATACTTAATGAGCAGTTCATAAAGATCTTTCAATCTTGTGAAAGTGACTTCATGGAGAGATTGAGAGTAGTTGTTGATGGGGAGGAGACTGACTGTAAGTGAGCAAGAGGTGTATGGGGGAGTTGAGTAAACTAGATGTTAATAAGGCTGTGGGACTTGATAATATATCACCACATATTCTGAAGGATTGTGCCAGGTAGTTGACACCTGCCTTAACATATTTTTTTAATATGAGTCTTGCACTTGGTCGAGTTCCTAAGGAGTGGAAGGAGGGCAAGATTGTGCCACTTCATAAAGGAGGTGATCGAACTCAAGCATCAAATTATAGGCCTATTTGTGTGTCAGGTGTTGTGGTTAAGTTGGAGAAGTTTGAGAAGTTAGAGAAGCTTGTGAGAACTAGGATCCAGAGTTGGGTTGACAACAATGGCATTATCTTTGATGGGCAGCATGAATTTGCTAAAGGGTGGTCATGTTTTAATAATCTACTTACTTATTACAATAAAGTGACTGCTTACTTGGATAGAGGAGAAGGATACACAGTGATATACTTAGATTTCGCAAAGGCTTCTGATAGAGTACCTCATGATAAATTGATAGTCAAACTAGAGCAGATGGGGTTGGATATTAGATTAGTGCATTGGATTGGAGACTGGCTATCTGATAGGTATCAACAAGTTGTGTATGGAGGGTGTGCGATATCCAGGAAAAGGAAAGTCAGTAGTGGAGTGCCTCAGGGATCTGTTTTAGGATCATTACTGTTTAAATTGTATATTAATGATATAGGTGAAGATTTGGAAATTCAGTTATTTGCAGATGATGCAAAGTTGGGAGAACCATGAAGAGTAGTGAAGATGTTGTGGCCTTGCAAGAAGACTTGAATAAATTGAGTGATTGGGCATATGATTGGGGATGTGAGTTCAATGTTGCAAAATGTAAGGTTTTAAAATTTGGAAAACAAAGATGGGATGCAGAATTTATGCTTGGTGAGGATATATTGTTGGATGTGGGAGAAATAAGAGATCTTGGGGTGATGGTGGATAAGGATCTGAAATTTAGGGGACACATAGCCAGAATTGTTAAGACAACACAAAGGCTTCTGGGAATGATATGGAGGACACTCACGCGTAGAAGTTGGGAGATTCTTGTTCCTATGTATAAGGCTTTGATTAGGCCACACATGGATTATTGTGTTTAGATTTGTCACATGGTTTACAGAAGGATGAAGAGATGTTGGAAAGGGTCCAAAGGCGACTGACTAAGATTGAGAAGATGCAATTTGCAGAGTCTGGTGGACAGGAGGAAAAGGGGAGATATGATAGAGACTTACAAGTTGGTTAGGGGATCAGTACTGGAGAAGTTCTACAGAAAATAGTGGGAGATCAGAGGAAAACCAGTGGTCATCCCTGGAAACTGTATAAAGAAGGTGTGAGTAGGGTAGTGAGAGGCAGGTTTTTTTTTGTCAAGAGTTGTAAATGATTGGAATGCCTTGCCTGAGAGTGTGGTGTCTACAAGGAGTTTGAATGTGTTCAAGGCACAGTATGATGAACTGTGTCTGTGTGTGTGTGATAAAAGGACCTGCCAAATTTGTCTTTGGCTCCACGAGGTCTTGGGGTAATAATAATAATTGGTTCCTCACATCACTGACAGGAATCGAACCAAGGTCTTTCCAACCAAAGGGCTTCATCTATCCAACTAACTATGGATGCTCTGAAATAATGTTGGTACTTTATTATTTACTAATTCTATATAATTTACTTCACCAAAATGAAGCTGTATTGCTCTTTATTTGATAATTACCATTATGCACTGACAGACAGTTCACTCATGAAAAATACAACTCTTTGACATAGGATTGCTTTGGTATTGAATGAAAGTTCTTGCTTTCTTGATGTTTTTGCTTGGTCTCTGAAGAGAACCAACCAGTTTGAAACCACTGTCTGGGCAGTGAAACTTTTATCAAATACACTAATAAATGACGAACGTACTGACTCTTGGGCAGTGTCGATGTCTTTCAAGTAGTGCAATCTAAGGCGACTCCGATGGCAAGGATTGTATTCTTGTAAGCTGTCTGCTCAGAATTTCGAAACTTTTGAAGTATATAAATATATTTGGCTTGGAAATAATTTTGGATCTTTAATAATCACTATTTCTATATAACTGTGTTATTTCTTTATCCTTGGTGAATGTGTTCAAAGATAGGTATTTGTCATTGTGTGACCTCGATTGGCCTCCATCAATGAATCCTTGAATTCCCTAGAGAAGGTGACATAACAACAGTAATAAATAAAAATTATAGCACATTAGTATCATGAGTGGGACAGTTAAGTCTACATAATCCAGAAATACCCTTTTCTAGAGATAAAACTTAATGTTCTTTTGAACACACTTCAGTACTCTATAAACAGAGTAGTAGTCTCATACAGAGTAATGAAATTTATCTACCACATAAAAGCATTTCGAAACTTCCACACTTCTTTGTTGGTTAGAGAGTAGTATAATAGTGTTTTCCTAGCTTCTTGAAAGTTGAAGTAATTGAATTGAATTGAAGTGAATTCTTCTCTTGAATTGAGAAACATTCTCCTTTTAGCATCTTCTGCAAATTTTTTTCAGTTTATTTTTCAGTGATACAGGAAAGATTCATTATTTTAATGTTCACAACATTAATGTATATACAGCAGTCCCACGATTAAAGCATCTTTGATTTTTGTGTTTTCTGTTAGTGCATCATTTTTTTTTTTTTTTTGTACCCAAAATGCAATTAATGTGTCTCTAAAATTTTATTAGTGCACCTATATACATCTTAAAAATAAATGTTACAGATTTTAAAAATTTTCTGTCTATACATTTTTTCTGGCTAACTATTTTAAAAAAAATCACTTACCAGAATGAAATAATTTAGTTACTGATTGACTGATTGAAAATATTTTACAAAGTTATTTTTTAATGGAATACAATACTGTACTACGCCACGTATTTCCATATACACTATGTTTCAAATTTACCACCAAAATGCATGTCTTTTGCTAATTACATAGCATTTAGCTGATCATGGTTATAAAGTTTAAATTACCTGGTTATAAAGTTGCAAAGTCGAATGAAATTACTTCCAGCAATGTGCGAGCCATTTGGAAGCACATTCTTCCACATTGTGTGAATGATTTTAGAGACTTTTCAAATGAATCTAATCCTTTCCTTTACACAGTGATCAGCATTCATTTTAGACAAATTATGGACTCTACAACCATGTTATAAATAACTATTTTAATTTCCCGACATTTTACCTTCATATTAAGGTCATCATCTGGAGTATACACATATATACAGAGACAAGCTGAATTACATTTCACACAGTAAGCTAAAGAGACAATGATTTGATTAGCGGTTATTCTAGTGTTCAAGTGACATGAATTCTAGTGAAAATAGAATAAAAAAAAATTAAATAAATAAATAACAATAAAAGCAATACAAATAAAAAATAAATAAATTAATTACTTAATTAAAAACTACATCAAAGCTATATTCTTTTTAAGATAACATCAGAGAAACATTCTTTTATAGATAGTTTTCTTACAGTAACAATGATGTCCTAATTTCACATGATAGTTGTTATGTTAGATTTAAGATTCTGGATTACTGATGGTCATATTTATAGTGAACTCTTAGGGAGAAAGATTAAATGGGTAGAATATGTGCCTTCCATATGCTTGGGATTTTTAGGCCATCATTATTATTAAGATTAAGGTGCTTGATAAGAATCTCACAGGCTTCCTTAAATTTACGTTCATACCATGTTTTTGTGTAATGTAAACAACTGGTGCTTTTCCAGTCAATTCTATGTGAAGTGTTCAGGGCGTGATCAGAAAGGCTAACTTCACCATAGTTATTATATTTAATGTGTTGTTTATGTTCCTTTTGTCTGATAGTAATTGTGCATCCTATTTGTCTAAAATTTGCCCATAATTTGTCTAAAATAAATGAATCTAAATTAATTAAATCTCATTGTGAGAAGTTGAGTGATTCGAACTGCTAAATTTAGATGCAGTGGAAAGATCCTGAAGAATATCAAGGAAATTTAATCACTGACAAGCCCAAAGAGATTTCACAGAAACAATTTGAAAATATTTTTCATACAATCAAAGAAGTTTTTAAGCAGCAATGCTTTGAGGCTGACCCTGATGAAGAGATAAGCAACAAAATTTGTAGAACATGGAAGAGGCAAAAGGGCCATACCCTTTTGCCTATTATCAGTTGTAGGAAAAAAAGAAATAGAATGCCTGCCAAACTACTTTAGCTCAATTCTTTGTTAAGAAGTAGAATAATACATTTATATTCCGAATGATTATTAATTAACTTAAGGTATTCACAACGTACACTAGAATACAAATTAAATTAAACTTTAATATATATTTCCATTATTTCAGCAACGTCACGTTGCCATCTTCAAAGGAATTTAAAATAAAGACATGTGCATGCAAGCACTACACACAATAAATGAGGATGAAGAGAGGAAGCTATTGTATCTCCTAAAAGTCCTGATGGTGCCCCCTGTGTAGGTATTTTTGGCCTTTGGGCTGAAGGTCTCCTGATGTACGTCTCCCAAATTTGAGGCAGTCTCATGCAACCAAATTTGTTGAGGTTTGGCATGTTTTTAGGGCTGAGACTGATTTCATGAAAAGTCTTTCAAATTTGAACTTGCTACGGTGTATTATTATGGCTTTCTTCCACCATATTCTGTGGCATGTATCCAGAGCATGGTCTGCAAGACCAGAGTGGCTATACTGATGAAAATGGATGTAGTACTTGTGTTCTGAAATTCTGATATTCACTGTCCTGCCTGTTTGGCCAAAGTAGGACAGCTTACAGCTGCAAGGGACCTGGTATACACCAGGTAGGTCTAGGCAGAGCCGGCGCTAGGGTCATTGGCACCCGCATGCAATTTCTATCTAAGCGCCCCTGTAATGATCCGAGCTTGTGTGGTTCTTTTACGATAATAAAAATTTAAATTATTTGAAATTTCTTAAATAAATTTTGACAGAACAGCCACATGTTGGTTCGCTAAATGTAACGAATCGCGGGTGTTGACTAAGCAGGATAATAATTAAAAACCCAAATATTCAAAAAATTCTCAAAAGTTAAAGCAAATTTTGATAAATCCACCTCACTTTAATCATTGAATATAATGATACAGGGATTATAGCCTTCTCACCGACCCAAATCGCTAACAAAATTAAAATGAATTTTAATTAAAGTTAATAACTTTAATTAAAATTCATTTGAACTAAAGTTTAAAAACTTCTTGCATTTTACAAGTTACTAAATTCTTAGTAACTTGTAAAAATTTTTTAATAATTTTTATAAGTGGAACTATCTTTTAGGAAAATAAAAGAATCTCAAGATAGATAAGAAAATAAGAAAATAATTCAGAAATAATTAGAGAATTTAATATAAGTATTCAAAAAATAGCATCTTTATAGAATAACAGAAAATAAATTAAATTACATAAATATACTTGACATTTTTTTAAATTAAAATTTTAGGGTGTTTGATTGCATATTCATAAAATTAAAAATAATGGTCTTAACATTTAATTCCGCACATATATCATTTTCAATAGCTATTAACGCAAACTAACCAGCTTTTTTGTGACATACTTGTTCTTAAGTAGGTTTTAAATTAAAAACTACTTTTAATCAGTTTCAACTTGGAAAAGGAACGTACACCCGCTCGCTACACTAACAGGTAAGGTTAATAGTATTCTTAAAGCAATTGAAAAGTTGGGGAAAGATAAATTATTGGAAAAATAAAATTAAGAATATCGAAAGGGTTTTGAATATTTAAATTATCTTTCCGAAAAATATCCCGGAAAGTACATAACTTTTCATATAGTTCTATTGCATTTACGTCGTTATTGTCGCTATCCTTCAAGAGAATCTCTAAATTGTCATATTTTTTTTGTAAATCTTCGTTATTAATTTGTAGTAATCTATACAAGAAATTAAAGTTATCATAATATGTTTTTAGTTGTTCAAAACGTTCTATTAACGAACACATTGCAACATCTACTATCTTCTGGTGATTGTGGCGTTTTGTCATGATGCTTGTAGTCAAATTGCTGTGTCTTCTTTCGTCATCAGACTTCCATACCAGTTTTAAATTCTTGTTCTCCGTGTACCTCTTCACTCAGTTCTTTTGCCGTTTTAGAACTTCTTTAAAATTTGTATCTGATCGATACTCTTGTGAAAATATTTTTAAGTTTTCGATAGTTTCTAAAGCAAGTGTAATGTTCACATTTTTGTCTTAAAGCATTTTACTCACAGGGTTTATTCTGTTAAGTAAATCATGCCCAGTTATAAGAGAGCAAATAAATTTGTAGTACTTTATTTTAGCACATAATGTTTGTGCTTCATGCTGAGTTTCTTTATTAAAATCTTCATTATTTAAAATTTCGAAAAGTGCATCGTAAATTTCTCGTAACTGATATCGCAGATGGCAGATTGCATTAATTTTACTTGCCCATCACGTATCTGATGGCTGTTTCAATGTTAATTTTTTTATGAACTTTAAAAGGATTGCCCAATTGTATATTTCTTGAATAATTGCAAAGAAACTAATTGTATCTGCATTCACTTTGGCTGCATCATTAATGATTAAATTTAGACTATGAGCAGCACATGGCACATAAAAAGCTCGAGGATTTTTGTTTAAAAGCAAATTTTGGAGCCCATATTTTTTCCCTTTCATATTTGTCCCATTGTCATACTCTTGACCTCACATGTCTTCAATGGGAATGTTCCATTTTTCCAGTTGTTCCATTATTGTTGTGAATAAATCATGTCCTGTGGAATCTGATATATCTGCAAAACCTAAAAAGTTTTCCCTGATCTTAACAATTCCAATGTCACAGGAAACAAAGCGAATAACAATGGTCATTTGTTCTGTTTTACTTACATCAGGTGTGCAGTCTAAAATTATGGAATAATATTTAGATTTTCGAATTGATAATAAAATTGTATCCCTGATTGCATTACTTAAAGTTTCCAATATTTCATTTTGACTGTCTTTACTAAAATAGTGTACTCTATTGTTTCGTTGTAGGGCCCTTTCAACATGATTTTCCATAATGGGATCAAACTTCGCAAACAGTTCCACTAATTTTAAAAAATTGCCATTATTCCTTTCATATAATTTATCAGATAATCCACGAAAAGTTAAATTTTGGCTACTAAGGAATTTTATAATTTCAATCATGCGTTCTAACCACTCGTCCAATGTTTCTTTTCCATTGAGTCTCTCAATCAATAGCATTTTTGTTTTTTAAATTTTTATCACCTTCCTTCCATTTTAAGAAATTTTTCATGTGAGTTAAACTAGTCTCATGTCTATGCAAAGTTGTACTTACATTTCTCCAATCGTTATAGCCTTCTACAAGACTACTTGATTCGGTAGGTGCGAAAGGTTTGCAACAAAAGCAAAAAACAGAATTTAAAGTTTCGGAATAAATGAGCCATGTTCTTTGGCACGAGATCACTGTTTTCCATTTTTCAATTATAATATGTGTCGCCAAATTTATGACCATATGTATCTCTGGGGTAGATTATATTTTTCTTTTGAACAGACCCGATTACAATTAAAACAACTCGTAGTTTTTCATCAATATTTCCCCATTCACCTGGATCTTCTAAATTTACAGAGACTAACAATGTGCTAGTTTAATGGTCAACTACAACTAAATCTTCTCCTAACTATTTTTCACTTAAATCATGCGTCTTGTTCAATAGTTGCATTGCAATAGTACTTTCTTGAAAACTGGATGATGTACACGCTCTTCAACTCTGATTTCTGATGTATCGAGTTGGTTATAATCTGCATCAGAATATTTTAATATTTTAACAAATTTATTAAGAGCCCCAGTTTGTTTCTTAACATCTGCTTCTTTCGCAGCATGACGGTTAAGATTTTGTGCACCGGATAACTTTTTTCAATTTTTGATTCCATTTCTATTTTATACCCACAAGAAATTATTGCACAACACGACACAGAGATGAAATAATAGTCCGCCCAGTGCTACTGTTAGTAGCCTACTGAGATGCATACCATATGACTGGTTAACTAGCAACAAATGTTTTGTACGAAAATTTGTTTCTGCACACAAAAACCATTTACCATTTCATTTTAGATAGACTGCAGTAGACACAACATTCTTTAGGCAAGCATTTGATATGGCGCTAGCGGCGGCGTAGCATGTGGCGGTGAATTTGAGCTGTGCAGACGAAAGTGATTTTTAATCGGTGAATAGTCCGTTTTTCCCCCCGTTTTTCTACGTTTTTGAGTGCTAAATTGTTTCTCCGAATACGAGTGTACTTCAGTGGTTGTTTTTTGGAAGTTAGTTGCTGTCACGATATAATATATTTTGGTTACCGTAGGAATCGAATGCATAACGGTGGAAGACAAAACGAAACTAAGTTTTCATTACTGTATTTAGTTATATTTCATTTTATTTAGTGTACTTAAATGTTTTGCTTGTAATTGTTTGTACTTTTTTTCTATTTCTTTAACGGAATTTATTAATTGAATAATTAACGATTACGCTATCGGCAGTAACGAATAATGGCGGATTCAGCTGCAGTTGCAAGTGGCGTATCGCCAAGTCTTCTGCCATTTAAGAACTCGATTATAAGAAATATCATAAGGGACTTTGCGGCATGTATGCGTCTTGAGAATTAGATATGTGGCTTGTTAAAGAGGGCGGAGAGCATATGTGTGCAAAATGCAGGCAGTGGGAGGAAATAAGTGTCGAATTATCAATATCCGGCCTTGTTGCTCCAGGAATGGGGAATGAATGTAGGAAGACAAATAGCGTGATAGGAGAGAACGAAAAAAATATATGTATGAATGAGAAAATAATAGTTGATAGTGTGGAAGGCGTGAGTGACTGTGAAAGTTTAGGAGATGGTTTTGTTTGGGAGAGTGAATTTAGATTAAGAGTGACTGACCTGCAGAGGAAGATAGATGAGCTGAAAGAGGATGTGGAATGTCTTCTGAATGAGAGCAGAAGTATGAAAGATAAGATTAGGAGAATGGAAGAGATAAATGCAAGCTGAATCAGAGTGGGGAAGAGAGAGAAATTTGGGAGTGTTAGAAGAGGAGAGAAAGGAAACAGAAGAGACGGAATGAGTGAGAGGTATGTGGGTGCTAGAAGAGGAGAGAATGGAAACAGTAGAAGAGAGGGAATGAGAGAGAGAGATATGGGAATGCTAGAAGATGAGAGGATGGAAACAGTAGGAGAGATGGAATGAGAGAGGGATATGGAAGTGCTAGAAGTGGAGAAAATGGAAACAGTAGGAGAGAGGGAATGAGAGAGAGATGTACGTGAGTGCTAGAAGAGGGGAGAATGGAAACAGTAGGAGAGAGAGGTATGGGAATGCTAGAAGAGAGAATAGCAGTAGAAGAGAGGGAATGAGAGAGACCTATGGGAATGAAAGAAGAGGAGAGAATGGAAACAATAGGAGAGAGAGAATGGTAAGAGGTATAATGTATGGCAACTCAATGATCCGTGGTGTTCAAGATAGGATACGTGAGGAGTGTTTGCCAGGAGGAACAATAGAAAGGGTGGCTAGGGCAATTAAGAGAGGTGAAAAGGTGGATGAGATGATTGTGATGGTAGAAACAAATGATTTGAGTGGTAATGTAAGTCAGGCAGCGAGAAATATGAGATTTTTGCTTGAGACTGTACAGAAGAAGACAGAGAGAGGAAAAATATTGTGCGTGTTGCCTAGGTATGATAATGATGAACTGAGCAGAAGAGCGGTGATATTGAATGGCATAATAGCGAGAATGTGTTACAAGAGAGGACTGGTATATGTGGATGCTTGGAGTGCGTTTGAGGAAAGAGAGGAATTGTATGCGAGAGACCGCTTACATTTGAATGAGGAAGGACGTAGGCATCTGGAGAGATCGCTGTTCTGAATGAGTCAGTGTATCCCAGGGAGGATGATAGCAGGGGGTGGCCTCTTGTGGGAATGATTACTTGGGAGAAGGGAGATGATGTCAGGTAGCACTGAGCCCAGTTGAGTCTAGAAGGGATAATGCTGGGTATAGAAACAATGGCATTTATATGTTTTATACTAGTGTCAGGAGTATCCGGAATAAGGAAGAGGAATTGGTGGCGCAGATAGCATCAGCCTGGCCAAAAATTCTTGGGATCACTGAGACGTGGTTGACAGAAGGGGATATAATAACAGGAATAGAAGTCGCTGGGGAAAGTATGGTGGTGGTGTACTGCTTATGATAAGTGATCACCTATGTCCTCTAAGAGTGGAGGCTTTGGAAGGAAGTGAGACAAATGATTTTGAGAGCATATCGTGTGAAGTAGAGGCAGGCAAGACAGGACATTGCTACAGACATGTTGCTACAGACCCAGCAGCACAGAGGATGGGGACCAGGAGATGTTTAGACAGCTAAGTTTGGCAAGTGCAAGAAGAATGATTGTTATGGGGGATTTTAACCACAGTAGTATAAATTGGAGAGAGAAAGATGCATGTAGCAATAGGGGAATGGAATTTCTAGAATTCTTGAGAGACAAATGTTTTAGGCAACATGTTACAGAGGGAACAAGAGGTTCAAGAGTTTTGGATTTGGTTATAGCATCAGAAGCGTTGATAATAACTGAGATGACATCTCTCTCCCACCAGTTCGAGAGAGTGACCATATGGTTTTGACTTGGAAAATGAATAGACATGCAGGAGTATCAAAGAGACGGGAACTTATGTGGAATTATAAAGCAGGTGATTATAATAGTCTTAGACGTCAACTTCGGGAAGTTTCCTGGAGGGAGGAATTGGAATGCTGGGATATCATTAGTGCGTGGGAAATTGTGAAAGAATATTTGTTATCTGCAATGGTAAGTTGTATACCACTAGTGAAGAAGAGGACACAATTTGGAGTAAAGTGGATGACAAACAATATTAAACAGGAATTGCATGTGAAAAAGAGGCTATGGAAGAGATATAAGGGGACAGGTGAAGAGAAGATGCATGAAGAATATAAGACACAGGCCAGAAGAGTGACTAGTGTGGTAAGGAAAGCGAAACTGGAATATGAGAAGAGGTTGGCCCTAAGATCCAAAGAAAATCCTAGGGAATTTTTTAGCTATGTGGCCAGTAGGATGAGAAATGACTGTGGAAGAATGATATTGTGGGATAAAAATGGGAATAGAGTGACTGATGCAGAGGACATAGTGGAATTGTTCAATGAACACTTTATTGGAGTATTTCATCCTAGAGGAGTCAGTTTTAATGCTAGAGGGATAGGGCTGGTTCGAGATTTAGAGGTACAGAAGGAGAGTGTGTTTCATATACTGAGTACTCTAGATGTCATTAAAGCTTTGGGACTGGATGGTATTTCACCACGAGTTTTGAGAGAATGTGCCAGGGAACTGACAGTGCCTTTAACCTGGCTTTTTAATGAAGGTCTGGCTTCGGCAAAGGTGCCTAGGGAATGGAAGGAAGGTAAGATAGTGCCATTGCATAAGGGTGGTAACAGACTGGAAGTGTCTAAATATAGGCCACTCTGTGTGTCATCAGTAGTTGTTAAGATCTTGGAGAAAGTAGTGAGGGACCGTATAAAATATTGGGCAGATGAGGGTAATGTTATCTGTGAGAGACAACATGGATTTGTGAAAGGGCGCTCTTGTTTTAGCAATATGCTAGCCTTTTATAATAAAGTTGCAAGAACATTAGATGAGGGAAAGGCATATACTGCCATTTTCTTAGGCTTAGCGAAGGCATTTGATAGGGTGCAACATGATAAGCTGATATTTAAGTTGCAGCACATGGGTCTGGATGTCAGATTGGTCAACTGGATTCAGGATTGGCTGTCCGATAGGTATCAGAGAGTTGTGTATGGT